>NC_092858.1:30415938-30478239 GCF_032062135.1 Pyxicephalus adspersus
AGTATGCAAAGCCTCCAAAATGTATTTCATTGAGTGTAGGTGAGTGTGAATAATGTATTTCACTCACACTAACACCATAGTGTATGATGGTGGAGGTTTTTCAGTATTCCTTTTCCACAGTCTTGTTAGGGACAAGCACCCCTCATGTCTCTAGATGATCCATAGCGCTGTGAAACCTGCCAGCAATAGGACATCCGAGGACAGATTGGGAATGTGTTTTGCAATAATAGAACAAATCTGTTTACACAGTGGACCATTGGTCAGTTTTAAATGACCTGGTCAGCACCATAAACCATGAAACTATACTTGTAAAGAAAGAGAGAAGGGAATATACTTTTCAGCAGCAGTTTTTCCTGGTCACTGCTCTTCCAGGTGTGTAAAATATCTGCTCACCTGGTATCACCTGCATTGCTGCCATATGAATAAGCTCGTCATATGCTTTGTAAATGCTTAATATAACCAATGCTGCTTTGTCCAGGGTTTTCCAAGTAAAGGTCAGGATCTTGTAACTGGTTGGGACTGAACCATTGTGTGTGTGATATGATAGTCCTTTCATTATCATTGTAACAATCTTTTATTTATGGAACTTGAATGCTCATTAGCTATTTTACCTTTGTCTTTTCCAGAAACGTTCATCAAACGGCATGGATTGGGGAACTCTTTACGAAGTGATTGGAGGTGTCAACAAACATTCTACAAGCATTGGCAAGATCTGGCTGTCTGTCCTGTTCATATTTCGTATTATGATTTTGGTGGTGGCTGCAGAAAGTGTCTGGGGTGACGAGCAGTCAGATTTCACCTGCAATACATTACAACCTGGGTGCAAAAATGTGTGCTATGACCACCACTTCCCAGTGTCTCACATCAGGCTCTGGTGTCTGCAGCTCATCTTCGTGGCTACACCAGCGCTGTTGGTTGCCATGCACGTGGCTTACTTGAGACATGGAGAAAAAAGACAAATACAGAAGAAGCTCCAGTCTTCCCAATCTGATAGCAAAGACATAGAGGAGTTAAAACAGCGTAAATTTCGCATCGTAGGTACACTCTGGTGGACCTACACCATCAGCATTCTGTTCAGGGTCCTCTTTGAGGCCACTTTCATGTATCTCTTCTACTTCCTCTACACCGGCTTCCATATGCAACGTCTTGTCAAGTGCGACAACTGGCCTTGCCCGAATGTGGTCGATTGCTTTATTTCAAGGCCTACCGAAAAGACTGTATTTACCATCTTCATGATCATTGTGTCTGGCATTTGCATGGTCCTAAACGTGGCAGAGCTGTGTTATCTCATCATTCAGGCATCTATGAGAAGAGCCAGAAAGAATGCCAGGAAACACCACAACCACATAAGTGGCAAAGAAGAGGAGCAAAATAAGCTGAATCAGCAAAAGGAACAATAATCAAGTGAATGATTCATTTACCTTTCAGCCATAATTACCATTTTCAAACGTAAGGAAGAAGGATTTGGTATATAAAATACAACAAAGTGTATTCTAGATTTATATACTTAGGAATGACAGAAATTCAACACAGAAATATCCTAAGATACCAATATAAGGCAAATGATATTTGCAAATTTGTTTGCAAAATCAACAGATTTGCTTTACTAATGAGTGGAATGCTGAACAATACAAAGTAGCATGTCTTTGACTATGATTTAATAGTGTTTTTTAATAATATATATTTTTGCTATTTATGTTACAAGAGATTTGTTATTGTATGTTAACAATGAAACCCAATTCTGACTGACTTTGTACAATTAATAATAACCCCACTTTTACTTACAGATCTATATATTGATTTATAATGATTTGACAGCACAGTCAGATTAGGGAATTCTTCCTAAAAGTATGTTGCCATTCTTGACTTCTCGTTTTGAAAATGATGGCTGCCTAGCTGTCAATCTGACCCTTGGTTCCTATACTGTGATTCACTTAACTGGAAGATGTATGCAGATAAAGACTTCTGATTTCCCTGGTAATTTGTAGGAGCTGAATGTTCATTTTTATTCTGTGACAATAATGGGACAGCATAACCTCCAGGCAACTACCATTTTCAGAAGGAGGTAGAAATAAAGGTATACGAATGGCAGCCCAGAGCCCACAACTTTATAAAACTTGTTAGCAATGGCAGCTCCCTTCTATCCTGAGGTTAACTTTTAGGCCTGCCATGTCTACACAGATGCTTTGTCTACAAAACTTATCAATGTGCCAGAACCCCGTGCAAGCAAAGAGGACACAGTAGGTATTTGCCTAACAAAGTTGATTCTGCCCCTATCCTGTCTTAGAATATGGAATTTTGAAGACTTTGAGACATGAGAATATGGTTGAAAAAATCGTACATAAATGACTATTTACAAAAAATACATTTATGTATTTTTCCCCATTTACATGATTCCCAAACTTTAGAAAGTACCATAAACACTGCCAAAGTGCTGTCAATGATCACTTTTCTCATACTATACCCTAAATATGTACCCCCAGCACAATGTCTTTGGAAATTACATCTGACGCCTTGCACATCTGCTCAGGTTTTCATTGGACATTGGAAACCAATCAGAATGTCAGCTATCACATAGCGATCACATGCAGGATGAAGGGCTACTTTAAAAAATGAACAGCATTCAGCCTGCAGATCACACTGCCACCTACAGTCTGCAGTGGAACCTGCACTGCCATCATTGTTTTTAACATCAGAATTGTTATTACAACCAAAAAAAAAGGCTTTAGTATTATAACATATAGAAATGCAAAACAGTCATAGGGCATATTTAAAAAGCAGTAAATGTGACAGTTACCAAATATTCACTACAAGTGAATTTTCCTTGATGTTTTTTAAATTAGTGACTATACACTTTTTATTATTGTTGTTATTATTAATAATAATAAACAGGGTTTATATAGTGCCAACATATTATGCAGCGATGTTCATGGTCATGAAAAAAAATGAAGAAACAAATCGTATTGCTGCAACTGTTTAAACCTCTGTCAGTGGTATGTAAAATGATATTATGAATGCACACCTTACCCACATTATATTTTACAGCATCAGTATATCAGAATACATTATTTTTTTTTTTTTTTAAGAATGAAAAATTAATGACTGTCTATGACAATAATCAAAACACACATTAGTCATCATCACCCCAAGATGGGTCTGTAGCGGTGTCTGCAGAGGGTGCAGTGTACCAATTTTCCATTTTGGCACTCATATCATGTATAATATTCTTAAGATTGGTGGATTTAGAATACTTTAACTGTTTGAATTTCATACATTTTTTTCTATGTGTTGAGGTTGGGAATATTTGTTTAACGCAAACACTGCCAATTAATGAAAAAGAAAGACTGAAAAATTCAGTGTTAATTGTCAAATTGTATTTTCTGTATAATCTTTACAAACCATCAATTAGTCTGAGTGTTCTTGTGTCTTTTAAATGTCTTGCACTAATATCACATTGCCAGAATGAAGAGGATTAGAAAATTCTAACCTGAAACTACATTTAAAACAAGTACCAGCAGACATGAACTAATCATACTGCCTTCCAAATGTTTGCTGCTATCGAGGAAACTGGCTGTGAAGGAGATAATTCTTCTTCATCAAAGACTGTATGTGAAACTTTGCATCCAAAGTGTGAAGTGTCTTTATTTTTATTTCATTTTGTAAAAAAAAACAAAAAAACGGGGAGAAGAAAGCTATGGAATATGCTTCTTTTGCAATTGTGGGCTGGAAAGACTATGGATTTGGCTGCGGGATGCGGATGCTTTGAATTGGCCTGCACAGTTTAAATATTTTTTTTTCTGTAAGGATTTTAAAACAAAAAAAGACTGAACTACGGTGCCCAAAGTGGACTTTTATATCTCTTCTTTCAAGGTGCTTCTGGATTGTCAATCAGTTAGAAAATGGGATTAGCTGTATTTTCAGCAATAGGTCACTAGATGGAGCACTGTAAATACAAATGTCATGAAATAAAACTACATTTTTTGTATGTTTTAGTTTTAATAAATAATTTTATTAATTTTATATTCTTGGTTATTCATTATATGTATCAGACTTTTCTAACCAGATAGACTTTAATAGCTGCATGCCTTCTGGAATAAATGGCTCTATAATATTAGGCCATTTGTTATTATTATTAATATTGATAATAATTTTAAGAATAATAAACAGTGTTTATTTAGCGTCAATATATTATACAGCGCTGTACATTAAATAGGGTTTGCACATGACAGACAGATACAGTGACAAAGGAGGAGGAGAAGACCTTGCCCCGAAGAGCTTACAATCTAAGATGTGGAGGAAGTAGAACACAGTAGGAGGGGCTATATTTGGATCTGTCCATTTTGGGCATACAGGAATGTTTTAATGGTTCCACATCTACTCCAGGAGCTAAATATGAAGAAAACAAATAAACAAAATGCTTTATTCAGTAAGTCCACCTCTTTATATTATCTCCAAATAAAATATTTTATTGAGTTCAGGATTTCCCCCAACCAGCATTATACTTATATCTTTCATCATTCATTTCTTGCCCAGTTTCCAAAATGACCTAAACCTTTTGTGATCAGAGACTAATGAAGTCTTGATGCTCAGGCCAAATTTAGCATTATTAGCAAGTGTTAATTAACTTGATCACAACTCCAAGACTAATTTGCATAGACATTTATTTGTCATTCTGTTTTATTAAAAGAAAACTTTCCTTTTTCTTTTATGATATTTAACTTTTACCAGTACACTATTAAACAGAGTCACAGTGCCATCTTCAGGCCACATTGCTTTCTGCAGGTTGAAGACATTTTGTGAATAAAGTTTTCACTTAGCATTATTAATAATATTATTAATAATAAACAGGATTTATATAGCGCCAACATATTACGCAGCGCTGTACATTAAATAGGGGTGTTTAATTATATTCTAGATGACTGAGAACAACCCTGAATGGATTCAAGTTGTTAGAATGTGATCTGCCAGTGATAGATTACAGGTTCCCTCACTGCTGGCTGCTGCCAGAACTGCTGGTGACAATGTTTTTGAGTGTCTGTAAATCCAGAGCACAGTCTAAATAGTGTACCAGGTTTAGGCAACACACATGAAGCACATTATACAACCAGAAGTATATCTAAAGCAAAAACTGATTTTGTATGGAGTGGAGCAGACCACTTTTCTTTAGCCAACTATGTTTAATTAAGAAGATTTCCATTACATTCTGTAGATTCAACAGGAAAGGAGAGGATATATTTCCAATGTGAGGAAATCCCCCTTAGTCAATAGTAATTGGTAGCTGGGGCAGACATATAGAGGTGCAGCAATGGCCCCTGGACCTCTTCAGCTAAGCTAAGGACCCAAAAGTTAATTCCAGTGTTCTGTATGATCTGTACAATGGGAAAGCTGTGTATGAAATGGTTGCTGATCTATTCTACAGCTCAACAACTCACAGCGTTCAAGCCATCATTGTTAGTAAACCACTGGGACTGAAATTGTCATGGTACACAATGTAGCTATTGGTACCCAAATTTCATCCACCTAGCTTTAAAGTATTTCCGGATATGGGGTTAAAAATGAAAAAAACTCACTTTGGGGGTACTGTTTGAAAACCAAGTGCTCCCAGGAGCCCTACATTTACTATGCAGGGGCCACTCACTTGGCAAGGAGCATTGGAGTGGGGACCTTAAATTTATACCTGCCAGCTTACAAAGTTATAGCTGTCAAACTATGCTACCTTGTACCTTTTCCTTCTTTGAACCCCAGTTTCTCTGGAACAGAGAGGTGTAGGAAACTGAAAATGTCAGTGCAAGTGAGGAACTTTTGTGGCTAACCCCACTAAAAATGTAATTTCTATGTCATCATTAAAAAAATACAAAATCTATACCAAACCACATAAAACTGTCCATGTCTCTTCTTTTTTATGTACATTTTTATTGAGAAAATAAATTTTTATATAACATACAAAAAACAGTAATAAAGTAAAGAAATATACATTGACCAATTGCATACAGTGATTTCAAATATAAATAATATAATATGCCAAGATGAGAACAGAAAAAAAAACTGAATATATGCTTTGCTAGTACATCATGGTTTTTACAGTATTTAGAACAATCATAGTGGCAAGCAGATGTACCTGGTATACAAATGTACCAGATACTTCCCTCTGTGACAGTACAGAAGCATCGATTGATAATAGCCAATGAGATATGTGGTCAAGGTAAGAAAGGGAGGTAAAGAGCGTCAGTGTCCAGTCCTTCCCAGGTACACCTCTTTTCTTTTAACCTTAATTTCTCTGTAATGGGCTGGTGTAGATAAACAAAAATGTTGGTGCAAGTGGAGAACTCTTTTGACTAACACTGCCCCCCCTCCACACACACAAAATGCCATCACTAGATAATAAAAGCTCTACCTATCAAAATACACTGCCTCACATAGCAGTCCACTTCACTTCTCTGAACCTCAGTTTCTCTGGAATGGGAAGCAAACAAAAATTGTATGCCCCAATGCTCCTTGCTTTGTAAGTAGCCCCAGGGGTCCTATTTGAAATAGCAACCCCAGAGTGAGAAGACGTATTTAAATGTGTGACCCCCATATCTTGAAGTTATTTAAAGTTAGGGAGCTGAAATTTTAGGTACTAGCTTTAAGAGTACCCTGTCAAGTCATTACAACCAACAGTTTAGGAGATATTAGGATTCCAGGTTTGCTGGATCACCCAGGTTCTCCTATGATAGTCTATCTTCTCCAGTCTTGGAGAGCTTTAATAAATCAGACCCTTTTCCACCTCCCACTAAGCTGATCTGAACCCAACCTAGCACCCACCACCCAAAAACTTCATGCTTACCTGGATCCAGTGCCTTATGCAGACACATCCTTCCACAATATTTACCTCCATCCCTCTGCTTATCTTCTTCCCAGTACCTGCACATATTTTCATTAACAGGAGAAATCTATATCCAGAAGTCTAAGGGTTATTTATGTTATTTAGATAAAAATTAGAAGAAAATAATGTTAGGGCCTAATAACACTGATTCAATATATTGCAATACCAAGCACATGCTCAGAATGTATTTTAATTATTATATACTTATAGTACCAGCTTATTACATTGTAAAGTCAAATTCATGTAACTATAAGGGTGATGTTTGGGTTAAAACCCACACAAATATAGGGATAACATACAAACTCCATGCAGATAGTGTCCAAGCCAAGATTCAAACCAGAGAATCTAGGAATGAATGACAAAAGCAACGTGCCACCATTATTACTATTTGTGGGGTAATGCACCACAACACATAGGAGCAGTGTAAATGGGTCCTAATAGTATTTTCATTTATTACACAGGATGAAGGAAGGATTGTTGATTTAACTTTTTTAAATGGCATTATTTATTATAGGGTTGAAAGACAGAAGGTTTAAAGTGTGTAATATAAGGTAAACAATAAAAATTATCAATCCTAAAACAAAATAAATAATGGTTGATTTGACACAATGACAAACAAGTTTTAAGTATATTTTGAGCTGTGTAAATAGGGTTCTGATGACACCCTTCTCTTCCTGTCCCGACGATGCAACATGAAGGGAAAGAAAATCCCTGCCCGAGGGTGCTGCCCAAGCCTGTGAACCTCTTTTATTGAAACTCTCAGCTTTAAAGAAAACTACTTTTTTATAACAACAAAGGATGAAAATTCACTCCAAATGTTTTTTTTATTGATCATAGAAACAGTATCGTTGCCATAATATAATGGTTATGTTGGTCATTAAGGAGTATATAGATGCAGGAGCTGAAGAGTTTAATAGGTAGAAATCTCGTGCTAGAGAATGTGAATAAACAAAAAAAAGGAAATAATGAAATAAATATTATTATAATAATAAAAATGTTTTTACTATAAAAATGGTCATTAAAAATAAACATCTGTTCAACAAGTTAGTCTTTTTTTTCTAAATGACCAACCTTATATCTAACATAGAAAATGAGGTTGTTGTGTTTGTTGACGAATAGTCATAGCTACACCTGATGGACAAATGTATAAACCTGTTTCCAACCAAGCAGAGTTGGCCTCCCCAGTATTGGCTGTCAATAATGTTAGTACATAAATTACATAAGGTTTAGCAAACAGATTACAAGCAACCAACCATTTGCTATGTATTGCATAGTAAGTGATCATTCTACCTATAATATATATATATATATTATATATACAATATATATATATATATATATAATATTAGGTTGAGGGGTTTAATATATACACCCCTTGACCACATTATTAGATACACCTTGCTACTACTGGTTTAGACCCCTTTTTGCCTTCAAAAGTTTCAGCATGGTTTTGGAAATACAGCAGAATTTTCAGCTGCAAATCAGTTATGCTAATCTCTCGTTACAATATATTCCAAAAATGCTCTATTAGATTGAGATCTGGTGACTGTGGAAGCCGTTTGAGGACAGCAAACACATTGTGATGTTCAAACCAGTATGAGATGATTTAGGCTTAGTGACGTGGCACATGATCCTGGTAGTGGTACTAAGGAACCAAAAGCGTGTCAAGAAAATATGCCCCGCAGTACACCACCACTAGCCTTAACCATGGATACAAGGCAGTATAGATATTTTCATGTTGTTTGCTCCAAATTCTTGTCCTACCATTGCAATGTAACAGAAATCAGAACTTATTAGACCAGGCAATGTTTTTTAATTCTCTTAGTCCAATTTTTTGTAAACCCATGCAAACTGTAGGTTCAGGTGGCTGTTCCTAGCAGACAGGAGTGGCACTCATTGTGGTCTCCTGCCATTATAGCCTCAGTGTTTGATGTGTTGCAAGTTTAGAGATGCTCTACTGAATACCTTGGTTGTAGTAAGTAATTTCTAGAGTTACTGTTGCCTTTCTATCAGCTCAAATTAGACTGGGCATTGTCTTCTGACCTCTGGCATCAACAAAGCATTTTTGCCAAGGGAACTCGTGTTCAGTGCTTTTAAAATGCTTAAACTAGCCCACCTAGCACCAACAACCGTGGCATGATCAAAGTCATTTAAATCATTTTTCTTCTCCATTCTCATGTTCATTTTGAACATTCTGCCATGCGATTGGTTGATTAGATGTTTGCCCAATGAGCCCAATAAAGTGACTGATAGGTGTATGAGTGTTCCTATGGTGGCTTCAGAAAGTATTTAGACCCCCTTCAATTTTTTCAATTTTGTTAGGTTGCAGCCTGATGCTACAATTGTTTAAATTTTTTTTTTTCTCGAAAAGTGAAAACTGAATTTTAGGCACTTTAGAAAATTAATTAAAAAGAAAAAAAAAGTAAATATCACATTTACATAAGTATTCAGATCATTTGCAACAACACTTGATATTTAACTCAGGTGCCTTCCATTTCTCTCGATCGCTGCTGAGATGTTTCGGCACCTTCATTGGAGTACATCTGTGGTAATTGAAATTGATTGGACAGGATTTGGAAAGGTGTACACCTCTTTATAGAAGGCCTCATAGCTGGCAATGCATCTCAGGGCAAAAACCAAGCCATGAAGTGAAAGAAACTACCTGCAAATCCCATAGACAGGATTGATGCAAAGCACAGATCTGGTGAAGGCTGCAAATATGTTCTGCTGCAATGAAGGTTCTTAAGTGCACAATGACCTGAAATTATCAAATGGAAGAAGTTTGGTACAACAAGGATCTGGGTCACCCAGCCAAACTGATCACATGTCTAAACATGTAAAGAACACACGAGAACCCACTGTGAGGAAAAAGATTCCTTGGTTTGATGAAACCAAGATAGAACTGTTTGGCTAAACGTTATGTCTGGAAGAAACCAGGCATGGCTCTTCACCTGCCCAATACTATCCCAACAGTGAAGCATGGTGGTGGCAGCATCATGCAGTGGGGGTGTTTTTCCGGTAGCAGAAAGTGGAGGACTGGTCAGGGTTGATGGAAAGCTGAATGGAGCAATGTACAATGATATCATTAATGAAAACCTGTTCTACACTGCACAGGAACTCAGACTGAGCCATAGGTTCACCTACCAACATGACAATGATCTAAAGAATGTCCTAGAATGACCCAGCCAGAGCCCTGACTTGAACCCTATTCAACACTGCCAACAGTCCCCATCCAACTTACATAGTCAAATAGGTTTAAAAAAAAACAAGTCCATCAAGTTCAACCACTAGTGGAATAAATATATCCCAGATACAAACCCTATAATCCAGAGGAAGGCAAAAAAAGACCTTGGTTCACTTTGTTCCAACAGGGAAAAAAATCTTCCTGATTTCATGAGGCAATTGAATGTTCCCTAGTTATCTTTACTTTAAAGCTTTAATACCCAGTTATATTCTGTGCTTCTAGAAAACATTCAGCTTTTTCTTAAATCAATGCAAAGCTTGTTGCATTATACTAAAAAAAAGACTGAAGGCTGTAATTGCTGCCAAATGTACAAGTACTAAGTAAAAGGTCTAAATACTCCAA
The DNA here is from genome assembly GCF_032062135.1 of Pyxicephalus adspersus. Classification (NCBI taxonomy): domain Eukaryota; kingdom Metazoa; phylum Chordata; class Amphibia; order Anura; family Pyxicephalidae; genus Pyxicephalus; species Pyxicephalus adspersus. Next base: position 30,426,390 of record NC_092858.1, read on the forward strand.
ATATAAATGTCATATTTCAGTTTTTTTAATACATTTACAAAATTTCAATTTCCTTGTCCACCCATCCTGTTCTTTTTCATTCTCCAATTGGGGTCTATTTATAAACAGGAAATCTGACATTCCTCAAATATTCCCTCTTGGAAGTCTACCAGGTCCAAGTGTTTCAATAGCAGTAATTGATTCCCACGAGGGAATATTTGAGGGAATGCCTGATTCCCTGTTTTACAAGATAGGTAAAAGAAAATTAACAGGGAAAGAGGGAATTCATTACACCCACAACATATCTGAAGATCCAGGAATTCAACACACCAATAAAGAAATATTGGAAACTGCCAGATATCCTATTACATAAACCCATAAATCTTAGTCCTTAGAATGTGTAAGACAAGCAGTAACACATTAATAAAATACTAATTACACTTATTGTCAAGTTGTGTTACAGTTTGCTTGTAGAAAGAATAAATGGACACTTTGCTACACAGTATCAGTTGATGCAATGCTTATATGTCATCAGACTTCTGCAAATATCAGACATGAATGGAAATATACATGGTCAGTAATGAAGTAATGTCCTGACCTGGTCAGAGTGATGTCTCCTCCCTTCCCCAGTGCCCCCACACATAGTGTACACCAGGGCTGCATGATATTTGGGTGGCTTCACCCAACTGGGACTGGGATGAGGTTTACTAAGTGGCACTGAGGGGCGTGGCCCAGCCCAGCCTGCTGCTAACTTGATGGGTTCATCCATGCATGGTCACAGAATGTGACAGCAGAGATGGATGAAGAGGAGACCCTGGACTCTATGGAATCCCATCGTGAACATTAAGACGAGTCTGTCATCTAGAGGCACTTCTCTGCAACGTGTTTCCCCCCATCTTGGCTGCTGCCAAATGCTAAGAGGAGGAGATCTATGAGTAGAGTTGGCTGGCTGCAGTCAGGACTGTTTGGTAAGCTGGCTTGGAGAGGAATGAGTGGGAGGGCTGTGTGTTTGATAAGTGTACCTGAGAGCAGATCAATCAAATTGGATCATACCTAAGAGGAGCAGAAAGCTTTGCACCTATCTCCAGCATCCATGGCTTTGTGTCCTGCTATATATTAGAGATGGGTGCTCAGATGGCAGAATTTATTCCATTTGATTAGTTATGTCCTGCCAATCACAGACTACAAACTAGAGATCTGATGGGTGCTCTGATGGCAGAATTTATTTATTATTTTTACGTATTTATGTCCATCACAGACTACATACCAAAGATCTGATGGGTGCTCTGATGGCAGAATTTATTTATTATTTTTACGTATTTATGTGCTGCTAATCAGTAGCTATATATTAGGAATCTGATGGGTGCTCTGATGGCAGAATTTCATAAACTCATTTAAATACAAATACTTTGTAAAGCTTGTTTGGCAGAGTTAGGGCTTCAGGCAGGGAGAGACAATGTGCATAGTCTGTGCTGACTTTCCAGCCAGTTCCATAGACATGTAAGCCTCACTAAATAGTGACAGGTGGGAACACAGAGATGAATTTGTAACTCAATAAAATCAGTGCACTTTATAGGAATTCAATGGATTTCTATCTGTTATATCATTGTGTACCTACACACACAACATGCACAGGTGTACATACACACATATATGAATATACTCATAGCTATACATTTAAAAAGACATTCATGTATGCAAAATAAAGTATTCAAAAATAAATACATGCATATGTACATATATATATATATATATAATATATATGCATTATAGATGGAAGGTGAGATACATAGATTGGATAAAAAATATAGAAAAATATAAATATATATATAGGAGGATAGGAAGATAGATAGATGAATAGATAGATAGATAGATAGATAGATAGATAGATAGATAGAAAGATATGCATATATACAGATAGATATAAATATATATGGTAGGTAGATACATACACATATATATAAATGTACACATAGGTGGATTGATAGATAGGTATGCATTTATTCCTATATATAATAGATAGATGAATAGACAGATTTGAAAATATATAGATATAAATAGTTAGATAGATAGATGGATAGATAGATAGATAGATAGATAGATAGATAGATAGATAGATAGATAGATATTGCAAATATACAGAGAGATACATAGAATATATACAGCTATGCATGTTACAAATTGTAGCTTATATGTATATTATACTGTCCATACATGTGTATTTACATCATAAATAAAGTTTAACAGGTTGTTGCAGCTAATTGTATATCGGTTAAGTAAACTATTACTGTACTCCATGCTATCTGGGGACAGTAACCTATAGAAATCATAGCATTATGTCTACAACAAGAATCATTAAATAGACAGTAAGGACAGTACAAATGAGTAATTGTGCACCGATGTCTGATTTGCCCCAACTCACTGTAGGCATCCGTTGACCTGGCATTATTTCCCCTGGTTCAGCACTTCTAGACTTGCTGAGATAAGCATGTCCCAGAGGTGGCACACAGACATGTAAAGCAGGGGGATTTACTACATACATTTGTTGTTGATGCAACTGCATTCATATATTTCATAGGCTACTGCTAAAAGACAGCATAGGAGCACCCAAATATTACCATATCTCCCTGCACAATAGTAATCCCCTCAATGTGGCATGAAAGCTGCACTGTAACTCAAATATAAAGGGGTCTATTTTTAAAGCAGTGAATCTGATATTCGCTAAAACATTCCCTGGTGGAGAATCAAATGCTGTCATTGGAACACATGCACCTGTAACATTCTCCAGCAAGGAAAGTTTTAGTGCATGTCAGATTTATAAATAGACCCAAAGGTGTATATTTTGATCAGATACAGCAGGTTATTTCTTTAGTCATCTAACAATACCGAAATCAGTTCATGTACACACTGATAAACAAAATCATATAACAACTTTGTGTCTAGAAGTCCATGATATCACAATTGAACAAAAAGTTCCTAAACCTTTTCCTTTCAAATTACTCTAAGCTCATTAACCTTTATTTTTTTCTTTTGTAAATGTGAACAACAAAAAAATAAAATTGATCAACGAGCTTGAACTATAACTGTAATTTTGTTGTTATAGTTTTATTTTGTTGGATGACATCACATCACATATGAAACACATTTATCCCAGGGATATCAGATTGCTTATACTTGCACCTTGGTAGGATGATGGTGTTTGGTAATACATAGTGTAGTCTTGTCATTATATGTAGGTTCTTATCTCCACATTGTGGTGTATAGACCTGTTATCAATCCTTTCCATGGCCTGGGCAATGTGGACACCCCTCAAGCACCAAATTAGGCTCAGGGGAGTTAGAACATGCAGGATTGGGGATTGGGGGAGGGACACAGATTACCCTGATAAATTTACCAAATTAATCCCTTGTATATATTTGTACTTGTATAGTAGTCGGATCATCGGATCTGACATAATGGGTACTTAGGAGATGCTGATTAGTTGCACACATATTAGTTGTACCACAGCACTTCTATCTTAATATTTTATAATTCATGTTACTTCTCCAACCTTCTAGGAATTAGGTTATATTTCATGGTTGAAATTCATTATTTTTGTGTATGTTTTTATATTAATAACTTAAGAAGGGGTTTGGAAAGCTTCTTTAATAATACATTAATTGATTGTATCATTTATACATCAGACTTTCTACTTCTGCGTCGTCCGAGTTTTGTGTTAGCAGCAAGCAGAAATTCACACCAAATTCATATCAAATTTGTCCCATTAAATGTCTTCTTTAAATTCTGATCATTATCATAACACAGTGAGGAGACTCTTATGAAAACAGTGACTGTGGCCCCATGCTTGGACAGAATTGAAGTGGCTTTTGGTATGTGGGCATCTGACAGGCTGCTTTATTAACGCTCTATTCTCCCCCAGTACATCAGGGCTCTGCACTCCTGCCATTGTGCTATAGGTAAGTGTCAGCCTTTAGTACATACTCCTAGCCATAACCTGCCATCACAGTGATTCATATAGAAAGATAAAGGGGGCAAAATTGATATTTCTAAATGACAAACACACAAATAGGGACAGTCACTTTGTTTTTGAATAAGATATTATTAGAGACTGTAGGGCTCAGTAGCTCTTTTGAGACATGTTAGAGCATAATATAAATTATACAGAGCTATATAAATGCAGAAAGTTGGTACATGATGATAACTTTTATTGGCTAATTAGATGTATAAATCAGGGCATTTGCATTGTATCCATAGACAAAGATAAATGATCAAACCCATAAAAATGAAACGTCTCTTGATGTGGAATCAATATATAGTGTACAATTTTGGCATAGGATTGTAAATTGAAAGCCTTTACTATCAACAAACTACATTAAAATTCTATTTTTTTTATTAATAATTACTGTATTTAATATAAGTTGCTGTGATTGGCTGCATGTGTATATTTATCTTGGCAGTCGTAGGGATTGTTTCATTCTTTAAAAGTGTTTCTTGCTTAGGTATATTACTAGTTATATTAAGAATAATTTTAGTATGTTATTTAGATCCTAGATTGTAAGCTCTTCGGGGCAGGGTTCCCTCCTATTCCTGTGCCACTGTCTGTATCTGTCTGTCATTTGCAACCCCTATTTAATGTTTTTTATTTTTTTAATATTATTAATAATAATAATAATAATATTAATAATAATCCATTATGTCTATTATGTCATAATTTGTTTCTTTCAAGCTGTAGTGAGAATACTCTACTAGTACTCAGGAACTATTGGGAACGTCCCTATTAATTAGAACAAAAACTATTAGTTCTGCAAAACTGTTGCTAGCATTACCTCCTCCTTCCCATGACCCCCTTTCCTTCTGTTTACCAAGTCTGATGTAAACTGTTTTATTTAAATATTCTGCTCAGCTACACTAAACATTTACAAGATACAAATTACAGGATCAAATACAAAGACTTAACATTACACTAGAATAAGTGCTGCCAATTTTTCTATTGCTGTTACTAATTTACAGTATTACGGCTGCCCATAGCAATCACATTTTCATTGTCACACTCCAGCCACATTTAGTTGATAGAAGCAGAGTTTTTTTTTGCAGTAGACAGTTTGTGTTAATCTTATTTTTTTGGCATAGTTCACCATTGCTGGTGTCTAATAAAGCATAAATGATGTCTTTGCTCACAGATTGACAGTCTTTATTGTTTTGTGTATTTGAGTTTTGTCTGGAATAGTTGGTTCTGTAAGGTATCCTCTGTCCCTCTTGCCCATCACAAAGTTGTGGTATATACTGCAATGTTAACTATCTCTCTGATAGTTTTGAGACTGTTAGAAAACGATAATCAGAATGTAATTTAATAATTACATATTTATTCAATTTTTATAATAAAATTATAATTTAATTTACGTAAAAGTAATTGATAACATAATTAATAAACAGTTCAAGTGCCACCTAATTTACAAAATTGGTTATATTACATCAAGGTGTAGATAAAAAACAGAAACAGCATAAAAATAAGTAACATGATCCCCCTTTCTTTTTTTGTTGTTTCTTGTTTTACTGTTCCTATTGAATTGTTTTATTCCTTGTTTATAATACCCAATAAAAATGTATTGAAACTAAAAATATGTTAAATAAAAGGAATGCATTTTTGCATAGGTTTGTTATTCATGGGCAAAATAGGATTAATTTACGGCAGGCTTAACTTTGCAAAGTCAATGTTCCCTCACAGTGGAGCTCTGTTTACGTTAATCAAAAAATCATATTTAAGGAAAAAATGTATTCTTTAATTGAATATTTAAACACCTTCATATCATTCATTAAGGTGCATTCTTTTAGTTTAAAGTCACCATACCAAGTTCCCAATAGTATAATAAATGTAACAAGCTTTAGATAAAAAGAAAAAAATAGAAAAAAATTGCATAATGTATTAGGGCGACCAAATGAAAAAAAAATGGACTTACCTATATGATTACACAGACCATTGAATGAATAGTTCATTCCAGACTGTTTAGACTAGTATTGTACGGTATTATGTGATAAACATGTTTTATAGTGTATTACCATACACACATGAACCACAGTGGTGCCTTGAGAGTGATATTTGTTTTGAATGACACCCAAAGGCAGCTAGGCTCCAAAGCAGAATGCACTTTAATTTTGGCAAATCACAATGAACAGGTATGAAAATGAAAACAGTCACAACACCAGAGTGGTAAGCTGGAATAAATACACTTTGGTGGAAACTTTTTTTTTAGTTTTTGATAAAATGTGGAAGGTTCAAAACCTCTGTATTTGTGGTGGCCTCATTGGGTAGAATCCCTTCATTTGTCCTGGTGGTCACAGAGATTTGAAACAAGGAGTAATCATAATTTTGCCATGTGAGAAAGAGGAAAGTGTAAATAATTTGGTGGGAACAGATGTTCTGGTGACAACTGTCTATGATGGGATTTTTCTTTACTTGCATATGCCTAAATTCATATCATTGCTTGTTTTACCAAGGACCCATACATACAAGTGGCATAAGTGAGTGAGCAAACTTTTTGCCTAATGCAGGTTACAGGGTTGATTCACAATAGTACTGCAGTTTTAAAGTGATGGTACAAAAGTAGAAAAATGTGGTTTCTGACACTTCTTGCATGGCTGTTAAAGATGCAGAATCTGTGGATGTCAATATGATCCTGGCTTTACTGTCAAGGGAGCCACTAACCTAGAACAAGCATGAACTATAGCAGTTTAGACTTTTGGGACTTTATTGGTTGCATGTTTGTTCTAGTTCAATAATTCATTAGGAACTGAAGGCATGATCAGGATGACTACAGTGCCGGTGGCTCTACTGCCACCATAAACCATTGCAGTGTGCTGCAATACCAGGACCTCTAACTTGAATACCAGACATGCTTGTGTACAGCCAGAATATCTTATCTTATCTTTTATTTATTTATTTTTTATTTGTTTGCTTTTCCTACATTTTTTGTTTTTAAGTTGTAATTCTAGTATGTGTCCCACATTCCATACTTTAAGAAATTCTCTGCTAGGGCTTTACATGATTTTATACCTAGTGATTACATTAAATTAGGTCAGTCTTGTCTGATGTAGCATTGATATTGTACCTGATAGTAACATTGTGTAGTTTATCTCAGATAATAAGGTGATTTTTTTATATCTCAGATAAAATAGGGTGAAATATAATTAGGAATTCAGTTGTACTGAAAAATTGATTTTGTATATTACCTAGTGTGTACTGTACAATTAGTACTGTAGATAGATTATGCCTAAAATCAACTTAGCATACTCCTGGCATACTTAGCACAGTCCTTTTTTTCTATGCATTGTCTGTTACCATAACAGAGCACCCCTGAGCTAGATGGATATCATTCTATCAGATCCTCATAACCTGATTCCCTGCTACAGCGAAACAAGAGGTTCAGGCTAAATCTGGGATGTAGTCTTTTATTATTTTCTCCTCAGCTCAAACCCACTCAGCTTCCCCCAGTGGGGAATATGGTAAGCAGAAAGAAGCCCAACTAGAACGACTTTAGTGCTTCTGCTATGATCTTTAAGGATGAATGGCTACACAGGTCATCAGGGTGTTGTGCATAATGAAAATATTACAGCACCTTATCATGCAACCAGTGAGCTGGGTCTTAGGAGAAATTATGTCAAAATCTCTTGATGTCAGTCTGGAGGATGTAGACCACCCTGGATTTTACTCTGATGTGATTCTGAGCCTCTATTATTGAAAAAAAATAAAATGTACTACAGATCAATTGTCAGCCGGGGATGTAAAGACTGGGAAGAAATGGCTAGATGCTTCTGGTTGTCCATCAGCCTTGAAAAAAACTCTGTCAAAGCCCTGTTTTATTGCATTTTGTGCCCTTTTGCATATTTCCACTGACTTGGTGAATTATTTCTCTGTCTGGTGAAACCCTTGACGGAACATGAAGTGAAGGTAAATCCCTCCAAGCAAACCCCGAGGGCAGTAAAGCTTAAAAGATATGCTAAGACTTTTCCACTCTAATTTACATCCTGCATGTTCACCTAAACCTTAACCAAACCTGGGAGACTTTGTTAGCTTGACCTACTTGTATTGGATGTTTCATGTGGACTGGGAAACAGCTAAACTTACTGTGGGGACTTTTAGGTTGTCCACAAACATTAGATAAAGGCTTCCTGATGGCAGCAATCTGATGTGTATGGGACCCCAGCAAGGATGAGGGAATTTTGTACAATTGCTACTGTCTTCTTTTATTAAGCCAACACCTAGTGTATCTAAAGTGAATCCCTAGCTTCCTAAACATGAACAGTGGATCAAAGAAATTGTGTTTAAGGATACACTGGCTGTCATAGGTACATGTGCATATTGCCCAATATAAATATATGTACAAAATTTGAAACAACAAAACATCAGCAACCGCCTTAGTAGATACACCCCAATGTAAATGAAGCTCATGACTTTGCTATCAAATTATGAGTGCATGTATGTCCTACCTAATAAAAATAAGATTGTATGATTTTATTATTATGGCATATTGTCCATATATGAGATGACCGTTACCTGAAAGGCTGTCAGCAGATGAATCGAAAGAGGATTTCATGTTTATGGAGTACATGTAACCAATTTGTCTTAAGAGAAAATTAAAAAATCTTGCCCTTTCACTATTGTTTTTTTGTTTTTTCCACACCAAGGTAGTCTATACTAAGTAGTGTTTTGCTAACCTAATTTCAGACCATGAACAGAAACTTTTATAGAGGTGTTCCACTTAGTACAATACAGTCACATTTATAGTTACAATAGTAGTTTATACTAATGACAATGGCCAGCTTAAGGAAGCATGGATAGTGACATCTATGACTAATGGACCTTGTGCAATATCAACAATCAACCTTTCAAAATTAAAACCACATGTATGGTATATTATCCCACTTTATTTCCTCAATGGTACCTCCACAACTAACCTGTTTCACCACACAATAACAGGTTGCCAATTGCATTAGAAGTAACTTCAAAGGATATTATTAACCTATTATCTGACTTGCTCATTTTATGTTATTACATCATAACCCTTACTAATTTTAGATCATACATAGTCTTTAAATCTCTTTTACACTGTTCTTGAACTTTTTATACAGTTCTGTTATTATTTATTTATTGTTCTTTATACATGATCTTTTAGCTATTTTTGCCATGAATCTACTCTTTAAATGAATTATTCTATTCTATTCTATTAGCATTAACACCATAGCTGTACTATGCAACGGTTGTTTTTTTTTTAATATGAACAATATCTATTACCACCATATATTTATTTATTTTTCTCATGTAATAATTTTATTATCAATAAAATCTTAATAAGCCATGGTGTACCCAACCAGCCTGACAACCCTGCAAAAAGCTAAAACTACTTCTGTGCATGGTTTTTAAATATACCTGATTTGCTTATTTTGCTTCGATTTGGGTAATGTAAACACGTATTTCAGTAGTGCTGGCTCAGTTTGCAGAAAACCTACACAAAGTGCAAGGTATCATATTGTCATTCTATATAGTGTTATGTCCAAAAACAATACTGATAGAGAATTAGATAAAATCATAGGGTTGGTTTACTAAATGCTAAAGAATGTTCACTTTGCAAAGTAAATGTTATCCTAACCTAATGAATGATGTATTCTTTTCTCAACCAAGTGAACGTTTATTTTTGAAAGCAAGCAATTTCAACTCATTTAGTAAGTCATGTTTGTTAGTAGTTAACTGTATTATTGAATTGGATCTGCAAGTTTTTACACCTTTGACTTTCACCTTTATATTTTTGTACAATACATTGCTGTTGATAAAAGACAGAACTATTAGCCTAGGCAGTAGTGGTGGTTGAATTGTTGCAATCAGAGTAATTTGAATTTGGGATTTGAGCAATCCAAGTTTGGATCTGATATTATAATAACACCTGTTATTGGGAGGTATAGCTCATTTAGTCCAGCTGATGAACTTCTGATACAGCTGGAATTTTCATTTGAACAATTTATATAGTTTGCAATCAATATATATATGTTATATAAAAAACTGGAAAAAGCGGTGTATAGTATAAAAAGCTGTATATGTATAAAATAGTTCAGTTACTGATTTAGCCAACCACTATGACTAAAGTGGTTAAACATTACCTTTATTGGTTTATTTTATTTTTTTAATTATCACCCAGCTATTAAAAGGCGTTTAACCTCAACCAGTCTAAATCTCAAAATATTTAAACAAATTCTTTAAAGCGCCTAGAAAAACTTGAGGTCTGAATACAGATATCTGGGCAGGCTGTTATTTGATGTGATGAATCTTTTTAGTAGGTATAATACTATTTTTATGCCTAACATTTACTTTGTCCATTTGCTATTGGAAAATCCATGGTACCTAATATATTTAAACTAAAACTGCTTACTTATTATTTAATAGTTTTAGATGGTTTACACTTTTGAGTTATACTGTTTCAAGTTCGTTCAGACCACATGTTTACCTGCTGGTTGAATATTCAAATTCCCTTGCACATTAACAATTACTTTTTTAAGTAAACAGCCCAGATTACTTTAGTAAATCAACCCAAAATGTAACAACAAAAGTTTAACAATGGCACCATCAAGTCTTTTATTTGATTTACAATTAAACTTATAATTTACACGTCTCGAAATCCTAAAAATAAAATAATTAGAATTGTTCTTACATTTATATAACTAATATTTTCTATATCCATCTGTTGATTTTTCAGGATAGAAATCAGAAACAATGGGTGACTGGAGTTTTTTGGGAAGACTATTAGAAAATGCACAAGAACACTCTACTGTCATTGGAAAGGTCTGGTTGACCGTTTTATTTATCTTCCGAATTTTGGTTTTAGGAGCAGCAGCAGAAGAAGTGTGGGGGGATGAACAGTCTGACTTTACTTGCAACACCCAGCAACCTGGTTGTGAAAATGTCTGCTACGACAAAGCCTTTCCTATTTCTCACATTAGGTTCTGGGTACTTCAAATTATTTTTGTCTCTACACCCACCCTTATCTATCTGGGCCATGTTCTGCACATTGTGCGGATGGAAGAGAAGAAAAAAGAAAAGGAGGAGGAGTTAAAGAAATGCGTTAAAGATAATGATGAGAAGGAACTGCTCCTCAGAAAGGGTGTTGAGAAGAAGGAGAAACCCCCAATCAGGGATGAGAGGGGTAAGATAAGAATAGGAGGTGCACTGCTCCGCACTTATGTCTTCAACATTATTTTCAAGACTCTGTTTGAGATTGGCTTTATCGTAGGGCAGTATTTTCTGTATGGTTTTGAGTTGAAGCCCCTCTACCGTTGCAACCGTTGGCCTTGCCCTAACACTGTGGACTGTTTCATTTCCAGGCCGACAGAAAAAACCATTTTCATTATATTTATGCTTGTAGTGGCTTGCGTGTCTCTTTTGCTGAATATGTTAGAGATTTATCATCTGGGGTGGAAAAAACTCAAACAAGGTATGACAAACCGATATATTCCGGACCCTGCTTGCAATAAAGCAGATCCTCCTAGTCCACTTCCACGAACCGCTCCACCGAGTATGGCTTTTCCGCCATATTATACTGATGCAGCTGCTGCCCCTCCAACCTTGCAGCAAGTATATGCTAGATCACCTGTCTCTGATTTTAAGATGACGTCACTAACAGAAAAGCCTCTTGACCCATCCTTCTTCAGCGGCCACCATGATCATCATACCCTAGCCAGTGAACAGAACTGGGCTAATCTGGCAGTGGAGAGAGAACGAAAACAAGGATCCAGTATAGCCAGTGCATGCAGTGCAACAACTTCTGCTCCAAGCAGTGTGAGAAATGAGGAAGCATGTGAGGCACCAGTGGTGTCAGGAAGTGGAGCCAATTCAAGAGCAGAAGTGGGTGACATACCAGCTACAACCACTGTAGAGATGCACCAGCCTCCGGTGTTGGTAGACACAAGAAGGCTCAGCAGAGCTAGCAAGGCAAGCAGTAGCAGAGCTAGGTCAGATGACTTAGCTGTGTAGCAACTAAGCTACCAATAGAGAGCGAACCAAAGCTAACAGTGGAGGAATTCACTGGGTAAAAAATAAGAAAGAAGCATAAAAGAGAACCATAAAGCAAGAATCGTATTTTGATGACTTCTTGAGTGTCACTGGTGTTTGTTTAGCCACCTTTGCCACTTAATGAGTCTCAAATGATATTACATAAATATAAAAAACAGGAGATAGAGAAACAACAATAATTAACATGCAAAGGCAGTTCTTAATCTTGTTATCCTTAGACCGAAGTTTGCTGTTATTGCACACTGTGAGTTGTAGATAGCACTTTGTTGTTTTAGAAATTAGCTGTTAGAATTTTCAGGTGGTTAGCTGATCATTTGCCTTTCTTAACTGCAACAAAACAAAATAAACATAAACACCAAATAATTAGGCTCTGTAAATAAATTGAGGCTGAGGAGAGAAAACTCATACTTAAAGAGTTAACAGTGAGATGGATATAAACGAATGCTACAAGTCATGTATTGTATATAAGGGCAAAGAAACTATGCTTTTATTTCATTCATCTGAGGCACAGAAATACCAATATATGAGCACTTTTATTGGCTACATGGGTTGTTTAAATGACACACAGTATACCAAAGCAATCTTAAATTCTTGATAGTATGCTTTTTAAAAAATGTCTTTACAGTACGTTATCTGTGTATAAGATGAAAGCTGTCAAGCCCAAATGCTGTAAGAATAGGTAATACTTTCAGTAGAATATAAAATTATGAAAAGAAAAAACTAATATATTTATGTTTGTTACATAACTAAAGCCACTAATAATAACCTAGTAGCATATTTTTTTTGTTTATAACCAATCATCATATGTTTTTTTTGTTATTTCCCCAACTGTTAAAATAAGTTATGATAAAGATTACAAATTTATCAGCCCACCACATGTATTATTAATTTAACATGAAAAATTTTCTACATAAAAGCACAAAACTCAATGTGTTTTTCAGTTGATTCCTGTTTGAGACTAAGGCTGTTTCCACACACATGATGTAGGCATGGTCCAATGTTGTCAAAATCAGGAACCTTACCCTGAAATATGACAAGTAGCAGATGCTGAAACACATTTGAGGTGATTACAAAGAGGCTTCAGGGGAATCAATGTTGTTTTTATATAACAAAAAATGAATAAAATTTTACTTTTATTATTGGTGGATTTTATGTAGATGGGCAGTGGCTGCTTTAGACAATCAGCAATTGTTAAATCTTTCTTGGTTTGGATCAAAAACAGTTTTGTGAATCTTGCTCAAAGTTAGTTTGAAGAAGCCCAAATTGAAGTATTTGGAAGAAAGACTTTTTAGGGCTAATATAGAAAGTTGTTTAAAACAAAAGTATGGGAAGCATGACCACAGGCACTGCAATAAGAGAACATGCTAATTCAATGAAAAAATGAAGAAAAAAAATCGAAAAAACTCCTTACACAGTATGGTCTGCTCCAAGCACACTCTGACAATATGGCTGCTATGAGGCTATGAGGCCACCCTTTTATAGAAAGAGGGTTGGGTTATCCATTCCTTCAGAATATTGGCTGTTGTGAGTCAGCTGACCACATAATAGTATCCTTTTTTTAACCATAAATTCATGTATCACGAATCTTGACGTTTTGCAGCAAAACCCTGGTTTTGGCAAACCTAAGCTGCAGCAGTGAAATGCAAAACAAAAAAAAAGTATAAATAAAATATAAAAGCATCCTGCAAATTATGTGCATAGCAATCAAGTACTAAAGGTAATGATATATGCCTAACTGATGTTCATTTGGGTTTCCTACATTTTAAATATAGAACCTTCATTATTTAACCAAGATTGATAAGAAAAAAAATGTATTAGGTTGTCTTTTGTTGTTTCTTGTTGAAGTAGAACAATATGAACATTGTTTTCTTTCTGTTTGAGTTGGACTAACAAATATTTTAATTCAGCAGCACAATCTGCAACATTTCAGGGAAACTCTTCCACTCCTAATACAACATAGTTTACATAGTTCAACAACTGTACATAATTTTTCACTTTATTACATGTCCAGGATTTTAACAGTTTGTATGCTGTATGTAATACTCAGCATGAATGAAAATGTAATCAGTAAATTTCCACAAGCACATGAACCTTGGGATCATTTGTCACATTAACTGTTACTCCTCAGCTATACATTTTACATGTATGAAACCAGCCAAACATTCAACAGACTATTTTACTTAAGATACAATTAAAACAAAAAATAAATAAAAAAAGGCAAATTTGCTTGGAAAACTTTTCATCAATCATCCCTAAATATTTTAACGAATACTACTATTGAGGTTTTTTTTCTAAGCTACATTTAGCTCAAAATTCTAAAATGAATAATAAATCAATAATCTTTAATTTGTTTTTCTTTTGCTCATCTTTAATAAATTTATATTTTTAAAATGTAATTATTAAGTAATGTTCCTATAGATCTTCTAGGTTGCTATCTATCAACTGTTATTGTTAGGAAAGTTTTTAGATTAGTAATAGAAAATCTGAGAAACTATGCTGCTTTCCTGATACTGAAAAACTGAACTGTACGAAAAACATCCATTTACTATATTTATCCTGATTTTCTTGAGTACATTTAACTACACACAGAAAGCTAATCTTTTAGGGATGTTTATTATTTTAGCTATTTTGAATGTATTGATTGATCCTATACATCAACATGTTTACATACAAAATATGCACATCCCATATAATGATTTTTTTAAAAAAATTTTGCACCATTATTTAATGTATATGACAGTAAAATTTAATGTGTCATTTTGCTTTAAAATGTACTCAAATATTTTCATTTACTGTTCTTTAGCAACAATTATTTGATAAGTGTTTTAATATCTAATCAGATTAGGAGGCTAAAATTGTAATTTGAGAATCATCATTTAAAAAATGTATTTTAAAATAGAATACAGTAGAAATAATAGAACACTTCTAAAATAACATCTAAGCATATTACTAATTTATTACACTGATAATAGGCTGATAAACACGTCTCAAGGAATAAGCTGAAAACAGTGTGGGTTACATGTGTTTAAAGATTTTAGGGTGTTTTGTCCAACAGTCTGTCCTCTGATGGCATTGTTTTTATAACTAGCATAAAGAAAGATCTACAACTCACAGCTTTATGTTAAAAGTTACGTATGATACAGTAACAGCAGGATGATACAGAAACTTTAAGGCATAATTCTAAACAATGCTTATGGTTACAATGAAATACCATAATCTGCCACAATACACCCACCATCAATTAGTTATGTTTTAACTAAATATTAATGCCGTTAGGATGTCCTATAGAATTTAAATGATCTTTGTGGCAGAATACTGTTCAGAAAACAGAGCTACCAGTGCTATCTGTATTAATATAATAGAGAAGTAATATTTTTAGCAAGCTTGTAGCAGTTGAGAACAAAATCAATATACATATATATGTTGCTATACTGAAAAAATAATGTCTTCTACTTAAAGAAAAATAATGTTTTAATAAACCAGAAACATTTTAAAGGTAGATTTCTGCCCTAGGATAAAAGTTACTGTCAAGTTTTTATTTTCAGATCAGCTGAAGTTACTCCTCAATAAGACCTAAACATTCTAGAAATTATTCTTCAGGTTTTGTGAACAGGTGGGCTGTTAAATCATTTCTACCTGATTATATAAAGGGGTGTTTTACTAAAGGTTAGTCAGACTCATGTATATGTGTTTGTATCAAGCAGCCAATTTGAAAAGATGCCTGTAAGCAGATTAGATAATTGAAGACATCAAAAATGGCTGATTTGTCCGACCTTTCAGTAATCACTTCCCCAAAATGTTTACAAAGATTTGCAAAATTGCATTACATTATTTGTATGTTTTCAACTATTAAAAATTTTAGGTCAGGTCAGTTTTGTTTAATATATTTTTTTCAACAAAGAAAATAATTTGATAATAATACATTTACCAAAAATATGTATCTGTATACCCTTTTTTATCTCGAAACAATAAATAATACAGCATTTTGTGTTAATATTTGAAATTAGGTAAGGTCAGTTTTGTTTTACAAAAAGCATGTCAAATTAATTTCCACTAAAATTCTTGTTAAATATTATTTTTCTTATTATTAATAAACAGGAATTATATAGCGCCAACATATTACACAGCGCTGTACATTAAATAGGGATATGAGCGAGAGTAAATATACAAGGACCATTTCAAAACAACTAAGGGAACATTTTCAATGATAGAAAAATGCTATATTCACTTTAAACAATTTTAACATTAGAATTTTTTTGTATTGACACAAGATTAAATAATATTTAATTTTTTTTCTTTATCAGAACATAACTTAATTTATGATTAGAATTCAAGGAAAATATTGGTCCTATATAAAATAAAACTATGATTTTGTTGGTTTATTTCTTTCTAAAAATACAAATAATTTATGTTTATGCTTTATTTGCACCAATGATATTATAAAATGCCTAAACGTTTTTATTTATTACATTTGACTTCAGCTTTGCACAACTGAAAAAAAGTACACATTTTGCAATTTATATAAAAAATTGAACAATACATTTTATAACATTAAAACAAAATTGGACAGTATTTTAAGCACATGAGTAAAACACATTTGCTGCACCATAAGTTGAACTATTTTATTATTTGCTTTATATTTTTGATTTTCTGTAGTTTTGATTTTTTTAGGTACATAATAAAATTCACCCATTATATCGAATTAGTAATTAGATCAGTGCAATTACATTTTGGAGACTATGCCTACCTGCAATATTTCTTGATATATTTAAATTAATCATACATCTATTCTATTCTTGTTTGACAGCTATTAGGTAGATACATATACACATGATAATAATAATATTAATGTTATTAATAAAAGATGTGATATAATTAACACTGCCATTGATCCAATTTCAGTTAAGGTTTTAAAGCGTTACAAATTCTTTACCATTGGACTATACCCATAAAATATTTATCAGACAAAGTCTTCAAAATGTAGTTCTCCAACAATATTATTGCATGTTTTTTACTTCTGTCCTATGTACTTTTAATTATGTTAATTGCACCTTAAAAATAGTTTCTTTAGAAACATACCAAATGTTCAATGCCTTAAACTTCTAGAAAAAAACAAGTTAAAAAATGCAATTATTAAAAAAAAATAGCTGTTACAAAAAAAAAAACCTAATTTCAGCTGTGAATTTTTATTTCATAACCTATTTATTTCAGGTGGAAAGATTCAATTATTTGCAGAACTACAAAAAGAACTTCTCATTGCTGAAAGATCAATTAACAGTTAGGTGTGGGTCAGATTTTGGAAAATTAAAAGGTTGGTGTGAATAAGCCCCTAGGCTCACCCTACCCCTTATAATAACACTGTACAATCCTCTTAGGATCAACAAACCAAAACTGTAAATATAATGTTAGGACCTACCTTCACAATTCAATCTATATGTATTGAATCAGGCTGGTCCTTGAACTACATAGTTGCAGTAGATTAAAGGACATTTTTATAGTCATATTAACACGTTAAACTTTACAACTGAACTCCAGGCACATAACTTAGTCACAAAGGATACAAATCTAATTTCTATGTACCAAATGCTTTTACAAACCAGGTACCTTGTAAAAATAGCAGTAATATTATTGTAATATTGAGAGCAGAGGCTGGTACCCAGTAGGTTCTTCCACTACAGCCTGCCTGAAGAAAACTTCAGAACACAGATACAAGACCAGTCATCCTGCAGAATGAAAAAGAGGAGTGATTGGTCATTGTTGCAAAAAGCTCTTGTGCAATTGAATTGAGGTTTTATTACAGCGTTTTTGCACGGTTATAGCAGAAATACACACAAACTCATGTAAAAACATACAGTGCATGCCTCTTGTATCTAGGCAATATTTTCTCATGCCAGAATTCAGTTTTAAGCTGATTGGGTGGTTAAGATCAACTTTGGTAAAATATGATTTGATTTACTGGTAAATAAGAATATATACTGTGGTAATAAAGTCCTCTAGTAGGCTAACTAGCACTCATAACTTAAGAGCATTCATAGAGATTTATCATTCCTAAATCAGCTTCATATAGACAGAATAAAGCCTTTAGCAAAGGATGCGCCTGCAATCCCTGTTGTTTCAAGATCTCCCACTCCTGCCTGCTAACCGATCTCAAAAACAATCACCCCTTTAAAGGAATAAAATGAAAGCCACTAATAGGGTTTTATTTGCATGATAAATCAAATTACTTAATGCCAGCTTGTGCTACATTTGTGGCAGTAGTAAAACTTAATATCAATATTTTCTGTCACCTCTGTCAGATAGGCTTTTTTTTTCTTGCAAAGTGTTTAAAATGCATAATTTTATATTTTGTGCCAATCACCTACTGCAGTCTGTAGTAAACATTATAGAGCCCCGTGTATACATGTTTCTGAGAGATCAGTTGTCTTTATTGCTGAATTGTTACAATTATCCTGTATATCCTAGCTGTACAAAAAAGAGAAACTGACCAGTAGCTTTGGAGCAGCAAAGACAACTCTTCTTTCAGGTAGTTTTATACACACAGGAACTAATAATCTAAGAAAAAAATCTAAAATATATTGCAAAATTATCAATTTTTCTATTTTTAAGAATTTGTGTTCTATATTATTTTCTTCAGCCCATCTGCATAATTATGAAGATGACTGTATTTTGGGGAATATAACTTGATTTACAAATAAAGGTTTGTGTTGCAGCTGAAAGCTTACAAAGAGGTTTATTGTTGCCTAAAAGATGTATGTCTTTTTATTACAAAACCTCATATTAAAAGGAAATGGTTTTCTGGGCAGTCAGGGACTTGTAATCAAGAAGAAAGCAGCAATATTGTTTAAGTGCTGTCTTTAAAGAAGTGCCTTGTGTAATAAACTCTGTAAGGACAAGTTGATGTAAATGTTAATTTACCTCAAATGTTTACAAACCTGTTACTAAATAAACTTTTTTGTACCAAAATGATTTAGACTATCACTTAAAGCACAGTTTTATTCCAAATTCTTGTTCTTTGCCACTGCAAGCATATGTTTCTTATCTACACATGCCTAAAATTAGGTCAAAACATGTATTTGAACAGGAAATTTGGAACTAATAAAAAAATTATATCTACAAAGGAACTCAAGGAAGATTATTTTTAAAAGCTTTGGGGGAATAGCTGTATAAGTATAAGTATATACTTATAAGTGTAAGTATAAATTACACTAATCTGTGATCCTCTGCTGCTACCACATTCCTGGTCCCTAAACTCTGCCATGTATTATTTAAAACGATTCAGTCAGCCCTTCAATAAATTATCTAGGATTCCCAGCTACCAGCATGCTGGTAATTTTATTGTGTTAAAGTTTTGACATAGAAATTTATGAAGGACTCCACTCCATGTCCTAGCATAGTCGTATGTCATTAACACAGTCTAAGGTCAATTCTTTTTTTTTTTTTTTTTGGGGGGGGGGTGGCAATTAACCTAAGTGCATGTTTTCAGAATATGGTGGGGAGTACAAAACATGGGGAGAACATGCAAACTCCATGCACAAAGTGCCTGGCCCCAGATGCAAACCTGGGACCTAGCGCTTTAACAGCCAGAGTGCTAGCCTCTATACCACCATGCCACCCACATATATTAATTTTGTACCTTTAAACTTGCTTGTCAATATGTAGCACATCCCTCTCCTTCCTTGTATGCCTTTTTTTAAGTGCTTGAGGGTAGTAAAGAAGCTATAGAGCAGACTTTCCCAACCAGAATTCTATGTAACCCTAGTGTACTTCTAGAAGTTGAGCAGTGACTAGTATTGGATTTATCTTTTGGCTGACTGTACTTGCGAATTCTGACAACAGTGCCACTCAGTAAAGCCAAAGACAAGTGATTATCTATAAATAGGGATGTTACATTGACCACACTTAACAAGGTATTCTTTCCACTGACAACCAATGTAAGAGTGCAGTCTTTAAACTGACCACCAATGTAACAAACAAAACTTTTACTTATCAGAAATATAGGTAGTTTCTTCTACCACTACTACTAGGGGGGTCTTCACTCACTGACTATAAATATGCACGTTTGTACTTTATGATAGGGGGCCTTTTCCACTGTCCAGCTAAAGAAAGGAATACTATGGTTTTGATGATATGATTCATATTCATTCATTTTTTTCCTTAAGGACTATTACTAAAAATATTTTTGTCATACAATACAGTACCGTTAAAGAGTGATACACTCTGGGTGTGAAACACGCATGCATGTAAACATTAGGATATTGCATATGTTCCTATATTTACATGCTAACTTACCATGAGATGTAGATATTTTTTGAGATCTGAACATTATTTTCAAGTGTTCCTTCATGCTAAAAAGGTTTGATGAATTATCTGGTGACAGAGTCTCTTTAAACTTAATACAAAAAAAAAGATTATCCCTCCACTGTTTTTAAGAACATTGCATACTCATACTCAAAAAAAATTTGAGTGTCTTGTGTTCAAAACTCAAAAGAGAATTTATAATAATACCCATGTACATCACCAGAATTCTAAATATAGAAAAGTTTATTAAAGCATGCAAATGTGTGTGTCTGAAAGGTAAAAGAATTATATGTATACCAATTTTATAAATTCAAAATTACAACATTAACAAAAATACCATCAAGCATTTGGATGTTTGTTTCCCTTATGATTCTTCAAAAATGCAATGTAAGATATAAATATTTTCAGAAAGAACAAAACACCGAATGACTTTCAAGAAAAATGTCTCTTTTTCATTTGATTTCATGTATTCTATAGAAGGAATGAATAATGGATTACAAATAAAAAGGAATACCTTAGCAAGACAAGCTTAAACCATCATAGGGATCACTCTGCTTGCTACCATTAAAAACGTTTTGATTGTTCAATAAAATTGGAATTAAAATACAAGTGTAAGCAAGCTGAAAAAGTTTGAGTCAGATTATCCATTGTTAAAAAACAAATGTTTTTTTTCAGATTTGGGAAGAAAACAAGAGACCGGTGTTTAGATGGTTCAATTTTTCCATGATGTGTTAAAACACATCCATGTTCACATACTATTCTGTAAGATCTACAAGTTGTCTATCTAGAACACCATCAGAAAGTTAAATAATCCCCTAGGTGTATCACTGACAGCACATTCTTAAATTGGGTACCCCAGAGCCTTGGGTACCACTAAAATCCTGACAAGGATTCTAAACATTCCCCACTTCAAAATGTTTAGTTTACTTAGAGCAGATAGTAGATAAGACATCTACTCCTACCTATAGACACCCACCTAAACAGAGTCTTCGTTTTGCCAATTTGTTGCGCAGCTTTGATCTGGTGGATACATGGCGAGAGTCCAATCCCTCATCTAGGGATTACACTTGTTATTCCTTGGCCCATAAACAATACACCAGGATAGACCATATTTTTATTAATTCTCCCTGCATTCCTTGCCTGCATTATGCACGCATTTTTGCCACCCCATGGTCTGATCATGAACTATTAGCTGCTCCTTTTGTAGGGTTGAGCACCAAATACCCCAGACCAATTTAGAGGATTAATGAATGTCTTTTAAGTGACCCTAATCTAAACATGAAGGTGCAGAACTCCTTGACTGAATATTTTTGTTTCAATGATCCCCAGGTCACTTCTTCTGCTACTAATTGGGACGCACATAAAGTCAATATTAGAGGTGTACTTATTTCATTAGCCTCCAAACCTAAAAAAACAATCAGCACCCATAATTAATCAAAAACAATAAGCTTTATTACAACTACAAAAGCGTCAAAAACAGAACTTCCATGAGGACTTGAGGAATCAAATAGAAGCAGTCCGCACGGAATTGAATTTATGTCTGATGACTAAAGTTGAAAAAACTTTACGTTGGGCTAGTAATAAATTCTTTACTTTGGGCCACAAACCAGGTTCATTGTTGGCACACAAACTCAACCCCAAAAGTCATTCCCATGCACTGCCTAAAATCAAATTATCTGATGGCCGGCTATCCCAGAACCCAAAATTGATTCTGGAAGCTTTTCATACCGTTTACCATAAACTCTATGAACAGCCACCTTCACTTTCTAGAATCCCCTTACCTAAACTACATAAGTCTCATATGAAATTATTGGATAAAGAATTCTCAATAGCAGAGACTTTGAAAGCAATCAAATCTCTCAAAGCTAACAGTGCCCTGGACCCAGATGGGTTTCCCACTTCCATAAAGGCAATTTGGTACCGCTTGATGACAACAGACCTCATATAAGTGTAATCTCCAAGGCCGGCAAGGACCAACACGGAAGTGGCTAACGATAGACCCATCTCGCTAATTATTTGCGATCTTAAAATAATGACAAAACTGTTGTCGCTGAGATTAGGGCCTTTTTTAAACCGATATTTACATCTTGATCAAGTTGGGTTTCTATAAACCATCAGGCCCCAGATCAAACTAGGAGAAACACTGATCTGATTTCGGCAGTGCATGGGAACTGGGATGGTGGTGCCAAACATGAAGCTATGTTACTCCCACTGGATCTTCACAAGGCCTTTGATAGTCTGCCATGGGATTACCTAATGTCTTTATTGCAGCAAACGGGTTTTGGTCCAGTCTTTATGCGGCTGATGGCGTCCCTATATTCCACACCCACTGCTGGAATTTCTCATCCTGGTTGGATATCCAATGTGGAACTAGACAGGGTTGCTCACTAGCTCTGTTATTATTCGCATTAGCTATTGAAACCCTGGCTATACGACTTAACCAGGACATTAAAGGTATTCAGTGTGGTTCTACAGACCATAAATGTGTCTTGTTTGCGGACGATACCCTTTTATATATCACCTCATCTTTAACTTCTTTGCCCAATCTATTTAAAGAACTTACCATTTTTTCAGAGGCTTCAGATATCTCTGCCTAAACAAAATTTTGAATTTAAATGGAACCCTAAAGCCAATAACTACCTGGGCATTCAGATTACCTCTTCATTGCAGACACTTTTTATAGCTAATTATCCTCCAATGTTTCGTACCTTAGTTAATGATCTACAGAGATGGCAACCCTCCCCTCCGTCATAGTTTGGTAGATATGCAACAATTAGAATTAATATTTTTCCTAGATAACTATATTTATTTGGCAGCCCGGCGATTGTAATTCCCAAGGTGAATCTCTGCAACATTCAAAATATGCTACTCAAATTTATATGGAAAGGTAAACAACATAGGATTAATGTGACAACACTCTACACTCACAAGAAGCTAGGTGGACTAGGGGTTCCCAATTTGGCATTATACCATAGGGCAGCCCAAATAGCCGTTCTGGGCCAATATACTTTATTGAAGTCTAGACCCTAATGGACTGACTTAGATGCACTGTCCTGCCCAGCTATTCCTGTTGAAGCATTAATGTGGATTTCGAGTAAGAAACGTCCTGCAATTCTTTGTTCCTCCCTTTCCTTTGCCCTCTCTGTGTGGGATGGTCAAAAAACTAATCAAGCTTTTTATTCCCAGCACTCTCCTTTGACTCCATTATGACAAAACCCAGATTTTCCCCCTGGGTGTGAACAGGGGCGTGAAGTATAGTGGCACAATTAGGGATTTTAACATATTGGCAATTTTTTGGATGGAAAACATTTTATTAGTAGTTCCCACTTACAGGATAAATTTTCCCTCCCACCCACTGAAATGTTTCACTATTGCCAAATCAGGTCATTTATTCAATCTAAACTTAAAGGCCTATCTTCCCCTTACCAAAGAACAGCATTTGAGAAGTCATGCCATTCCAGCACTGATGCTAAGGGGAGAATTTCAGTGGTTTATGCAGCCCTTTTTCTCAATAATAAAAGATTGTTCTATCTGTCTCAGGGACGCAGATTTGACAGAGGATTGGGAGGTTCCAGAATGGCAAGCTTTGGCTACCTCTATGTCTTCAATTTCTTTAAACACGTCCCTTATCGAAGCTAACTATAAGGTCTTGCTGGGATGGTATATGGTGCCCACCCTGTGTCACAGAGCCTGGGGACGGCTGGGCACCATGTTTCATGCTTGGTGGACTTGTTCTAATGTCCAAATGTTCAGGATTCGCATTTTTAACTTCTGTCACACAAATCAACATTCCGAGAAAAGCGGAGAGTGCTTTGTTCTCTAAATTACCAGACTCAGTTCCTAAACTTCAATGCTGATTATCCAAATATATTCTCTTAGCAGCTCACATCACGTTTGCTTGTTATTGGAAAGCCTTGACCATTCCACTTAATTTTACTAAACACAAATTAAACTGGATCATGACAAATGATAAATTAACCTGTACCTTGCAGAACTACATGGATAAATGTTATAAAACTTGGGACCCGTGGATAGCCTACACTGAACACTAATCTTTCAGTGAGAACTTTTTCTATTTTCGAATTCCCCACCCCCTCCCTTAAGTGGTACCTATGTGAGGTATTCACTTCTATTTGTTATATGTGATTTTTTAAGTGTGACTAGGTTTTGACTTTTTTTCTTTTTTTAAGGAAACTTTCTGCACACTAGACATTGATATAATTAGTGTCTCTTTTTTGTTTAAAGTTGTTGTAACACTATTTTTCTCTTGATATGTTTTTATTTATGCCAAAACCATATGTAAATAGTGTTAATCCATAAATATGTGGAATACTTGTTTTGTTATATTTTTATATGTCCACAACCTAAGTGCTGTAATTTATGTCTGAAAAGTTTAAACATTTTTTAATACAAAATGTTTAGTTTAAAATACATATTTTAGTGTACCATTCACTGTGAGATTATGTAAACTGCTATACCCAGATCTATATAATCCTGCTTGCCTGGTTGGTGTTCTGAACCTCTCTGGTTTTTATACTTTTTGAATCACTAACCCAAAATGAGTAGGCAGTTTAAATTTTACATCTAGGCACTCTTTTGAATGAGTTTAGTTATGGAAGTTTACATAACTCTCTATGGTAGGTTCACTGTATAAAATGTTCATCAATCTTCTGTTAAAGGGCTTCATACAAACTTTTTACTAGGAGATTTTTTTTTTTCCTTAGATTGAAAATAAATTTGTACTTTCAGACTCGTTATTTTTTTTTTTACCATGCAGCATACATGTTTATGTGTCTTTATAATAATCATTGATTTACAGCACAATAAAAGTCCTAAAAACACATCTACACATTTCTAAGTTTTTTGTCATATCTGTTTGATAAGTGAAAAAAAAAACTTTTGTCAGAAATCTTTTAATCTGGTAACTCCCTGTGCTCTCTGCCTCTGCTGCACTCTTATCAGTTATTGAACAAATACTAAAGACTTGCAAGCTGCAGAATATCATATATTTTGCTCTTTAGTTTAGATCCCCTTCAACACAATGGACCTGATTTATTTACGTTCATCTGAGCTGGAGAAGATAGACTATCATGGGTGAACCTGGGCAACCCAGCAAACCTGGAATGGATTTCTTAAAATAATTTACTACATTTTGGCAAATGTTTTGAACCCTGGACAGATGAATTCCAGGTTTGCTGAATCACCCAGGTTCTCCCTTGATAGTCTGCTTTTTACAGTCTTGGAGAGCTTTATTAAAACAGACCCACTGATTATCCTCTGCTTTAACACGCGGACCATCTTCGCTTTTTGAGGAAGGGAATTTTCTGGCTGTGCCTGGCATTACTATTTTCTGATTCTGGACAAAATATGCCATAAATAAGTGTTAGAATTGCTTATTTTTATCTCAGGCACTCAGAAAGTTTTTGGGCCCAATAATCAACATGACAGCATATGAACTATGACTTCGGAGGTCAGCAGTAGCGGCCTCACAATTCTCTCGTGACAGTAGTAATTCAGAGTTAAATGATCCAAGTTGGGCAACCTCCCGCACTGACAGAAGGGGTTATTAAATTGGAACACAATCTAAAATTAATTTTCCTATATTTGGACGGAGTAAGTCCAGTATCATGCTTCTGGTTCTGTCACTTGCCTATGTCAACATTGCTCCATGACTGTCTGAACCCGGCGTTGCTGGTACAGTAAAAAAAAAAAGTTTAGCAATGTTTTGGTCATTAAGGGAGAAACACTGAAAAGGAAGATAAATGTTTAATTTAGCAGTCCTATTACTAATAATAAACCTACACAGATGCTTGAGGTGAATCTGCTTTCAGTACATATACAACAAACAACTTTGTTTCCATGGAAACAGAGAGCAGTGGGAGTACTACCACTGCAGGCCCTGTCCTACCCCTGAGGCCTAAAGAAAGAAGCATTGCAACAATATGACTCCAAAAACTCCTACTGACCCCCAATATTGGGCTTAACTTTCTTTCACTGATCACCATGCCAGACTATTTTGCCCACATTTTCTGGGGAAGTATTTTTTTCCACATCACAGCTAAGATGTTGTAATATTTGAGGATGCTGTAGCAGTTCTTACTGCTGTGGTCCTCTGATTGACCCCCAAAATGAAGGTTTTCAATCATCTCCAGTAGAAAATCAAATATGTGTACAGTGGTCCCCTGATGGGGTGCCACTTGCTTGTACCTCCTCTTTCAATAAAACAGAACAGCGTTGTGTATGCAGCTCTCGTTGTGTACACCTACAGGTTTTGTACACCTACAAATTTTGGCCTGATACCCCCACTGGAGCAATTATGTGAAAAACTCAGAACTTAATATAAAAATAAAATAAAAGTAATTTTTATTGTAACCAAATAACAATAAGCAGTGTAAAAAATAAAATAAAAAGATATATATACACAATATGGGAGTCCGGGGGTTTAAATTATTACAAAGTTTATACTTTTTACTTTTGCTCAACTTGTGACAGCTTCATGTTACCCCCCTATCTTATTGTTTTTACATTAAATGTTCATTGTATACAGCTGTAGCTAAAAAAAAATCTTTTCCAGCAAATCTTTCTGATGTCTGTACAGTGCTTTACTTACAGTAATAAAGGCTACGTTTACTAGGATTGTTTCCCCAGTGTAAATTGTTGTGAATAAAAGCCCATGTTTTAAACATCTATTGATTCCAAAACCACAAGTGTTTTTTGGGCCAAAAAGACAATGCAGGCTGCAGAGTTTGGTGACTGTAAAAGGCCTATAAAGGCTCATGAACACACATACACTCTTCTGCTGAAATGAAGTGGAAGCATTTATGAGCATTTTTGGGCTTTTTTGAGCACTTGAGCGTTTAAGATAGAGAGTGATTTTTCTCTCATAAAAGTGGTGTATATGCTTTTCCAGGCATTTTAGGAAAACATCTGTGTAAACATAGCCTAAGGCTAGGTACAAACATGCAATAATTATCATTTGAAAACGAATGATCCACGATTATTCCCAACGATCATTTTCTGCACAGTTCTGTACATGTACACAATACGATCGTTCAAACATAATCCACCAATAATGTGGAACACTCCACGCTAGGAACGTTCGTTTGAACAATCGTTTTGTTAAGAATTATCGAAGGATCTTTTGTGGATCCTTCATTTCCAACGACAATTATTGCATGTGTGTACGCAGCCTAAGGATGCTGTACAAGAGCTGCAGAAAGTGTAGGCAGTTGCAGAGATTTTTCCTTTGCACTTCCAGTCCTAGCAAATGTCTGAAACCGATAAAAAACAATTTTTAAAAATTCTTGTAGAGGCTAGGGGGCAGGTGAATGGGGCAGCAAACTACACAAAATGTCTGAAAAATGTGTGGCAATGCTACTGTAAGCAAACACCTGAAATGAAGGAGAAAAAATTACACCATTTATTCCAATATTAACCTTTTCAGGGGGAAAATAAATGTGATTCAGCTACATGGTATGGCTTCAGAAAAACTCTAGTCTGAATTCATCCTAAACTACATCCAGTACCCAGCACAATATAGCCATGCCTGCTCTGACCACAACTGTCCAAAATTGTCCCCGTTTTTTATGTTGGAAGGTTTTATCATGAAAAAGGAAAGCTGATACAAGTATAAAGTGCTGTCATGGATTTACTTTAAATATAAATGCTTTTTATATTTGTTACTATGTTATAAATCATTAACTAGAAAATACACTGCATATAGCATTCTAAAGGAATCATTCCAGGTATCCCTTTAAATGCTACCCAAAAATCTTTACTGTTAAATAAACACAGGGCCGGGGAGATGCCAGGGGTTAGGTAACCAATGTGTCTTAAAACACATGGAACCACAACTTTTTTACCAACTAGGACAAATGCTCTTTACAGGTTTTTTAAATTTTCTGATATTTAAAGGAAGATTGCAATGCATGAAAGGGGTGTTCTATATTTTTAAGCCAACCTCTCTGTTTTTTGTCAGTAATGTGGTGACCTGCAAATATTTTTTGATTACCTGTTTTTTTAAGATGTGTCCCTATGCATTCCCACTTCTAGCTCCTTGCTAAATTTACCATACTGTAAGCACTATCACAAAATTGTGTATTGCTTCAAGCATGCTAGAGGCACCTGCCAGCATAGAATGCAGAAAAGCATGGAACTACTAATTCCAAACCCATCTGACATTTGTACTATCTATGGTAATTTTCCAACCTTATCAATCAACGTTCTTTCGATTCTACACAAGTGAATAAATGCAAAATCTTTATGGTTATTTTAGTGTAATGATTAAATGGACTGCTCAATCAAATGGGAAAACCAACATTTAAACAATCAGATTGTAGTTATTGGGAACATATTAACATGGGGAGTAACTGATCATAGAATAAAGCTGTGTACACATGTGAATTTTTTGTCATCGGTAATGATTTTTTGTGTGACAGGGACAGATGAACGAATGAGCTCTGTACACACAGTTCTATTCTATATTTTAAAAAAGGGGAGGGGAGCGAACGAGCAAGTGGCACCCCCACTGTGCTATTTTCCATTGACTTGTACAGTGGTCATTCTGTGTCAGTAGTTCATGCATCACTTAGGCCAGATCCTTAAACAGCATCAGGCGACTGTTGTACACGTCAGATTCTGGCCCTGGATGAACCTATTTTTATTGGGTGAGAATCATCTCACGTGTGCACATAACCTAAAGCAGTGATATTGTGCTGCTGGACTCCCTAAAAAATATAAAACACAGACCACCAGACCACCACCACTGGAGCATCACTTTTTGAAGTTTCAGAAAACCAGTAAATAAATGTTCCTAGATTGTAAGCTCTTCGGGGCAGGGTCCTTTACTCCTCCTGTGTCACTGTCTGTAACTGTCAGTCATTTGCAACACATATTTAATGTACAGCGCTGCATAATATGTTGGCGCTATATAAATCCTGTTTATTATTATTATTATTATTATTATTAATAATAATAATAATATTAATATTATTAATAATATTGTTCTGAAAGTCTGCTTTTAGAATGATATCCCTTCAAAGTTTGTCACCATAAAAAAATCAGCACTGATGTTTTAGGATTTCCGCTAGATATTAAGTAGGATTTAGAACTCATTTTAATGGCAAAGGATATTTAAATTTTAAACACTTGTATTAAAATAAGCTAAAAATAATTTAGATTTCTACTGCTAAAACTGGTCCTAGTTTTTTTTTACTTTTTTTTTTTTACATTGATCACTGTGTAGTCTCTTAAACAAAACATTTAAAAATGCAGCTGTCATCCATTCTGCTCCTCCTGTAGCTGTACACTTTGTTGTTTTATAATAAACGGTGACATTAGTTCATATCATGTGATTAGAGAGGATTCATCTCACATTAGAGCCCATAATCGCAGCCTATAGTCTCATTTTCACGTTTCTCACTGGCATATCCTACTTGACCCTGCTTACTGCAGCACTTTCATTATTCTGCCTAAAAGGACAAGGGATTGAACAGAAACAAAAAAATGCAGGGGTGAAAATTTTCTTTCACACTCGCAGCTATGTGTTGGGTACTGTTATAGCTCCAGAATACAAAAAGTCTGGAGTCTGGCCAGCACTCCTGTGCCCATAGAAGTCTGCACCTTTCAAAATATACCCGTGCGCTGTATAAAACATATATAATAAGGTGGAACAGATGTTATCATTGCAAGAATAAATAAAAAAAAGATGCCATGAAAAAGATTTTTCAAAGCAGTTTTTTAATTTTAAAGTTTGATCAACCTGGATCTAAACCCAGATAAGAAAATGTAATACATTGTAGCTTACCAGTCCTGAATTAAGCCGCGTGCAATTCTTGTCGTTGGAAAGGATCTTTCACGATCCTTTCCAACGATAAGAACCACACGATGCATGAACGAGTGGTGTACATACAGCACCGCTATGCTCTATGGAGAGGGGAGGGGGAGAGCGACGGAGCGGCACCCTGCTGCGCGCTCTCCCCTTCCCTTGCATTAGGATCGCCCGTCGTTCATCGCCCGTGGAACCGCCAGGACGGATCCACGGACAATGAACGACGTGGGCTGTACACACGCCAGATTCTCGCCCGATATAGGCCCTAAGCTGGTTATCGTGCAAGAAAAATTTGACATGTGTACGTAGTTTAAGGTCTATGTTGTGACTGCTTTAAAAAAAAAAGAAAAAAAAAAAAAGATTTTTGTGGCTCTATTTTGTGAACGCTAGAAATCTCCACAATGCTTATTCCTATACATATAAATAAACTCTTGTTTTAAAGTAAAAGTTTTGCTTTAGCATGTTTTGTACCTTAAAGCAACCCTGTCAAGTAAAAAAAAAATACAGGTTTTTGCAATAGATGACCTTTTATGCTTACTTCTTCAGAGCCGAGTGTCCGAGTGTCAATTTTTCACAATGTTGTTGTGTTAATGCCACTGACAGACTGCATCATAAATAATAATTGTTTACCCATAGTTCCTCTTTAATTTCACTTCAGCTAATATGCTGTTGATTGTAATTGAGAACAATTTCCACCCATACCCTGGTGAATAAATGGCTACCACATATGTTAAAAAATATATGCAAATATTCATTTGATTTATGTTTGAAATACAGGGGCTTAATCATAGACAATACCCCTAGCAACCTCTCTCCGTGACACCTAGCAATGTTAGTTAGGATAATAATATAAGTGAGCCTAACACAAAATATGTCTAAATCAAGGATAGCCAGCAGGAGAGCAGCTAACATTGTACACTAAAATGAATTTGTGCTATGGAGAGCAATAATGCAGAGAAATAGGTTTTAAACTTTCCCCAGTTAGCAAATTAATAGTGCACCAGAATTTTGTATCATCAACTAATCTTAATGGGATCCTTAATTATGGTTTATATTTTAAGCCCTTCCATCATTTTACCACCCCAAGCAGCAACTACTGCACATGTGGTTTAAGCTACGTACACACTTCCAATTATTATCGTCGGAAAACGAACGACGAACGTTCCTGCACGATATATATGAACGATCGTATAGCACCGATCCTGCACATAGAGTTAACGACACGATCGTTCGTAGATATTGTACACACAATAGATACGATCGTTTAAGCGATAGAGGAACTATGTGCACGACAGGAAAGTGAACGGACGTTCGTTCATCACGCATGCTCAGACCATGGACGATCAACGAACGACCGTACACACGAACGATGTTCAACGATCGTCGCCCAAT
The DNA here is from genome assembly GCF_032062135.1 of Pyxicephalus adspersus. Taxonomy (NCBI): domain Eukaryota; kingdom Metazoa; phylum Chordata; class Amphibia; order Anura; family Pyxicephalidae; genus Pyxicephalus; species Pyxicephalus adspersus. The sequence goes on from NC_092858.1 coordinate 30,457,943, forward strand.
CCGATCCGCCGGTCCGGTCGTTCGTTTCCAACAATTTTCCTCGTTCGTCGGCGTCGTTGGTTACTTTTTTACTAACGATTTTTTGCCCAATCGATCGTTCGTCGTTCGATTGGAACAATAAAAATTGGAAGTGTGTACGCACCTTTAGTAGTCAGTAAATAAAGAAAATGTTATTGACATCTTGATACATTATCTTTAACTCCCTTATCCTACAGTATCTTAACTAATAATTGTATGTAGCTGTCTGAAACAAAATCGTACCAGCACTAATCCTTTTATACACCACAGCCAGACCTCATGAGAATAATTTATCCGAGCGCTAGGGATGCACTGACTCAGCCGTCCCCCATTAAATTTGTATAGTATTATCTCAAAAAACATATTCTTGATCTCAATGGTCCCCTGGGGAAGCCAAAAGGCGAAACGCGTCGGGCAATGTGAGATAACTCTTAATATATGAGTATTATTGTACAAAAAAGAATCAATGCAAATATAGACTTTTTATCGTCATTTTTTATTCACAAATTTTTTGAATTTGAATTGAATTCAATTGAATTGATTAGTTGGTCTCTGTCAGGACCATAATGAAATTGCTCACAAATTAAACACATATATACAAAATATTTGCCCCTTAAAAGCCTGTGTGTACCTATCTCTTCTTGCCTATAATAAAATAAAAAAACATATTATTTTAATCTTAAAGTATTACATTAGCCTTATTCTGTGTTACGGATAAGATAATATATTACAAAAGCCTTATTCTATGTACAGTTACTCTATAAAATTAACACAGATGTTCTAAAAATGTTTTTTTTCCACAATTCAAATTCTCAAATATTCTATTACTTTTTTGGCTAAGAAGGTAATTGGCACAGTGGATGTCAAGTGCAATTCCAAGAATGCTGGATTTTTACAAACAATGGTGACAAGTGAATAAAATCTCTAATGTCCGTGCAAAGATTATAGTATACAGGGTTAATATCAAACTACAAGCATGGGTGACCAAACCCTCTGAAGACGAGGAATCTACTCATGGATAAGGATGGTTCACATTAGCAGTAAAAGCAGTGGTGATAATTGTTTCTGGGTGCCTACTGGCAAATGCCAGGTGCCTGAGAGAAGTAGTAAGTGGTAAAGAATCAGGCTTTTTGAAACATACACATACATGTTTTTGTTTGTGGTTGCACAGAGTAGCAAAGCAGTGCATTTTTCCCCCACTTCTTATCCTCAAGAACACCTGAAAAATCTTTAAAAACAACTTGCAAATGCTTGGAAACATTAGGCCTGGCAAATGATGCAGATGGGAAACGCATTGGTGTTATTACGAACCAAGCATTAGCAGGCACTAATCAATGAAGGCTGGGCGTGTTTTACTGAGACTGGGGCATTTATAACTACCAATATTCACGGAACCTGGACATTTTTTACTCCCACAGTCCACTGATGTCAAGGCATGGTTTCGGGACAGAGAACTGGGGACAGAGAACTATGCTCCCACTGACACACATTTTGACAAATATCTGTTTACCTGTCTGGTAGAAAAACACAAAGGATCAGAGTATCCTTAACACTATTATACTAGATGGTCTGCTGTATTTCATCCAAGAGACTTTTGAGAATTTGATTCTTGTTCAGGGCCCTAATTTATCTAAAACTGGCCGTGCCAGTATATGTGAGTTTCAGTAGCTGTAATGATTATTTTACATGACATAAAAGAAAGAATGGCCTGTACAAATATGGACCAGAGGAACTCCAGAACTCTCATGGTCTGGAAAATGGAATGCATAAAGGATTACATTTTTGTCCTTTATTTATGTAGCAGCTCTCCCAGAGAAAAGACAAACCCAGTGCACGTGCGGACTGTCATGTGTCTTGGTGAATATTGCTGTGTCATCGTGAAATTAGGTTTTACAAGGGAAGCCAGTCATGAAATGTGTGCCACTCTTAAACTCATTATGTAATATATGTTAAAGGCTAAAACATATTTATAGCACCATGATGACATTTTTAAGGGAGGTATCATTACATAATGTCTGGACAGTATAGGTTGTCAACATTTTACATATTGATCTACAGTTACTAAGAGATCAACATCGTTTCTGTTTAAATGTAGAAAACAGTTCAGGTAAAAAGTCCACATAAAACCTTTAAAAGAGGTGCTTGCATTATGGTACAGATTTTTATAATGTGCACTGTGGGAGCTTAAAAACCAGGGGTGACCTGGTATGCTTATCATAGCCTAGGTGAGAGAGGAGAAAGAGTGATCATTTACTATAGAGAGGGGGAGGGCCACATAAATGTATATAATAATTGCCTACTCAAATTAGTTTTAAAACTGTTGTGTATTCCTCTTAAAACTTTAATGAATTTAATGTTTTGCATACCATTTGCACCTGACTTTGCACCAAAACTAAACTTTACTATTAAAAAAAATTGCATGCAGGAAGGTTGTTTATTGCAGAAGGGGAATCATACACCGAGTTGCACACATGTACACGGATGAAAAGATTGTGAACAGGAATGTTGTAAGTTTATTTTATTGCATCACCTCGGCCTACTGCAATAATACACCTGTCTGTTCACACTTTTGTCTAATTGTAGTTCTGCATTAAAGTCGACCTAAACTGAGAGTTTCTGTAAGCTGCCATTACTGACCTGGATCTAAAAAATGTTGCTTGTCTGGTAGGGTTCTCATCTTAAGCTGCGTACACACTTCCAATTTTTATCGTTGGAAATTAACGACGAACGAACGACGAACGATCGGGCAAAAATCGTTTGTAAAAAAAGTAACCAACGACGCCGACGAACGAGGATTGTCGTTGGAAATGAACGACCGGACCGGCGGATCGGATTGGACGACGATCGTTGACCATCTATCGTGTGTACGGTCGTTCATTGATCGTCCATGGTCTGAGCATGCGCGGTGAACGAACGTTCGCTCACTTCCTGTGGTGCACGTCACTTCCTGTATCGTTCAAACGATCGCATCTATCGTGTGTACAATATCTGCGAACGATCGTGTCGTTATCTGTATGTACAGGATCGGTGCTTTACGAACGTTCGCAGATATCGTGCAGGATCGTTCGTCGTTCGTTTACCAACGATAATATTTGGAAGTGTGGACGTAGCTTTAGGCTTTCAATACTTTTTATTTTTTTAATACATTGCAAGCATAGAATGAGGAAACTTTAAAATTTCACAAGTAAAGACAAGCATTTTTAAAGAAAGAAGTATCAGAAAATGATCTTGTGTATGTGATGATCCTGGCCTAAATGTGAACCATGAAGACTGGAATTGCACACCCTGCCCTTGTGGATGTAAGATTGCTGAAAGAGGCATGCACTTGAGGACAAACCAGAATATGTTTTATATTTCAAATTTGAATGACAGATTTGCACATCTTGGCATTCTATAAATCACCTGGAATGGTTTTCCAATAGACTTGAGGAGTCTCCAGAGTTGCTGAGCATTTGCTGGCTGCTTAGTTTTTGCTTTGCATTCCAACTTGTCCAAAACCATCTCAACTGGGTCTAGGCCAGGTCATCTAATTCACCACTCCAATACTTGCTGGTCAGAAAAACCCTCACATAACCTGAAGATGTATTTGAGGTCACTATCCTGTTAAAAAACAAAAAACTAATGATGGTCCCACCAGGCACAAACCAGATGTGGTGACATGTTGCTGCAGAATGCTGTGGTAACCATGCTGGTCAAACGTACCTTCAATTTTGAATCCATTTCCCACTGGGTCACCAGCAAAGCATCCACACATGTAGAAACTATCTGCCCAACTTTTCTGTCTCACACATGGCGAGGAGAGTAATCTCAAATTTGAACTCATCAGACCAAAGTACAGATTTTCAAATGGTTTAAAGTCAATTTCATGCCTTTCTTGGCCCAAAGGATTCTCTTTTTCTTTCTCAGCAGTGGTTTGCAGCACTCTGACAACAAAGGCCTGATTTATACAGTATTTTCTTAACAGTTGATGTTGAGATGTGTCTGCTACTTGAATTCTGTGAATCCTTATGGGGGCTCTAAACTGAGGTTGCTGAGGCTTGTAATTCTGGTGAATTTATCCTATACAGCAAAGGTAACTCTTGGTCTTTCTGCACAAGACCCAGTTTCATCATTTTTGAATCTGGGTCTTATGAAGAGCACCAAGGAAAGATCAAAATTTATGAAATATCATTTGATGGTTTTCCAGACTGCACTTACAGACAAATTCAAAATTTGTAAATGTTTTCAGATTGACTGACCTTCATGTCGTAAAATAAGGATGGACTATAATTTGCTTTGGTTAGTGGAGTTGTTTGTACTTATGGAATATGGAATAGAACTGTTTTCAAATATAGCTATTCACTGCATAGAACTATGTACCAATCATACTTCAGCAACACACAAGTAATGGTCTCAAACACAATAAAAGGCAATACATTTGGAAATTAACTCTTGGTAAAGCACATCTGTTAACAGAAAAAAATTGCAGGTGACCACTTCATGAAGCTGACTGCCAGAAGCATGCAAAACTGTCATTAAATCAACAGGTGACTACACTGAGGAATCTAAAAAGAATATTTTGAAGAATATAAAAATTGTTTTGCCTAACTTTTTTTTTTGGTGTAAAACATATTTCCATGTGTGTTCTTTCAGTTTTAATGGTTTAAATGCGTTAAAAGTTTAAATGCGTAAAAAAACTTGTTGTTAATAATACAAAAGAAAGTTTCTTGGTTCATTATATAGTTATCATGTAAACCTGCTTTTACCAGTGTTCCTGACTTTTCACAGTGTTAACAAAAATGTGGTTACATCAACCTTCCATTGTATATAGTGTCAAATACAGGGCTGTAGCCATTGTTAATGTATTGACTGGGGCCAGAGTCACATGACTGTCTCAGACACATAAAACAATAGAACACAGGCAGCGAGCACCTATTATATTTGCAAAGAAAATATTTTAATCTCTTATTGTGTTAAGTAATTAACACAGGTTTACATATTTTATTGTGTCTCAAAAACATAAATTAATCAGATCACACCTAATTATTTTTTGGGGGAAAAGATTAACTTCTAAATCGAATTATATGAACCATGAATTTTGTAATTATTTTATTTGATCTTAATTACCTCATTATTTTTACGTCACTGATCTTTGTGTTAATCATTTGACCTTCAAAGTTCATCCTTCTGGCTAGACCTATACCACTGTTTACTGCTTAGTAAAGATGAAGCTTGGTTGCAAATTTTTTACTTTGCACATAACTGGGTATTCACAAAGTGAAACTAAAGTTACCCTTTCCAAATTTACAACAGCCATTTTTTTTGCAGAAACTGTAAAGAATTTGAGAGACAACATATTCTGCCTGTCCAAAATAAAAAGTCCCCAAGCCTATAGGGCAGGGTATGATCTGGGGTTGCTTCAGTTTGTCAGGTCTAGGTTCAGCAATGTTATATGCCAAAAAGGTAAGGTCAGCTGAGTCCAAACCATAACCCCATTGAAAATCTTCGGGATGTGCTGGAGAATACTTCATGCAGCAGTTTGACACCATCTTCAAAACAAGATATTTGAATAAATAATGCAACTCTGAATGAAAATAAATGTTTGTGCATCGCATAAGAAAATGTGTGTAGTGATCAAAAAAAGAAAAACAAAAATCAAAGGATTCTACTCACCCTAAATTTCCTAAGGGCCCACCCACTGATGTACACAGGACATCTCTAACCTTCAACATTTTAACAGCAACAGGAAAATATGACCCTGGCAATCAAAAAAATCCAAATCCTCACAAAAAATTCAGAAAAAAAACCCAATAGAGAACTCCGACTCCCAACATGCTACAGTTTTGTAGCAAAGCCACAACATAAATATGATTGGTGTTCCTTGACAGGAATGGTTCCATCCTAATCTTTGAGATAAACCCAAATGATGGTTTGCGCATGCTACCTAGAGATGGTGAAACAAATATCCGGTGCACCCTTATGAGGTCCATCTGAGAAAAATAAAACTAGTCTTACTAAAGAAATAAATGGCTGACAAAGCATTAAACCAAACCACCTTGCTTTAATGGCATCTGAGAAGCAGGATATATAAACCTCAGAATACTATGATGTAGGGGTGCCAAATGTTGGTCAAGACCCAGCTGAAGTAAAGATAACTAATTCCACAGAGAATCCTAGGATGAATGCTTTGAAAGTCACACTTAGTGCAGTATGACTTTCAATTCTGATAGATCTTAAGAAATAGTTTAAGGAGAGACCTAGCTTTTTGCATCATAGTATTCTGAGGGTTATAGATCCTGCCTCTCAGATGCCATTAATACAAGATGGTAAATTAGTACCTAGAAGCATTGGGGCAGGAGTGTACCATGGAGCTTTCATTAGGACCCCTACCACATCCATTTGGCCAATACAAAGCAGAGCATTACCATCATTCTCACAATCCTACAAAAGAGGAAGAATTTTCAGGTGAGGGAAGGCATTGATAAGGGCAAATAATCAAATCGAACATTCATGGTTTCTGCTAAAGGATCCCTGTACTTGCAGATAATCCTATTCAGTATACTGTTAAATATGGAGACCATGAGGTGCAAATACAGCATCCCTTGCCTGCAACACCAGTCCAGTAATACCTCTGTCGAGGTAATGCCAATTGTAAAAAACTTCCTGTCTACATTTGGAATAAATATTCATGGATAAGGAATAAGCATGAAGTACCAAGACAGTATCTATTCAACTTCTCTTGCTTCTAAATAGCAGCCTGTTACATGCTGGCAGTGCCTGCCTTGGACATCCAGAAGTATGTTTGTTTCCTAGCCATTAAATCTTTGATTTGTTTCCAGGCTAGGAACAAAATTTTTTTTTTTTTTTTAAAGGTACCATTTGCTTCCTTTTTTAACCTTCCTGGTGGTCTGAATAATAAGCATTTTAAATGGCAGAGCAGTTCATTTAAAAATACTTATTTTAAATTTTCCGCCTCCCAGCCACACAGCTCGCTTGGCCTGTCTGGCATCTGCATCCCCAATGTTCACACGCCAGGGACACAAATGCTGGGCGGGCATCGCCAGGCTACACAGATGCTAGGCACCGCTGTATGACGCCACGGGCATGTGGGGACCAGGTGAGTTTGAAAACTCCCTTGCAATTCCACCCTGAGTTTGGCTCAGGGTTATTACCTTTGGTACTGAAAATTAACCCTGAGCCACACTCAGGAATACCGCTAGGGAGGTAAGGGGCATAAAGAGAGGAGACATGGTTGGAACAATCAGATGTGACTAGGTAAAGAAGCTTGCCAAGTTTTTTCGGTAAGTTGCCCTAAGTGAGTGCTATTTAAAAGTACAATGAAAATTGCCTTGCAAGAAGCAATGACCATCTTCATACAGCAGTACAATTGCTGAAGAAGGTGTTAAAACACCATTCTTACCACTCATGTTAGTAGAGATGAAATAGGCTGTATGGTGCATGCATACATAAAGAAATTTTAAAAAAAAGCGTATAAGATAAAGGATTTATGTACAGAGAGACTTGCTGGCAGCAGCAATAAATAGAGCATTTGTGCAGTGAACCAATACAGAGTAATCTGATCCAGTTCTGCTTTCATCTAAGCATGCATTCCATTGTGACAAAAAATGCAAATGACATAGTTGGCAAAGTCAAAAAACTTAACCCAATATATGCAATGAAGCAGAACTGTGTTGCAACACTGCACTTCACCTCTAATGTGACTAGGCCCCGGATTTGATTTAGATCCTGGTCTTAGCAACTATTGAGTAGTGATGGCAAGAAAATGCTGCCTGCGGTGTTCCAATGCCTAATTTGAAATCTGGAACACAGCAGGATGTCCTCTAGTAGGCCACATCCTAAGCACTAGAGGTCTATATGATCAAATGCACCATGCTTCCATGATACAAACATGAGATAATCATTAGCTGCAGCTTCTATAAGTACCATCTATAGTCCATATAGGGAAATAAAGCGCAAACAAAACAGATAATTGAATGGATCAGGAACTTTGCACCACCTTGAAAAATATGAATTTGAGGCTTTGGCTGAGTTTTCATAAGTTTTATAGAAGGCTTTCGGCATAATAATAAATATAGGCCGGATATACCATAAGTTTTAATGCATACCTGGCCATTTAGAAAACAATTCAAAATTTGTGTTGGTTCTCATTAAAAGCAACAATCAATATTCAGACTGCAGATAACACTGCATCACAAAAAAAAAAAATTATTATCTTCTACTTGGTCTAATCCATGTGTCCTATAAATCAAGTGCTATGAATCCAAATCTGAAGTCCGATTCTGCCTAGGACGCCACAATCTTAAGTCAATTACGTGTATAGACGCGATAAGCTACATTCTCTCATTCCGCAGGTACTGCATGTAATCTCTATACATAATTTAACTTTTGCTTAATAGTTCCATGACAACACAAAAACATAGTTTTATGTTGCAACAACATATACAATTACACATAATTCACCTGAGTTCTTGTTCAACACACATGTACACTTCAGAAGTGTTTCAGGCACTTGTGTTTGCATTTGTGGCTCTCCACTGTCTCCCATTGTAGAAACCATTAGTAGTCACCCAATATGTTGGGGTTGCACCGGCCTTGATATCTTGTTTCCATAACAGAAATGTCCTGGTGGAACCGCTCCCCTTGTTCATCACTCACATCACCCAAATTTTGTGGGAAGAAGCCCAGATGGGAATGTAAGAAATTAATTTTAAATGACATTCGGCAGCCAAGTTGATGGTATGCTGTTCACAAGTTCAGCATGGTTTTGAGCTCGCTGGTTTCCCAGAAAATTTTGTGCAACTGACAAAAAGGAATGCCAAGCAGCAAGTTCAAGTGGGTTGAGCTTGTCTCCTAATGTGGCATCACACATCAAAGTGCAGATTTGGGGACCAACAAAAATGCCTGCTTTCAGTTTAGCATCTGGTATAACTTTTCCAAACTTGTCTTCAGATACTGAGAACCCATACCATCATGATCCATTGTAATGAAAAAGTTTTTCATTAATCTCAGTTTAATATGAAGTGGCAGAACGTAAATTTGTGGATCAATGAGTGATTTATGCTTCACGTTACTGTACTGGCCAACAATGTGTTCAGGTCTGGGTGGCCATTCTTTCACTTTGTAATGGTTGTTGTCATCACGACTGTTCCACAGGCACAGAAAGCACATATTTTTTATATATCCCAATTGCAAGCCAAGGAGGAGTGCCACCACCTTCAGGTCACCACAAACGTTCCACTTGTGTTCTGAATAGTTAATCAATTTCAAAATGACCTCAATGGATTTGTATGTCTCCTTCATTCCCTCGGCATGAGCAAGAGGAACAGAAGGTTTTTTTGTTACCTTTATGCAGCTTTACAGCTTTCAAATTTGCTTTGCTCGAGTCTATGAACAATCTCCACTGCTCTGGTATGTATTCGAAACCTAACTCCATTATCAGACCACTCATGTCGGTACAGAAACAAATGTTGTTTTACAGCTTGTAATAGCCTGCGAACATTCTGTGACGATCACAAAAGTGTGAAGTTGTCGTTCCATTTTGTAGCAAATTCCACTCATTTATTCTGGAGGCTAACAGTTCAGACTTCTCTTTTGACAGACAGGTCTCTTACTAGATCATCTAAATCGGATTGGCTAATAAAATGTGGCTTACCCTCTTCAAATTGGGGTTCATAACATTCATTAACCGCTGCTGGAACATGCATGCTAGCAGTGGTAGTGGTAGCTGCAGCTGTTATAATACTACCATGTAAAAATTCATTACCCAATTACTGACCATTTGAACAGCTATAGCATGCCTATAACTTAAAATCTGTACGTAATAGGCAAATTCTGATTTCAGATTTGGAATCAGCACACTTGGTCATGTAAATCACATGTGGTATTGCCAGTAACAAAATTGTTGTTGTGCAGTGTTATCATACAAGCTTGTTAAATTGTTACTCCCATCAGCAGGGTCTCTTAGTCACAACCATCATGGTGCAGTTCTGCAATCACTAATATATGTACTCAGCCCTTCACACAACTGCCCTATTGAAAAACAGTTGGTGCCATAATTTTTTATTTTCCACGTTTGAGAGACTTCCCGGCTACTGGAACAGAATATATTCAGGAATATTTCATCTTGAATAAGTGACTTATTTGGAACATTGTAACACCCCCCTATAGTGGTAGAAACTGTAAATTTTGGGACCTGGCCTCACTAAAGAAAATGAACATGAGGACAGCTGGTGAGTGCAAATCTATCCAATAATGTAAATATTCTTACAGGGATTCTAGCCCTTGTCCAGTGTTCCAATTAAAGCATCAGTAGTATATTCATATGAAGTTAGCCAAGAATGATGAACAGTTAGAAGTCAACAAAAATTATAGCTCCCAGTATTTACATTTAAGCATAACTTTATTGCTTTTGCATAGTCTTAATCATCAAGTTTTAAAATGATTGAAGAAAAAGCACGAACATGTCACAATGGAAAAATGCATGTAGATCAGATACGTAATCTGTACTATTACATAACCACCAAAATATCCACCTGGTCCCCAACACCAAAAAATGGTCATAAACCACAAAAGTGCTATGCAATGAAAAGTGGAAAGGCAACCATTACCAATTTGTTTTCCCCACAATACACATACCTAGGATTCCCAATAAAGCCCAAAATATATGGGTGTTTATTCCGATAACTGCATTGAGGAACTGTGGATCATTAAGCGTTTAAAAAACAAAAAACATTTTCAGTAAATCCAAGTTAACCCTCTGCTCACTTCCAAGTACTGGATGCAAAAAAATCTGTACTAAGCAGCCAACATTTGTTTGCAGCCTGAAAAAGACAGAAAATGATTTGTGAATCTTGAACAGAGTGCATGAAGCATGCCTCCTTTTAGGCAACAGCAGCACTTACTTTTCTCATAATTTGCTGTCAAAAATGTTATGTGGATAAAATGACAATAAATTTACCTTTGATAAGTCAGATCAACACAAAGAAGAGGAAGAAAGGAGGAAGTACTACATTTGCTTATTATAACCTAACCATCATCTTTCAAAGCAGTTAATTAGGAGGTTGGATTACACAAAAGCATTCCTACGAATACATGATTTGCAGTATGAACTTAAGTAAGCATTTTTATGCGCATGTCTTTTCTTTCCTCTCTCCACTTATATATAGTTAGACATAATGGTTTATGACCTTATCACATCATTACCTGTCCTATTTTTACCGAAACAAGGTCAGAAGGATGGGGGGGGTGTTTGCAGCACTGCTAACTTTCTTAAGCAGCAGTTCCTTTTACTCTGTCTTACCTTTTCCTTAAAACTTTTCACAGCCAAGTCAGTAAACCTAATACCAATTCACAAAACCAGGTAAGTTATTTTACATGCGTTCATTATTTTATCACATAATACTTGAATTAAAATGATCAATTTACAAAAATAAATATTGCATTGGAATTACATCTTTTTTTTCCACAAGAAAAGAATGTTGAACTATTGAAAGCTCACAAATTATTTAATCTCCACCAAAAGTGCGTCAATTTTTTGTTCTGATCGGACACCTCCTGGTCACTTCAGCCGTATTACAGGAGCAAGAACCCAGAAATTACCTTTATGAAATGACCTGCAAGCAAAAAACAACAAAAAAAAAAAAATACCATAATACAAAGTACTGGAGGTAAATGCAGCAAATACATGCAATAAAAATGGTGAACTGAAAAAAAGAATGATCAAATAATGCATGTTATTGAAAATACTGCATGCATTAGGATTTAGTAAATTTATGCCAATCTATACAAAAAATGGCCACGTTGATAAACACTTTTTTGTCGTTTAACAACAAAAGTTTAACAGAGAAAACTTTTTACTGTAATCTTTGCTCTTGGGGCAAATTTACAATCATTTCCTGTCCCCAAGACACAAAAGGATAAGAGATCAAATTGCCTTCAACAGCTTTCAACAAAACAAGTTTCTTTACTGGAAGACTTCCCCACTACTTCTGTTGTGGTGACAGCTTAAACTTGAAGACAAATGGAGAGATTCATTCATACCAAGAGAAATACAGCAAAAAAAGGGAAAAAAAATCTCCCCTATTTAATACAATAAAAAAAGCTTATACATAGAATACTTTTAAAGAATGCAAAAGGCAACGACACAGTAGAATTTCCCTACTTAACTGTAAAAACCGTTATTGACGTTCCAATGTGATGTATAAATTAAGCACTGTTAGAGGACCTTTACAAATATATCATGCTGCTATTGCTGCCTCACCTCCTTACCCCTTACATGACTATTTTGGTGTTTTAATTTTAACAAGTATGTTATGTGTTCGGACCCAAATTATACATGCCACTGTCCCAGGTCAGTGCCCTCGCTATCAAAGAAAGGTTAAAATGAACCTAAACTGAGAGAATATTTTAGTTGACATTCTGAACTCATTCCAAACAATACTATTGCCTGGGTTTGGTTTCAGTAGTTTCACACTCCTGAAACAAGAATGCAGAAGTGTGACAAGTAGTGCTACAATTACCTCAACAACTGAGCTGCATACTCATATTCAGAAGGTACTAAAGGCAGAGGATAAGGATCAACAATAAGGCAAGCAGGAGGTCAACAAGGCAAGAGTCATAAATAACAGCTAATGCAATCCCCTCAGTGTACATCCTGTTTAAAGTCCTTTAAGAGGATTTTGGCCCACATCAATGAGTTTTGTATTGACAATTGACATGCTTCTAAAGAATATTTAAAATTGAGTGCATTTGACCAGGTCCAAGTTGATTTGCATTCCAATAGGTCTGTATGCAAAGAAGCAATTTTGATGCAAACAAAATGCCCAACACAGACCCCAAGGATATAAGCCTCATTAAGCTGCCTCAACCATCCCTCAAAATTAAATTCACAGCTTTAAAAACAGATATTTAAGGTAAAATACAATAAAAAAATATAAATATTTTACATATGATGCTCATACCAACCAGGACTGGAAAAGTAAGATTTGCAAGATGACACTTTAATTAATTAAAACATATTTCCTCCAAATTAATTAAAAAAAACATGTTAGAAGAAAAATACCAAAATAAATCAATAGCTTATATGTGTTTCAACAAAAGTTGTATCTTTACATTTTAGGATAATCAGACAAGTTGAGAAGATTTATTTGTTGGGTGGAAGCATAAGAATCACAAAAGAAAATACATGAAAATGTTTTAATCAGAATGGGAAAGATGAGACTTGAGGGAAGAAAAACAAAAAAAAAAACAAAAAAAAACCCCAAAAAAGGAAAAAATAAAAAATAATTATTTCACGTTACAGTACACAAATATTGACAGCATTTTCAATAGTTTCATTTTTGGTACAGGTGTGGATTTTTGTTTTCTACATAAGCCAATAGGGTTTTTCCTCCAAACTAAAAATAAAACAGATTCCCTATTAGTTTACATCAGAATTTAAAAATCAAAGTGGTGTTATCTTATTACTGCAATGCATACAGTTATTGAATTTAGGAACCTGGGTAAAACTTTTTTTTTTTTACAGAAAGCTCAACAGCAGATTTGTGCAATATGGAGATAAAGCAAGTATACATGGCACATTCTCAATCAGATCTGGTCATGTAAAAAGATACAAACATCCCTAAGTTCAAATAAATAATAAAAAACGAGCTGTGTGTGTGTGTTATGTCTCCTAAAATTCACTACAAGGAAAATGCAAATGTCACACAGATATTTACAATATAATACCCAAATCGGGTACACTGCTACAAAACTCATAAAATACATGGGGAGTAAACATGAAATGTTTTTACTCTTAGTTCTCAGTAATTATTTTCTAGCAGCTTGGCTATCTAATGCTGTTTATTTCCTTTCTTGTGACTGCTTAGGTGACTTGAAATTTTCAGTCTGTTTCGTCATCCAGTTCATAACTGTTCTTGCCATAAATATCCTTGACTAGTAAAACCCGTATAAGCATGTTTTCCAAAATGTTTTGATCCAGGGAAGAGGATGTGAACCACAGGAGGGATCCGGAAGTAGAGGAGCTTTCTGGATTCAAGTAAAATAAATCCATTCTCTGATCAATATTGGAGGGGCTAAAACAGAAAAAGAAAATGTCAAAATATTGTTACGTTACATTTTGGACTAGCCTACAAGTCCTTACGTAAAATGCAATGAAATGGGCTTTCATGTACTTCCAGAATATTTTGCATTTGAATTGCTGAAGGATTTGTGTTAAGCTAATTTTGCCTTCACATAGCTTGTATGGGAAAGAAAAACAGCTAAAATGTAAACATCGTTGTGCCACTGAGAATCTGTTGCTCTAGAATGATAATAAACCTGCTTTTTGAAAATAGTAGTATTACAGAAATATTACTGAACTAGTTTTCTATCATAGTTACTATACTACAGTTCTTTAAACTATATTTATCAAGCCCTAAAGCTATTGCAAGCTGTTTCACAGAAACTCTGAGCTGTCCAGAATTTGCACTGAGATTAATGCATTAAGGCACTTAAGACACACTGCCCAAATTTTGAGCAAACCTTCTCATAGTTCTCATCCCTGAAGCAATGACAACAGCAGGAAAAGAACCTCAATTTTCTATGAAATGTAAGGCACAATCTACACTGAATACTCCCAGTTGTAACTTTGGACAAGAGACACATTTATCCCTTTACAACCAACCAAACTTTTTAAGGTTTAGCACCACCTTCCCTTCAATATTTTCAGCAGAATTTAGTGCTGGGTGAACTGCAACACAATAAAAATCATGCTATACTTTTAATCCTAAAGTCAATTTTGAGAGTTTTAATTTAATTTTCTATTGTGTCTTCAAAGTAAGAAGTGAAGGAAAATTTCTCCTCTGAGACACAGGCTAAAGTACATCTAGTGATATGGTTTTTAACCCTTTCTTAATCTAACTACTACTAAAAAACGTTTTTGTTTTTTCAATCAATTTAGGAATACTCAACACATATATAAAATACACTTGTACATTAGCAAACACAGTACCTTTTAGAAAGATAGTATTCAAACATTTTCACAGGACAACGAGTGGGGTCAGATGTGTTTTCAACCTGTTCAAATACTGGTTCTTCGTCCTCGTATTTCCTTTTCCCAGAGTTGGGTGCATCTTTAAAAGACGATAGATTGATTTTAATGCAATCTTTACTATAAAGTGATATATACGTCAAAGATTTAACATCACAAACCACACACCTTCACTGTCTCTTTCAGTTAATGAAGACATCTGGTACTGAAGGCAAGCTTTTCTTTCATGTGTTATGGGATTTCCTTTCCACTGTTTTAGGATTGTACCAAATGAAAGTCTTAAGTGCTGATTCAAGGTCCGCAGTTTAAAATACTTAGTATTAAAGTAGCATAGGGTAAATAGAAGAGTCATTGCAGAATGAGATCCAAGCTGGTTTGTTTGCCACAAATAGTCTTCTTCAACTCTGGAGAACATAGAGTCTTAAAGAAAAAAACATTAGGAATTGAAATGAGAGTCAATTACATATGACACACACTTTATAGAAACTCTTTGAAGACTATATAGCTTAGCTAATTTAGCTATCAGAAGTAACCTCGCGAAGGACGGATACTTTTTTTCAGCACAATATATAGAAACTTTGTTTTCATAGTTAAATTTACAATTCAAAAGTGTCTCAAAAATTGTGTTTATTTTATAAGTTTGGTGTAAAAATGTTTCTCCAGAGGTCTTTTCTAATCTCCATGACTAATCTTGTGTGTGAAGTTAACCAGAGGAGAAGGACCCCATTAGGGCTTTATTATTTTACAACTGAGACAGTGTTGCATGCATACTACAGGAAGAGACAAACTCAAGAGATTTCTGGCAAGAGTGACAGGCATTTTTTGTAGTTACAGAAAAGATGTAACAAAACATTGAATATATATTATTCAATAATATGCTTGCTACAGAAATATTGTTAGTCATTCATAAAGAGACTTAATCTGCCTATTATCTCTGAGAATGCTCTGTTCTCCTTTTTATGTTTGTGTTATATATATATACACACACACACATATATATATATATATATATATATATATATATATATTTCCTCAAATTGAGCATAATTGTTAGTACATTCTAAAGAATGATGCATAGAAGGTAAGCATAATTGTCTGTGCCTTCAAAGTAAAGTAGGCAAAAAAATGATTATGAGCATGACTGAGCTCTGCAGAAACTGAGTGGTCAACTGATCTTGGTGGGAAGATATCAAACACCATACTCTTTCCCCAGGCTGATCACAACTTCAGTGCAAAAACATGCATAATAGGCTAATACAAACAAGCACGTATATGTGGCAATTTTTCTAAAGAATGAATACATAGCAGTCACATCTAGCACCTATCACTTTTGCTCTGCTATGCTGCTGTCAACTAAGTGATATTTATACAGGAGTACCACCCACAAAAATGCCAGTGTAGGAGCAATATTCCTTGCCCTTATATAGAGGGTCAATGTAAAAGCAAGGCAGTATTTGTAGATGCCAACACGTACCATTAGGAAGAATACTTGGCTTCCAGCTTCTAAGAATACCATTCAATTCTTCTCCAAACTTCTGATACTCTGGACTGCTAAATATGTTATCTGTTCTCTTGCTGCCAAACAGGAACTATGAAAACAAACAATAATTGGGCATTCTATTAAACCACAAAACAATTTAAAACAAAAAGTGTTTTTGTGACAGATACAAAAAATACATGCTGAAAGATTAAAATGATAGCTGACCAACTTTTGGAAATACTACTTCACTGGAAATCTTTAGGTAGTTTCATCAACTGACCTGATAAAGTATTGAGGTCCCATTTATACCTGATGCAATGGGATGCACTGGGCAAGGAAGGTTTAGTTCAACACCAACACGCTTCTGACATACTTTTTTTAATGTAGAACTAAACTTGTATGACTCGCCTATCCATGTTCCATTGCAGGGAGCTGCCATCTTACTTCTCTTATCCTACCCAGAGGTGATCTTCAGCCATCTTGATTAGCCTGGCCAGGATGACTTGGGTAATTTGACAAGCATTCATACCCGGCACATGAAAGGAAAGCCGAGATTTCTGGGTTTACCTGGAAGCCAAAGCTGACGCTGCACATGAGCAAACTCAACTTTGTCAAAAGAAACCTAGAATGATCAAGCAAGTAAGACACATTACTGCAAGGGACATTGCATGTCCTTTTATGCAATAATGGTCTGCCTGATCAAGTATTTGTAAAAGTGGAACTTTTGATCCACTTTATGTACAACATGTGCAAACATTGCGGTGCATTGAAATCTAATAGAATATAAGGGTCCCAGTTCCTTCTTCACCTTTAAAAAATAAAGTTAGAAAAATATAAAGAAAAAAATTGCCTACTTCTAGATTACTGTAATGTCCTGTATACATAATCATGCCAGAACGACCTTCTAGTTGGATTTGCATGCACAGAACATACCGGTGATGTCATCCAGAACCTAGAACCCGGCAAGTAATGTATACATTCTTTAGTAACAATTTTTTTTAAGCGAGTTAGAATCTGGCAGGAAAAAAGTGCCATTTTTTTTGTAACACATTGCAGGACTCGAATTTGGAATGTAAGCATGTTTAAAGCATTTTAGCAAGCTATAGACAAAGCTCCTAGAGTAAATCTTCTGATATAATAATCACATTCTTACTACTTAGATGACATTTGCACTTTACATCTTACACTTTTAGGCTTTTTGAATATTGCTCAGTTATGCTAAAGTAGTCTATTTCAGGGAACCTGGCTGCATTTTAACTACTGTAAAGGAACCTTTTATACCAGGTTTCCATTAACAAAAGAAAAAATGATTTCTTAGGGTGTTGAAGAGATCATGTCCCCCCACTTTGCTCTACTTTTTTTTCTCCAGTCACTTTGATTAAAGAAAACAAAAAAACTTCTGTGCACAGCTCCTACACACATACAGGTGCACATTATCAGCAAATCTTGAGCTAGAATGCTTATGCACAGGAGTTATCTCATTCTTTCCAAATCAAGATGGCCAAGGACCAACCTGGAAACAGACCTAGTAAAGATGCTGGTGCAGCCTAGTAAACAAAAGCATGCAAATTTACCTCCACATCAATGTAAAATGGACCTCAGCAGGTATGGGCTACACCCATATTTCTTTTAGATTCTATAGGGAATCCTTTTAAGCAATATACATTAAAAACAGCAGAGATATATAATCCCATGTCAAATTTTCATTAGTTTCACAAAGCAAGTTAAAAATTTCTGAATTATGGCACTAACCTCCTGAATCCCCAAACACAAATAATAGATGCTGTCTGGTGAATAGCAATCCCCGTTCGGCCTTCGCACCTCCTTTACAAACCGCGACAGTCCACAACTGAGCTCGCTTGCTGTATGTTCCAGAAGATTCTCTTTTAACCTCACTGCTAAAAACAAAATGATTAGTTCTACCACCAGCTTGAAGCAAGAACAGGTCTCAATAATTCTTTAAGAAGAAAATTACTACAGGACAGAAGCTAAACCTACTTTCACCAAGCTCTTCTTGAGAAGTCGTTTTAACCCATTGCTTCCAGGCATTCACACCATAGGAAGGTTTAAGAGGAAACGCACACTCGGAGCATTCAGCAAGAGAGCCATCAACCAGAACTGCTTTCCTCTTCGGTCCCTTGAATCCGGAGCAAATATGAGTCACAATACAAACACAACAAATTATATGTGTACATTTCATGCAACTCTAAAATTTAATTTCCTGAGAAACAGGAAATTGTATTGAAGTGCAATAGCTAATTACAGCAAACTACACTAAAACTAGTACTTTACTTTGCCCAGACTGTGCAGCTGGTCCAAGAAGCAAGGCAAAGCAATTATTTGGAATAAGACAAGTGTGCAAATAAAGAACTGAAGTAAATGAAGATTAAGGAATGGTTTGTACGGACAATCCACACATTAGGATGCTAAATCAGATATAAAAAAAAAACCCTTCGGTACCTAGTTTTAAACACACATAGAAAAAAATCTATACAGAGATAGATACCTTTTTAAGTGGCATGGGTTTAGGTTGCGCTTCATACTCCTCCCTAAACACAGGAGGCAAAACAAACTCATCTTCTGTATCAAACTCTTCAGCAGCTGTAAATAAATTATTGGTGAATTAAAACTTTTTGAATTTAAACTATACAGACGGACATTTAGGAGCAGGTGGGATTTATATTTCATTCACTTAAAACTAATATATATATATATATATATATATATATATATATATATATATATATATATATATATGGTTACTGTTTTTTTACAATATATACTGCAATGCTTAACCAATTTATGTTCAACACATTTTGCTAACACATGATCAGAATTTCAGGTTGTGCAAATTTAACAGTATGACAGTTCACTTTTTTCAACTTGACTAACATTTTATTTTTAATTCAAAATATTCCTCTTGATGTTACCAAATATTCAATATTGTAGAATAACCCCAATGAGGAAACCATCAAGCTTCCGTCCACTAAAAATCCATCCAGATCTTGATATAAATAGCTAGAATACAACCTCAAATTCAAGAATTGGGCAGTCTTAAAGTGGATCTTGAACTAATACCATTCTAAATACAGGTGGAATGGTTAGCTATAGTTATATAGTTTTGTATTGCTGTGAATCCCATTGGAGAGGAACTTCCAGAGATAATGGTCAACAGGTCACAAAACAATAAAGATAAACAGCACTGCTCATTGTACAGGTTTTAATGGACATTAAAGAATAAGTTTCAACTCTTAAACTCACCCCTTGTAAAATCTCTTTCAATGTCTAGTTCTGGCTTATATGGCACATCTGGTAAGCTTTCTGGGCTGTCAGCACTGAAGCTTTTAGATTCATCTGCTTGTATTTCATCTAAACACAAAAGCAGCTGTTAGAGATGTAAAATTACTATCTCCTAAAGACCCTGGAGATTAATAAGGTTTATTACTACATACCAGTAATATCACACAATGTGTTTTCTTCAGTTATAGGATCTTCTATATCCAGAACTATTATAGGATGTAATGGGCTTTCACTTGACAGATCATCATCTGTTATATCTTCTTCTCCTTTTAGATCATTTTCATCTACTTTCATATAATCATCTTCCTTTACTGCTTTTAGATGATCTTCTCTCTCTACTATATCTTGCAGATGCTCTTCTCCCTCTACTAAATCCTGCAGATGATCCTCTCCCTCTACTAAATCTTGCAGATGATCCTCTCCCTCTACTAAATCTTGCAGATGATCCTCTCCCTCTACTAAATCTTGCAG
>NC_092858.1:30480494-30494374 GCF_032062135.1 Pyxicephalus adspersus
GGGATCATTCACTTGGACTGTCATTAGACATACTCATGTCAAAAGCCCCACCCGATCTTTTTGTGTACAGTAATCCACAGAAATGAACAGTAATGCACAAAATTATATTGTATGTTTCCACCACCTTTACAGTGAAAAATTTAATATTGAAATAGATGCCCTAAAATTACACAAAAGCTTACATTCACATTTAAAATTGCACTTGATAATGCATTTAAATATTGAGCAACACACCCTATGCGGGTGTTAAATGGCTCTCAACTACAAAATACCTATTTGCATTCACCTCCTTAAATTAAACCTCTTTACAGTGGTCATAATAGCGTTTGAATAAAAATGCTTTAAAGTCAGCAACCAATATTTCAAGGATTAATCACCTTGTCAGCAAACTTTTTTTGCTTGCCTATAGTGGAAATGAGGTGCTCGGCTCTGGCTATGAAGGTCTCTTAAAAAGGACATATTCAACAAAAAAACCTGCATTTAGTTCACAGACTTATCAGGCAGTTTCAAATACAGGATATGATTCTCTATACGATTCAAATAACATTTAGAATGTAATTGAATCAAAGAACATGCAAACATGTCAAGTCTATGTTCCTTCCTAACATATTGTTCCCTTTAAAGCAACACAGACTAGAATATTTAAAACGGTTGGAAATACCTGTCTGGGAAGTCTTAGTCTGCATGTGTGGTTTGCAATAGGTGGCCTTTGTCATTGATAGTGGCTTGCACAAGACAGCCTTATTCTTCATGTCTTTAGGTGTTAAAGTAGAGCAATTTATACCCTGAAACAAGAAGGATAATATGAATATATACATGCACAGATAAAAAATACTATGTATTTAGTTATTTTACAAACTTCACTGACCATTGGTCTAGGCCGCGAGCCTGGAAATCCTTGATCTGTAAAGAAAAACACACTTTTAGTAAAGAATCATATGTAGATAAGTAGTTGTGTAACAGCAGCATTTACTGAGGGGAAAAATAAATAAAAAAATCCTGGTCAAATACATTTCTTGACTTTAAATCTTGTTTAGAAATTTGAAGAACTAAGGTAACTAATACAAGTTAAAAGTTTTCAGCTCTATCAAGCAATATATGTTCTTTCTTTCGGGAGTTCCTCTTATGTGCTCCTTAACTATCAGAAGACTGCAATCATTAAGGTCAAGATTTTTTTTTTTTTTAATTTTACTTGAAAATAGTTAGACTTCGGTGTTTGTTTACACAGGGGCCCATACTATTTTGTCTGCAATAAACTGAGCTTACTAAACAGATGCTTTATCAGTGGGGCAGTCAGGAGAATTCAATTCCCCCACTATACAGGTATGCCAGCGATACCGATCTAGTATGAACTGACAAAAACCCTAGATCATGAAGTACACTGTAACATACCTAAATACATGTTCTCTGGGCCTTTTTGTGTCGTCATGTTAGGCTCATTTTGCTGGAGGTAGAAACGGAGTAAGCACTGCTGGTCACAGAAGTTCTTTACTAAGCCACGCCATTGCACTTTCTCCTTCAGTGCTCCTTGAATTCTACAGCAGTCACACCTGGCTGCCTAGAGAATGCAGAAAAAAAAGGAAAAGGAATACTTTTGCATACTAAGGACACTTTGGAAATTAAATATTGGGAGGAATCATTGATCTAGCTTTATATATTTATGTATGGTAACAAAAATTACTTGAGTAGTAACAACTTCCCAAGCTTTTGGCTTTGAAGAAATGGACTTCCTTAGTTTTTAAAGCAGAGAGCCTGCTTTATACCCACAACTACTCTATCAGTAAATTTGTAAATCTGTCATCAGAATTTTTAGGGCAAAACAGATGTAATTTTTTTATTCTGAAAAATGCGTTTCCTTCCAGATCCAGAAAAACAAACAGTTAAGTCAATTGGCTTCCTCCAAAAAAGGACCTTAGACTGTATTACCCCCCTAGCGGTAATCCCAAGTGTGGCTCGGGGTGGATTTTACTTGCAAAAAGCGGTAATCCCGAGTAACATTTACCTTGCTCCGTTGTCTCCCCCGTAGTCCTTCTGGTCCCCACAGGTGCTGGGGACACGTCTTCTTCCTCTGATCTCCAGGCTCGAAGTGAAGAGCCGAGATCTACAGGGTTTCCCGTCACGTCGGTGCGGGCACCGGTTCGTGCAGGCGGAGAAGCAGGAAATTTAAATCATTTTGTATTAGATTCAATACAAAATAGCCGTATTGAGTCCAATACAAAGAAATCTTCATATTATATAAAATATATTATATATGCTACTGTTACATTTTTACCTATTTACCAGATTTTATTTTTTACATTTATTAAAAAATTTTTATTGAATTTATTAACTATTGAACATATTTTGGGGAGTTAAGCCTAAGAATTATAGCCTACAATGTAAAATAAATTTCCATGCAAAAAAATTGTAACACTTTTTGCACGTAAATTTGGACAGAATTAGACCACTAGGGGGGGTTAAAGACATGACTATGTGGCAGGGACATTAGATTGTGAGCCCCTTTGAGAGACAGTTAGTGACATGACTATGGACTGTAAAGCACTGCGTAATATGTTGGTGCTTTATAGGAACTGTGCAATAATATTAAAGATATGCATTTGTGTTCTATACATGCCTGGAGTTCATCTCTATATAACAGATTAAAATAAAGTTTACACTGTACAAAAACAGACCAATTACCTTATAATACCAATCGTGGAATTTTCTACTGCATTCCTCACTGCAGAAGTCCCGCAGCTTGCCATCAAACTCCTTAGCTGCCCCTCTCTTACACATCTGAAAGCAGTAGTTGCAGGTCACACATTTCAGCCCTAACCGTCTTGCAAAGTCCTGTTTATATAGTAGCTTACAACCTGGAAAAAATATAATACATTACAGCAAAGCAAAATGAGAAAGATGACATAAATACATCTTGAGTATACTTATGAGTATGTAATGAAGAATGCACAGGAACACACAGGATGAAGCACGTTTATATGCAAGGTAAAGTCTGGTATTCAGTCTGTTACCAACATCCATGGTCAAAATTAACATACTGAAAACCAAAAGCAGTCAACTAAAAAAAAAAAAAAAAAAACACTGCTGAAAAACAAGCGGCTTTGTTATAAATCTGTATTTCTGCCATTGCAGGCAAGAGTCAGAGAAATAAATGTCATCCCCGAGTCCTAAAACTATGATTTCAAGGGACAATTCTAGTTTGTCCCTGGAAACATAAAATCCAGCGAGCAGCAATATGCAGACAACTTAGTCTAAGGCTCTAGTGCTTAGCCCTGACATTTTATTACCTAGCTTTGATATTGGTCCGACATACCATATATCTCACTGCTGAACCAATAGGAAGGTTTGAAATGTAGGGTCAAATGCCCACATACTACATGAACTTGCTATTTGTTAACAGCAATTCCCTAGCCAGCCAGGATTTGGCATCTCCGAGGACCTCTGGGTTCTTACATTTTAACTAAATTATCATTTTAGGAACAAAATATTACCCACAGGTATTCTGCCCCCTTCTAATTAGAACTAAACTTTTTTTTTTCTTAAAAATGCAGTAAAGACAACATCATATCTCTCATCTGCATATTAAGGCTATGTACATATACAAAAGATAATTGTTTACCCAAGATGAATGATCATGATATTCTCAGGCAATAATCTAGCAAGTGTACAGTGGTCTCCCAACTACGTTAAGCAATCTGACCATGGCGGATAACTAGAAAAACCAACCTGGATGATTACTATCATTTCCTATGGTGGTTCACACTAAAAGACACGAGTAACTTACCTTCACTGCAGAAAGGCTTCCTAATTCCAGAGAATTTCATGGTGTCATGCAGAATTTTTTCCTCCTGACAGTATTCACAGTACGTAACGATGCAGTGCAGCTTCTTAAAATCATCACAGCATATAGTGCTGCAGAACTGGTACATCTTTTTCTGCAAGTAAACATTAGTTACTGTTAATACATTTTGTGTAAGGGTCACTACATAAACATCCATAAGTAATTTAAGAAACCCAAAAAGCAGACATCAAAGCCATCCAAAATAAAAAGTCACACGTAATTTACATTGATCAATAGCATGAATTGTTATTGAGGTCTGCAATGCTTTGGGAGGACTTCCCAATATTCCTCAAACTGCACATTTACAAAATGAATATCAAGAATAAAAACATATATTACAGCTGTATAGATTTTCATTGCCTTTTTTTTTAGAATTTTCTTACTTTTATGATCCGGCAAAAGTGAAGTAATCAAACTCTCAACTTACACAATTCTAGTTGATTTCTGCAACTAAAGATTTTGGTTAAAGGGCAATTTTGTATACAGGTGCTCAGTGAACATTCAAACCCTATGCACACTATTCTACCGCTGGAGCGTAATTAATATATTTCTATAAATATGAAATATATTCAGTCCTAAAGTTTTTATACATTTTCAAAAGGCAGATAATTATGCATTAGGCTGCTGGACTTACAATAGGGCCAAGTAAAATATGTGACTTCTAGAACAATTAAGCAAAATGAATTGGTTTGTTCTCATCCTGCCCACAAATTCATTTTCATATTTACATGTGGAAAACCAGATTGGCATTTCTTTGCAGTTCTCTTCATTGGCTTTCATGCCACCTCAGAATCAAATTCAAGCTCCTGTGCTTTGCCTTCAATTCCCTCCACAGTTTTTGTCCCACTTACCCTTCTGACCTGATGGAAAAATACCCCCTTAGCTGCTCTCTTTGCTCCTCCAATGACCTACTAATGACTTCATAACCTCATCACACACAGGGCTCCAAGACTTTTCTAGAGCTGCACCAACTCTCTGGAATGGTCTTCCTCGTCCTATTCGGCTTGCTTCTACTTTCTGCTCATTTAAAAAGCTCTTAAATCCCATTTTTTAAAACTTGCCAACACATCTTCTTCAGTCTCTTAAACCCTCCCTACCTCCCATCACTCTATATCCCCCCTTCACCCAAATGCAAGATTGTAAGCTCTTGTAATTGTAATTTTAATGGTGTTTGTGTCTTCCCTGGGGAGAGTTTCTCTCTATCTCTCTGCTGACCAATGTTAGTCAGTAACTGGTGGGGTGTTTATCCATTACATATAATTTTCATATAATTTACCATTCATAACTTTTTAAATCTGCTTTAGCTATAAATATTTGCTTTGACAGAAATGCACAGGCTGCAATATAGGCTTACATAACAAAAAATGCTGCATGGTAATATTATTTACCTCCCAATCCAGTGTTGCTGGCTTAGTAGAAAATATGTTTTTACAGTAATTGCATTTTAACTGAATATCACTGCTGACATGCTGGCCATTTGTAGAAGACTGAATGGTGAGAGACTGGAAGACAAGGAAAGCATTAATTAGAGATCATTTAGAACTTATTCATGCAAAACACAACAGCTGAAGCCAGAGATAGGCCGGCTCTGACATAAGCTACATATACTTCCATATAATTGCTGGCAGAGAACTATTTAGTAGGTGTACAGGGATCCCCCAAAGTTGTTCAACAATTCTTCTAAGGGAGAATGCAGTCGGGTGCCACTTGCTTGACTTCATCCCCTCCATAAAACATCCAGATCCTTCATCTGCTGGAAATGATCAGTAAAGAATTTCCAGCGACAGAAATCCAGTGTGTTTACAGGGCTTTAGGTAAACCTACTTTACAGCAGGGGAGCACTGCAGCACTGGAAGGTTCCAAGGACATAATATTCAAAGTGATATTAGCATGAATAAGGCTATATCACATGTTCACTAATTGTAGTTGGAAGGGATCTTTCAGGATGTTTTCAAACGACAAAAATGACAGAATGAGCACTGAACATACAGGGGGAGTTAGAAACCCTCTCCCATACAAAAGCATTAAAGCATGTATATTAGATCATTACAGTGCAAATACTGCAAACTTAAAAAAATAAATAAAGATCCTTTATAGAAAAAAGTAGGGGAAAAAAACATGCCGTAATGTCAATGTGTTCTCAAATGATCCCATCCTAAACATTTCATCCACAACAGCGCACTCCTCAGGTGTATTTGGGTACTACAAAATAAGAATAGTAACACATACTGTACAAGCCAGGGTTACATAAACAGTAATCAGAATCATACAGACTG
Organism: Pyxicephalus adspersus; assembly: GCF_032062135.1. Taxonomy (NCBI): domain Eukaryota; kingdom Metazoa; phylum Chordata; class Amphibia; order Anura; family Pyxicephalidae; genus Pyxicephalus; species Pyxicephalus adspersus. The sequence continues at coordinate 30,486,609 of NC_092858.1, forward strand.
CCAGTGCTAAATTCTCTGCTTGAAAATGCTGGTTCCCTTGCCGTCATACTGAAGCTGTGATGTCAATGCTTTGGAGCTGTTGACCTGGAACAAGCGTAGAGTTTTGGAATTCTGACTTATTTTCTGGCACTCATTTATAGCATGATTGTTCTGAATTTGTGACACTTTTTTGCTCCCTGTCATGCCACCTTTGTCTAGCAATCCCTGGATAGCAGCTATGAAATTTCTGTGCAAAAAATTGGGTGCGATATTGGTTTTCCCTGTGTTTCAGGACATCAGACATAATATCTGCTATGATGGCAACAAATCATAACCCCAAACACTTATATTAACAAAAAAAAAGTCTGATCTTTCCAGGAGTTCCTGGATTGTATAATAATATAAGGACATACCTGGAACTTGGCTACACATTCAGAGCTACAAAAATTGTAGAGTTTTCCATCAGGCATTGTGGCTTGGTACTGAGGTAAGGTATTCCTTTTACAAAAATGACAAATTATTCCAGGAGCTGGAAAGCGAAAAAAAAAAACAAACAAACAAAAACATAAAAAAATTACATATATACCATTTAACATTTGTTTTCTGCTGTATTTAGGTCAACTGATGTACAAGTGAATTAACCAAAGATGTAATCATTATCTACATCTATAACTACATTTTCAGGTTGTTCTTAATTTTAGCACCACAATAGACTTACTGGTAAAACCTAGTATGGAAGTGCTATTACAAAATGCAGGGAGAACCATCAATTACGCGTACCTATAGTGAAAAAGCATAACAGGTAAGGATACAATGTCCTTGTATCCTGCACAAGTGTCATACACTTACTTGGAGTGGGAAGAATAGTCTGAACTTGAGGTGGAGGAGGTGGAGGTGGTGGTGGAGGTGGTGGTGGTGGCGGCGGCTTTACAAATTTTGCCTTGTGATTGTTCATGCATGTTGTTGAACAATATGGTTCCATATGTCCATTGATTCCAATGCACTGAGTCATGTCAAAGATTCTACATTGAGCTTTGCATCCCGTGCAGCTGGTTAGCTTTCCATGTTTCTAAATACAAACAGACCAATGGGATTCATTGAAGATTAAAGAAATACTGGACTGTAAAGAAGAGTTAAGTATATGAAATGGTAATGAACCTAAACCAGAACATAATTTAGGACAGGTTATGTACAACTGTTTAGGGGAGATTTATGAAAAAAAAACTAAGCCTAAAAATTGTCAGTTAATAGCATTGATCGGTATTGCAAGATAAAAACAGCACAGCTAAGAAATAAAGCTACAGCCATGCATGTATTACAAAAAACAGAAGCAAGGAATTAAATGCACATTTCTAAACCAAGTCAGAGGAGTCTGAGTATTCTGTGGTGCTTACACCAATGACTGCCTGACTTCTGTCCATCTTACCACACATTTGCACATTCACACAACTATTTGGGCAGCTTTTACATGTGTATGAGGAAGAGATATAAATTTGAGATACCTTTGAGGGGTATGGAGGAGTACTTTGGCCTGATAATAAAAGTCGTGACTGGGTAAAGGATTTGTACAGAAAACATTTTACACAAGACACATACCATTAGGTATACTTTTAACAGTTAAAAATTGGCTGCTTAGAAACATGCATTACTGTAACAAATAGTCAGGGTTCATTTAGGTATTAAGATAAAATTACATGCACCAGGTGGGTGGAAACATCTGTATGGGACACACTGGTACATAAAATGTATTGTCAAAACTCGGGTCAAATCGTAAGAACCAGTTTAGATTCCTTTGTCTTATGTTTGAACTTAATAAATGTTTGAGATTTAATGTACAAAAAACAAATGGCAACATGGGAATGGTGAAAATCTTGTGATGGACTTGTGGTACCTTAAAGCTAGATTATTATGCTTGATGAAAATGTAAAGCTGCACAAATGACTAGCTAAAAACACAAAAGAACTGCACAGAAGTAAACTAAATTTCCAGGCAAAAAAAATATATAGATATATTTCTGTCCATAAATGCCCTGGGGTTGCTACACAACATAACCCTGCCTGGAAAGGATTTGATTTTTCCTCATTGGTCTCCTCCCCATCCTCATCCTTTGACTACATAGTGAAAAGAGAAGCAGTAGACTGGTGAAGTCATCTGCACTTATTCCTCCTGTATGCATTATCCTTGAACAGCAGTACACCTGACTGGCTTATTTTGCCATTACTCCTAGTTTGAGCTAAATAAGGGATTGCATAAAGCATATAGCAGTTGATATTCAGGTACTTGATGGCCTTTATAAATACATTCAATATATTATTACTGATCTTCATTAATTTGCATTCATATCTACTTGAAGTTCAGCTTTAAAGAACATTTTCCAAGGACAGAACTACATAGGCTACTACTGCTAAAATTCCTCTAAACTGTGAGTAACTCAACTTGTCATGCTGGTTCAATGACCTCAAAAGTTGGGTAGATTACCCAGAAAAAGTGTGCAGATCAGGTGTTTTGTCTTTACTTGCCAACTTTGACATTAGCCATTTTCAATGGCTATGGCTGTATGAATAAATTCCCATGTCTGAGAGGAAGTTTATTCTTGGCATATGCTAAAGTTATACACAGGGTTGCTTATGTGCAGCTCAGTGTACATTGCAGAGAAGATCTGAACAAGCAGTATGTGTGTGTGCACATTTCTGCATGTAAGCTTATTACCATATAGAATGATTTTAATAAAGGTACAATTTCCTGTGCATCTCTACAATGCGTTCATTTAAGTGTCAGCTTTCAGAAATATGTAAATGTGATCGGCATGGTAAATAAAGTTCTTTTATATATATAACAAATGCGTGTGTTGCCATATTTGTTGAATATGTGTAAAGGCTGTAATACCTGCTAAAAAGGGGGGGGGGGGGTCTAAATTAAAATGGATTATTTTAGATAAATAATATATTTTAATTTTTATTCTGTTTTAAAGCCCAATCTAACCAGGTATTCTGCAGGACTCCAATAAAAAGAAAATGATACCACAAAGCTCACATATGTATTTAAAAATTCAGAATGCCAATATTTCACTGAATTATCAAGTACCATGACTACTATTTATTTATTAGTTTTTTTTATTTCTCTTTGTATTTCTATATTCATGTCACTATATTTCAAGTTTCTAATAAAACAGGTACTTAACAATTACTATGTTACAGCACAATGAAGAACAATTAGGCTAGTGCTGAACTTTTGATGCTTTGCAAACACAGGTTCGTGTATATACTATGCAATAATTGTTTATTTGGAAACCAGGGAAAAAAGTAAAAATGTAATTTAGATATTTGAGTAATTTATCTCATTTATAATTAGGGTCAGTTGATACTCCATCCACCTCTGATTCTTAATCACTTAATTTACTTGGCACTCTTACTGCGATGACTTGTTATGCTGTATAACTGCCACTAGGTGTCGTGATTTTACCAAATATATAAATGTGAACTAAAATAAACTACATCAACACTTTTTAAACAAAGTAAAATATTTAATGAAACAAGTTAACAATAAAATATACAATTCTAGAATTTGTCTGCTAACAGCAGAGATGTGTGCAGCAAATAACCAACCCAACCACCCATACAAATCAGAAACAAAGAATCGGTGATACTAGATTACAAACAAAAAACATTACAAATGTATTAAGTAAATTCAGTGCAAATAGCTATTTTAAAAAGGCAACCATGTAATCCCTGAAAAGTAGGTTTATTTTATCTTCTTTTTAAAAAAATCCTGTATTAGAAAATATTGTTGAGCTGACAGCTGTGCTGACCCGCTTCATTACTTTCACATGGAATAAATAAACCTACAGCTTTAGACTTTTCACCGATGTGTCCCCCATCTGCATACTTATTCCAGGTCATGAATGTAACAAAGATGGGTAAATGTAACAGCCAGTTTTTTAAGGACAGTCACCAAGTTTACTGCAAAAGCTATAAATGAGCAGTTAATGTCAGTCAACCCAACTAATATTTCGGATACGAAATAATTCTTATCACTGTTGTCTTCTGCTACCTTTGAGATGCTGATGCCAATCTGTCAGGCTAACTACAACAGCTCTGTCCTTAGTACAAGGGTTTTAAATTATTTTCTACTGGGATAACAGGAAAGTGCATTTATCCTAGAAAGATTAACTTTCTAATTGGGTTCATTTGGGAATGTTAAATATATTATTTAAATTGGTTTGGTATAATAATAGCTGAATGTGCACACCAATATATTATATATATAGCATCGAGAAGAGGACTGAGTGAGTGACAAAGCTAGGAACATTACTGAAGTCCCTGAGGTAAATAAGTAATCAATGGAACTCCATTTACAAAAGCTCATAAATAATAGTTTTGTATGGACTGAACAAGGAGAAAGAGCTTACCAAAGCCCATGAACCATGCTAATGCCATAAAACCAAAATATTACATATAGAAAAATTTATATTTATATTTAATAAGTTAACCTATTTTTCTCCTGTCTTTTAGTAGCTGCTGAAACAATATTAATAAACATGTGAAACCTAATAAGAAGTAATTAAACACTATGGGCTCTATTTAAAAAGCAGGGAATCAGACATCCCCTGGTGAATAATCTTCCTTATCTATGTATTTTAATAGAAGTAATTGATTCTCCACCAGGAAATATCAGATTCCCTGCTTTATAAATAAATCCCTCCCTATGTGATATATACAGGTAATTTCTCAACAGTGCATTGTTGCTGCAAATACATTTTCCACCTAACATAGGGAAGATGTTACACAGATTTTATTTTTTGTACCTATTTTTCTGTCAGGGGGTGGGGTTTAGTTTTACCACCCATCTGGATTGCAAGAAATTTATCAAGCGTTCGGAGCTACTTATATTTTTTATATTCAGCCCTTTAGCAAAACTAGCTGCATTATTTTTTTTTCTTTGCTTTCACTTGGTAATCCTGCAAATAAACCTTTTCCCTGTTCCTCAGTTGCTATACTCACTACACAGTATCTATAGTAGGGTCCCCTAACCTGGATGCCTCCCTCACTTTACACCAGGATAGGATTAGTAGTTTATAAAAGAAAAACAATTTTGTTTGCAGTTGAGCTTACAATAGGTAATAAGGACACTGAATTTCTGAAAGAATTACTTACTATACTTGCTAAAGTTCTTAGCCTGAAAAAAATAAACTAATGCAGCAACCACATCTTAGGACTGGTATGGTGCAATACATTTAAATATCCTTTAAAACATAAATTTAAGGTTTTTAAGATGCAGTGTTCTCTCAGCTACTTTAAGCTGGGTGTACCACCTGGCTGTCATCAGGCTTTGTGTGATGTGGAGATGTCAGTGAGTTATACCCAATGTACACTATTCTTGTGGTATATTATTTGCCTCTTGCATGCCCACTTTCTGACTACAACTTTCCCCCACCCATCTTTGGGGAAAACAGATGTATAGGTGATATGGGCATATTGTTGCCTACTTTAGTGCTCCCAAACCAGCAAAGCTTTTGCTGCTCTGAGAAGTACACCACTTATTTATCAGCTTCATCCATAGACTTGTGGGACTAACATGTACAAGCTGTCTTTATGCCTCAGCAGGGATCACCATGGGACATGTAAGGAGTACATTAGGAAAACAGAGGTTTATAGTTTACTTCTCTCTCCATTTTACATCAAATGTTTTATCCCCTCCTGAGATATAGAAGACTATCATGACGTACCAAATGCAGGCACCACTACTAAGTGTGGATTCCACATATTTTTTTTAAGAATAGCTTTAAAATATAAAAATTATATATTAGTCCTAAACATATTAAATTTTAAATAAGAATACACATAGCAGAACATATCCTGAATAGGAAATATCTTAACACTAACAAATGTAGAGTACAATTAAAAATGTATCATACTTTATGAAGTAACTAGCATATCATTTTAAACAAAACAGTACACATTGTAATTATGTTAAACTGGCCAAAGTGCTTGCTACAGAACATAAACCCATCAGGCTTGATGATTCCCAATTCCAATTGCCCCATCAAGATGGCAGCTATGAGGCGTGTATCAATATGCCCATAACCAACACTTTAAAGAACTGGGCAACTATCCATTAACTTTAGTGAACTGACTGGCTGACACCATGGAGAGTGCAGAACCCTGGAGGGGTCACTGTTAAAGAAACTCTGTTAATGCAGCAAAATGGTGGTGATAAAAAAAAAGGTTTCAATTTTTCAGGCCTCTGAGGGTATATAAAAGAATCCCCACAATTGATATATTTAAAATAACTATATTAAAACATTTATTTGAATGATGGTTAGGGGTGTGTGAAGCATTCAACTTTACCAAAAGTCGCACCTCAATGCTTTAAAGATTGGAGCAACCCTAAGTCCTGTGTAATAGGTGCTAGGTACACATCTCTTTTAAAAATAGATGGATCCAAATCAAGGGGTCTGCAAGTTTAACACGTGCATACTCTCTAACAGGTAATGAGTGGAGGCACTGGCTTTAGCACCTATTACTTCTGAGGCTTTCTATAGAAGCAGTCCTACTGTATTAAAGGGGATGCAGCAAGATCAGCATTTTTATTTTCAAGAGGACGCCTGTTCAGGTGAGATCAGATGACAGGAAATGGCAGCTGTCCTATCCACGCTGGAAAGAACAAAGAAGACTGGGTGGTGTGTGGGACCTAATGAAATCAGTACGTTTATTGTTTTTAATGAAAGTTCCACTTTAATATGAACATTCATAAATGGTCCAACTCCACCGCTACATAGAAATAACACACACAAACAAGTTACTGCTTCTGAAAAGAGCTGTGTAAACGTATAGCTGGAACCTTACAAATTTCTAGTATATAAAGAGTCAAATTTATACATCACGAACATAGATAGAGAAGGTAAAGCACAGGAAAAATTTCCCTTCACAAGGTTCAAATTTTGATCCTTGGAGCTACAGGAAGATCCTAAAATCCTGTACGCCTATAAAGAAAATCCTTTCATGAGAAAATATATTGGAAAGCCAGCCACCTTTTCCGATTTCTATGTAACAAAATGAAAAAGGCACATTTCTAGTAAGAGTATCACTAAATGTGTTCTGAAGGGCTATGTAAACAAAGTATTAAAAAATATTTCCTAAATAAACTGAATTTTTCAGGAGGGCCCAACATATATATTTTAATAACGTGGGTCACTTCCTGCTGGGTCAATACAACATGAGCCGTTCAGAGAGGAAATAAAAACTGTGCCAGTCTAAGGAAAGAATGAGAGATCATTAAAAAATGTTATGTATCAGCACGCTCCAGTATCAAATTACTGGATGTCTGACCACATTGGCTTTATGGTCCTATATTGTTTAATATATTTTTGGAATGAGCATGCAACTTTTTTCTGCATGTACACAGAACTCTCAGAGGAGACTAGCTTTAGCATGGTAAACAGTCTGGTGGCCTGAAAATGTTCAGTAATAAATGAAAAAAACAAAAATAAACACGATAACATGGTGCTCCTGTCATCTGAAAGCAATTGAATTGTGTGAGCACATATAAGGTGATGCTATGAGGATACATGTTTAAAATCAGCTCTTACAGTGCAAAGCCAGTGTATCTACTAGAGATGTAAAATTAAGTAGGTAAGGTAATCAGTTACCGTATTTTTCGGACCATTAGACGCTCCGGACTATAGGACGCACCAGGTTTTCCGCACGGGAAAACAAGAAAAAAAAAAAATTCATTTGATTTCCCCTGAGATCCAGCGTGCGGCACTTGTGCCCGCCCATGAAGGCGGC
>NC_092858.1:30495390-30520337 GCF_032062135.1 Pyxicephalus adspersus
ATGCCCCTGTACCTCTGCATTCGGACCATAAGACGCACCCTGATTTTCCCCCCACTTTAGGAGGAAAAAAAGTGCGTCTTATGGTCCGAAAAATACGGTATTTTACACAATACTTTGCACTGCTGCTACCAAACTTAATTCCTAATTCTTAAGTGGATAACTGAGAAAAGATTCAAATTTTGCAAGTTGTCTTTTTAAAGAATAATCCTAAAAAATTGTAAATATTTTAAGAACACAGTTTTTATCACTAACTAAAAATTAAGACGTAAATTGGTACAAAAAAAGAGCAAAAGATTAAAAATAGTTAGTCATTTAGCAAAGTTACGCAGTCATAACCTCAGACATACACCAGTAAGAACAAGGAAGATTTTGAAAAATGAATAATGGTTCGAAAATAAACTTGCCTGAGGACAATATTACACAGGTGTTGATGAACAGATTGCCAATGTCACCAAAGTAATTGTTTAGAAATTGGTTCATTTTTCTCCCCCCATCCCACCACCCCTATTGTTTTAAATGTTCAGTATGACAAGAACCTGGTACAACTGCATAGATGTGTGCAGACTATGACAATGTAGGACTTTGCTTCTTTCCATTTAGTAAAGTTTGGGACAACTTGAAAAGTTTACCAGCTTAAAATCATTGAGACAGGCTGGGCTGCAGAACCTCTTCCACTGGCCATCTATCATGAGAACATTGCTTCCGGCGCCTTTGCTTGGTAGATATTCTCCACAGTGTTCGCAACAATTCATGATCAATCCATTTGCCATTCTATAGCGATTGAAACAGTGATCGCTGCACAACTTATGCGTCATGTTTTTAAAGCTAACTTCATGGCGAATCTGAAAGAAAGGAGTTGGTGTTAGAAAGTTGCTCAAAACTCAAACGATTTAAAAAAAAAAAAAACCTTGTTTGAAACACAGTGCTCAAGGAATCTATTCTTGCACACAGTAAACACATAAACTAAATCTAGTAAACACATCAACTAAAAATCTAGTACAGTTGCTTGTGCACCCTTTATTGGTTCCATTTATTCAACAGGTCATCTGCCTACCATGATCAGTTCTATTTAGATGAAATTGAAAGCTCAGTATGTACAGAATGGTTATGGATAATGTTCTCCCTGGACCCTTTTAGCCCACCACCTGGCAGTTTTCAGTAACCACTTATTAAAGAGTTGGGTCACAATAACGAGGCTGCCACCCGCCTACAATTTCTTCCCACCTGGCATAAAAATAATTCTGGGTTGAACACTGGTGAGTACAGAAACTGGTCCTTTCTTCTCCTATTTGGCACTAACGTTAAAATATATGAAGCTGCTCCATGTATACGAAGTGTTTCCTAATTCTGGAGATCTATATATTAAAGGAAGTCCCAAGGACAACAGCCAAAAAGCACAAAAGGAAGTAAATGTAAAAACACCATCAATAGTACTGAAGCTTTCAACTTTTCTTAACAAGTTGTGCTATAAAAGTTAACACAGAGGCCAACTTCCTTTAACACTCCTGCAAAATACAGTGTGTTACATGTTTCAGTTTCTTAAGCAGAGCAAGTTTATCCATTTGGAGAAGAAAAAAAAAAACATTAAAACTATTATAATTGTCAGGGCAAAAAAAAAAACAATATTAGGTAAATTTGCACTGTATTGCAGTATAGCAATTTAAAGAGGTCATTTAAAATCCTAATTCTGTGAATAACCTGGTTTGTACCATCTACAAAAGCACATAAACCTTTACACATTAGTGGTAAAAAATAAAAAAAATATATATATGTATTTATATATTTTACACATTTATACACCAATACACAAAAAAAAGTATGGTATACCTCTGTTAATTTGCCACAGATAGTGCATCGTGATTTATTTTGATTTTTGGCAGAATTCTGCTTGTCCTCGTAAACCGATAAGCAATAGGTACTACAAAATTCTTGGAAGGATTCGCTTGAATCGACTTGAGCAACAATTGTACCTTTCATCATTGTAATATCTCTGAAAGCAACAAATACAAAATTATATTAAAAAGCATACTTTGTACAAGACAACAACAGGTAAGAGCAATTTTAAAATAGGCATCAAAGAAATCCAAACCTACACACAAAATTATTTTCTATGTGTTGCTTTGGTCAACACAAAAGTTGCATTTTATTCTTAAAGGCCACAATAGACAAAGACTTTGCAGAGTCATGAAGGGCATACCTTCCAATTACCCTGTGGAATTGCTCCCTTGCTGACCCCCTGATGCTGCATAATTTCTATTACTAGCAGAAGGGCCGAAAGGGAGCGATTCCATGGAGACTGGTAGGTGATCCCTTGGGAATTCTGATGCTGGCAAATTGTCGCCAATGTCAGGATCCGCATTGTGACAATACCCTTACTGTGAACATATACACCTTTTTCAGTAAAACAAAACATTGCAAGGCATTTCAGCTTGCATTCAAATACCCACAATGCCAATGGTTTCAGTCCAAAGAGCCACTTTCTTGTTGTCCATATCACATTTGCAATATGCTGCATACAGAAAGAACAAACACTAGCAAACAATAATTGTAGGCCAGCGCATGACAACCCTTCCAACTACCAGAAAGTCTTAGTTTGTAGGAAGAGGAGTAACAAGAAATTGATCATAACCACGTATGAGAGGAACGTTTTTCGGATGAAAAAAAAATTATACAGTAAGATTTTTCAAAAATCTTTTTTCCCTTATGTCAACTGAGGGATGCAGAAAGTCTTGTATCTTTGGGATGTCCAAAGGAAGTTCAACTACAGGAAAAAAACTAAATGCTCGACTGGTCAGAGAAGAGTCTGCAGGACAGCCAACCTGAAAGATCAGACATTTTAGAAAGAAAGCGAGACCTCAAAAAAAGTGAAAGGGTTTTCCTAGTAACAGCAGATGGGGGTACACTACTGAGATGGTTATGATCATGAAGGTATAACCATTTAAAGTTATCCAGTAAAGCTGGTGTTAGCTTGCCACCTTATCTCTCGGGAAGAGATCCTGAGGAGAGACAACTTCTAGAATGGGCAGCTCTTGAGATCCAAAAACGTACAGAAAGGACTACAGACTAATATAATTAATGCAAAACTTTCCAGGACTGGTTAAAGTGGCTTGTTTAACTGTAAGACCAGGTGCAGGCGGCTACCTGAAGATACAAAAAAAACAGGTTACAGGTGATGGTACTAAAAGGAGTAGCTTGTGCAGGAGACATATCAATCCAAAATGAAGGAACCATGGAACCCAGGCTGTCTGCAGATTTCCTTTTCAAAGAACCATGAAGATCCAAATTGTCCTTCAAGAAAAAAAAAACAAGTTTCATGTCTGCACTTTAGGGTTCAGAATCCAGCCTGCTTCATGAAGATACCGATTCGTCAGAGGCACATTGGCTTTCTGAATATGGGACAGCAAAACTGCCACTATAGAGATCTCTGATCAGTCCACCATAAGGATATTAGGAATTTGAGTTAGGATGAAGCTAGAATTCGTTGCTCCAGGCAGAATCCAGGAAAAAGGGGCAAAGGTCCAGATGGAGATTGCTTTTGGAAAAACCATGTGGCGGCAGCTGAGTCCAAATGTGTTACCTGCAGTGCGGTGTGCTGCTCCCATGCATACAGCAGCATTTATGTGCCCAGTAGCAGCCAACCATGTTTTTTTTCACTACAGGTACAAAAGGTGTTGTATATTCTATATAAGGCTTAGTCTACAAGGATGGATGTTTTCCCCAGCGTTTAACCTGAGGTTTAAAAGCACATATTTGAAATTCCTATGCATTCCAATGGGCTAATCTACACCAGGACGTTTCCTTGAGGCATGTTTTTGAGCGTTATCTATAACGTTCTTTGCAATGTGTTAAAATGTGGGAAAACACACGTAAACGTGTCCATTGATGTCAATAAAGATGTTTTCCGGTGGTTTCCTGCGTTTTTAAGTGCTTGAAACGTAAACGTTAGAAACTGCGGTAAAAACGCGGGGAAACCTTGGGGAAAGGGCAAGTTTTAAAACGCTAGTAAATGTGCATAAAACATGGTAGGAATGTTTTTATGCGTTTTTAAAACTGTCTGTGTAGACCCAGCCCAATATAAATAATATTATAATTATATTATTGAGTACAACAGTAATGTTGTACCTCACTTGCTGAGGGCACCACGTGAAAGAGATAATGGGACCTGCATGTTCAGAAAAGCAAAAACACCTGTGTCTAAAAAAGATATTGTGAACAATGTCCCACTCCACTCTGGTAGAAGGAAGGTGGTTTTCTTGGCCTGAGGACTTTGAAAACCTTGGAATGGAATTACTAAACAAGGCAGGACACTGGCCTGCTCTACCAAGGGACACAGAAACAGAGAATTATCAATCTCAATTTAATACATTATTCTCCCCCACAAACAGAACTACCTTGAAAGATAAGACACGATGAAACCATGAGGCATTAAAGCAATACAATTCTCAGAGCATAAGACAAGGTCTTAAGTACTCATGACAACCCTCATATCTAGCGGCAGATGAGGTTTGGATGGTCAGAGATTACCAAGTCACTGTAGGCGGGAAGTAGGAACGGAATGAGATTTGAGAGTTCATTTGGCTGAGCAAGGCTGGAGCAACAGCAGGTAGATGTTTCATCAAAGCCGAGTAGTAGGAGAGCACACAAATGACACTCAATCTAGCAGATAACATTTGTGCTTAAGCATTAACCCTTTTAATGGTGTAACTTTGTGAAGAGTGGGAAATTAGAGAAAGGAACCCAACAATCTAAACAAGGTAGTGACGTTGCTTATGCCTGACCGTTCACAGAGACAGGACATGAACAGAAGCAACGCTAAATGGACTCTTTGTGGCTAGCCAATACCCAAACCACAAGTGGAAAAAGCCTATATGCAAAACCTAATCCCTTAGAATCCTTCCAGGATGTCCTCCCAACATCCAATCCAGTGCAGCCCAAATGGGACACTCCCTGGGCCAGATTTGATGGTTGCCTGGATGGCTGCAGAAAGAGGCCTGTTCTTACAGTTTTGATTGAAGAAGACTTGACTGAAGAAAAAGGCTAGCAAGAAGAGGGAAGTATAGCGAAGCAGAGCTTAAGAAAGGAGGTCTATACGCAAAGGATGCTAGCAAAAAGATGTGACATGCTGGTAATCAAAAAAGGAGGCTACTATAGCCAACCCCTTCTGACATTGTTCTTAGGCCTCTGGATTTGCAAATTTAAATTCACATAATCTGCAAAACTGTTGGGAGGCAATGTTGAGGACGGTGGGATAGAAGAAATTTTTTGAAAGTTAGCTACCACATAGCTACTATGACAGGTTTATCATAAAGAAACACAATCAGGACACGTTTACCCATACATATTCTATATTAACAACTTTACAGGAGGGAGAGAATTGGAAGATCGCCATTGCTCTGTAGAATGACAAGCAAATATGAAACCTCATTAATCTTAACATCTGGAGAAACTATTTGCAGAGGATCAGAAGTTATCTATAGTGATTGCATGCTGTCAATAAACAATCATTTTCGGGTATACCTTTCAGTATGCAAATCATACAAACATCATTTCATGTGTTTTGGGGTACCCATGTACATGTACTCTTTAAATTGTGCTGGATAAATCTGACAGATGCTCTTGGCAAGAAATTACTTACTTTTTACACATAGTGCAGAGCTTCTTTGGAGCTGGTTTCTGTGAAAAAGACGATAAGCAATTCGTGGAACAGAATAAGTGAGTGGATCCTTTGCGCTGATATGCAGTCTGCCCTTTTTGGAGTGGCTTCTTGCAGTTCGCACAAGTCACCTTAACAGCTTTTGCAGGTGGCTGTGGCGGCGGAGGCTGCTGTAAAACCTGTTTTGGAAGGGAGGCTACTGGTGACATGGTATCCACACCCGGCTGCTGATTGCGTGGAAATGAAGCAGACTGAGATAGCCAGGCATCTAGAAATGCAAAGGTTTAAAAGTTAAATAAAAACACACTCACACTTTAAGACATTAACACTAATTACTAATACTAATATTTTTTATACATAATTAGCAGGATTTACATAGCGCCAACATATTACGCATCACTGTACACAATACCTGGTTATCAAAAGGCTAAGAAAGGAAAGTAAGCTTTTCCAATGTGGCATTATAAACTTACAAATCATGAACATTTACAGCACATCCACAGATTTAAAAAAATAAAAACATTGAAACAAGAATAATCCCAACACCCAACTCGGCACACTGAATAACAATGGGCTTAATACTTCTCCAATGCTTTTCCGGTGAAAATTTGCTTGGTGTAGTACATCCCCATTTGTCTCAGTAAGTCTGATTTATTAAAGCTACATAGATACATTTTCATCAGTGATCTAGCAAACCAGGAATGGATTTGATATTTGTTAGCAAATGTTTTCAGTCCTGGACCACGTCCATTCCAGGTTTGCTGGATCACTCAGCTTCACTGATGGAATTGTATCCTCTCCTTGGAAAGCTTTAATAAATCAGAACCAATATCTCCACACTATATCCGATATCTTACCAGCAGTGTGCCAATTTCATTTCTATATACGTCATGCTCACAAAGTAAACTGAAATGTACAAAGAAGCAACAGAAAAACAATGTAAATCTGCTGTCAAGTGGCATAACTTTTTTCTTTAATCATTTATGACCTCCAGAATTAATGCTACTTTGTATCTTTGAGCTTGTATTTTATTTTAAAGAGTGGGATGTTTATGGGATATATATTCTGGAATGTCTTTGCACTTATTTGTGCTTTTGCTCATACCTTCGATCTTTTCTTGTACTTTCGCTAATATTTAAAATCTTAATCAAAATAATGAAACAGAAAAAAATCTAATCCTATAGCTTCATGGTAGAGTGTTGATTTATCAAAGTATAGTAAACACAGAAACAAAACATTCTGTTATGTGGACCTATCATTAAAGTATAAATTCATGTCAAACCCCCCCACCACCACCACCCCCTCAGGGGAGGGTTAAAATTCCTGTCAGTTTTTATCCTCATTTGTGTCTTCGAGGGCGGAGTTCACCCCAGACCCTTTTACCTGGGAGGACCCCCCAGCATTTTGTCAGTAACCACCCGGATGTTTTTGGGTGGTTAATGAAGATTTAGGTGACAATACAGGGGCTACCATCCCCTACAGCTTCTTCCCACCTGGCTTAAAAAAATTCTAGGTTGAACACTGGACTTTTGTATGCAAAGGGTACTGATTTGAAACTATGCCAATCAAACTCTATAGATGCAGAGACTTATCTTTGAATTTCAAGTGCAATTTGCATATTTAAGTATTCCCCCCTTCCCATTTCACCAGACATCCCTAACCTCTCTCTATGGAAATTCCCATTTTCCTTTCTGTCCTGCAGACTTAACAGGAAGTGAAAAGAACTTTCCACCCCTGGAAGATTCCCCCCCTATAAAAGTTCTAGTGGCAGCCAAAATGATGTATTTACCCTTAGTTTCATTCCAAGTGACATTGGGGTTTGGGACAATTAGACTAAAGCTCCCTAGTAGGTACAAAGATAGCACCTGACATTATGTCTAACCCCTCACCCCTCTACCTTCATCAATAGGTGTCACCTTTGGTTATACATAAATGCTTTCATTAGCAGTTGCAGTTTTTCTGGAATTAATACAGTGTATAAGCAGGACTAAAGCCTGAGCAAATGTTGCCCAGTCTTCATTCATTGCCTTTTACATGGTCACAGTTTGAAGTAGAATTGTATTCGTTTGTGGTGAGCCTCTGCAACAATCAGCAAGTATGCACGGCAATATTCTTTTTGGCCACTGATTATGTAATGGTTTAGGGTCCCCTACATAGCTCATGCACATGCAGTGTAAAGTTAAAACACAATTTCACCAAGAGCCAGGGCTTTTTTTTCATTTTTTTTTTTTTGGCAAAAAAGACTTTGTATGTCTTTTTTTTTGGCAATTAGTTTGACCTTCTAGTAACCATTTTTTAGTTCAGTTTAGGTCTGCTTTAGGAGGTTGAACTTATTTTAATTCATCCAAGCAAAACTGCTCACATTGCTTGCCACAATATAACAAAAAGCTATCTTCCAAAAAATACCAGGAGCTTTCTCAGTGGATTTAACTGAATTATGGAGATGGAAACATCCTGATGCTCATCATTCATCCTGTCTCGTTGCCAACAGATCAATTGATATCCAGGATATTTAGGAGGGAGAAAAATTGTGTCTTAAATGCCCTGATGGGAGTGGGAAGAAGCATGCTGAGGAGCAATCAATGGAAACCCAACAAAGACCTTGTGTGCAATTTTCTTGGTTTTAAATTTTTTCGGTACTATATTGGGTTAGGAAAATTCGGTATTTAGGACTTGATTTTTTGAGATTGGTAAATGGTTTTATTCGTTTTAAAGCAGAGCAATCAGCAGCTCCAGTAATTAAAGCCTGAATGGGAAACCCAAAACCTCAGGGGACACTTTCATCACGTATCCCAAGAAGCTTCATCTGCTCCGTGATCTTCCATGTGCAGACGCTGCTTTCTCAGAATATAAAAATTTTGAGAGGAAGAAACATCAGGATGATGGCACCCGCTATTTTGTCCATTGGATTGCAGAGGGATCCAAGGCTCCTCTAAAGTAAAGGAAAGTACTTTCCTTGTGCGTTAATATTGCAGATATGTAAATCTAAATTTACACCCTGCAGCAACTTACCCCTCTGTCTAATAGGTAAAAATATAGCTTTAGCACACAGATAACTTACTTTCTAGGAAGATGATTCGGCTTTGACTGTTAAGGTAGCAGTTGTTATAAACTATAAAGTCCCAAGGCATTTGCCCCTTCGGAGGTCTTTTCCCTTTTCTACAATAGACTGAATATGATGTGTTGTCTGACCTGTATGTCTGTTAGGGTAAGGAGTGAGACTTGGAAGATACCGGCCAACTAAAATACTTCCTCAAAAACTCCTAAAGAAATCAGGGGACCAGGACCACCACTTTACCAACTCCTGTATTTAAATCTATTTTGAGGTCATCCTCCATTAGTAAAATGCTTTCTCTAATTTATTAACTTTTATGTTCTGAAGCACCCACTGCTTCATTTGAAGTGTGGGTAAGCGAGCCGGGGAGGTTGACTATCTGAAGCTAGGCAGTGGCAAGAAGTGTAGCTGCTTCCCTTTACCTCATTGATTTCCGTTAGGGACAGACTTATGCAATATAGGATCATTCAGAGGATATATTTTACACAGCTAGGTTAACCAAACTTGTTTCTGTTGGGGATTTCATATGATGTATTGTTCTCAGGCCTCAAGCCATGTTTATTTTATATCTTCTAGTGATGCCCTGTGATTGGGCCTTTCTTGCAGTAAGTCTTTAACTTCATCCCTTACCTCATACCACCATTCCTTAGTCCCCTAATGGGTCTCTTTGTTTACTAGGGTTGGTTGAGAGTTATTATTTTAAAAGTATTTTAAGTCTCTTTTTGTTTTATGCCAGGAAACATTGTTTTGAACACTTTCTACCCACTATGGTGGCATGAAAAACCCTTGTCAACTCCTCCTTACCCCTATATAAGGCCACCTACACTGGTAGGGGACAGTTCACTAAATCCGGGGGTGTTGGGCTGAATTTGTCAGCACCCTGTCTCTACTGTAGGCATATAGTGACACGTGTTTAGTCTAAATAGTTTGCACTACTGCCCTTGTAATGCGATGATGGGGTGGCCCCATAATTATAATCCTTTCTTGTGTTCTTGCTCTTCACATGGCCAAATTCGGGTATATTTTCGCTAATTTTTTTGTATTGCTATAACTGTTAGCGTTGTTTCAGATGGAGCTTCCATCATGTTTCTTCAGCTGTAATTTTTGTCATTTGTATATTTGTTTTACTTGTTGAGATTTGAGT
Organism: Pyxicephalus adspersus; assembly: GCF_032062135.1. Taxonomy (NCBI): domain Eukaryota; kingdom Metazoa; phylum Chordata; class Amphibia; order Anura; family Pyxicephalidae; genus Pyxicephalus; species Pyxicephalus adspersus. Next base: position 30,505,243 of record NC_092858.1, read on the forward strand.
TTGTTGAATTCATTGTTCATTAGTATTTAATATGATTTATGTAGCACCAACATATTACGCAGCGCTGTACATTAAATAGGGGTTGCAAATGACAAACAGATACAGACAGTGACACAGGAGGAGGAGAGGACCCTGCCAAAGCTTACAATGATGTGTAAAATTGGTGAATAAAAACAATTTGAAAATAAATGTACAAAAAAATAACACATGCACATACAAATAATGGTTAATCTACAGTGACTGAGCCCTATCCTTTCCTCCATTCCATAGAACACTTTCTCATATCTCTAACAGGAGGGGATGTGCTGTATTCCATGGAAATACCTGAGTTTTCAGTGCAGCCAAAGCATTATGTTATAAGCTTACACAGGAAGACGACCCTGGATTTGTAGAACAACCAACAAATCAAAGACAAAACAAGAGGAAATGTGTATGTACTGAATTTTTTTAAATTTATTTTGTTTGTTTAAATTTGCCTCAACATACACTCCAACCTCTCTGTGTGACTCAGGGTTAATTTTCAGTACCAAAAGCGGTACCCCCGATCCACAGATCCTCCAGCGATGCCCAGCATCTGCTTCCCCTGGAGATGCTGGCCAGACATCGCCAGGCTACACAGATGCCTACCGCATGTGAACGTTGGTGACCCGAAGCCAGGGGACAAAGATGCCAGCCGACCCGGGCAGTGTGAGTGTACGGCTGGAGGGCAGGACCATGGGGAAAATTAAAATAATAAGTATTTTAAAATGTACCACTTTTACATTAAAAAATACTAATTATTCAGACCGCCAGGGAGGTAAAAAGAGCTATACTTTTTAAGAAACGGTATTCATGAAAAGTTTGAGCCTTCCTATTGGGAAATGCAACACCTTCTGAAGCTGCGGGCCCTGTATTGGGTATTCGGAGCCCTAACTTTAGTATTTTAAAGCCGACCGCATTCATCGCATTTTTAACATCATATAAAAGGGTAGATAAACCTTTTATCTCTATAAAAAAAGATACATTTTTTTTGTTTTCTCTACATATTTTGGAGAGGACATCTCCCTTTCTGCCTTTACCACCACAGCTGTAAAGACTTAAAGGGAAACATGCAGCTTCCTGGGATACATATATCACATATCCCAGAACACTGCGACCTGTAAGGGGATTTCGTGGAAAGTAAAAAAAAAGTGCTCATTTAGCTAGGAAACTCGTATTTTCAGGATGAAAAGTGGCAGTAGATGCCTCTATGTTTTTCTCACCTTTCAAGTAAAACTACTATCTGCACAATTTTAATGGTTTCAAAATATCTTTGCTATCACTGCTATTGACCAAAGACTCATCTTTACACGTGGCCCCTAATAAAATTTGTATTCAAGGTGTTCAATCCAAGCCAGAGATATCCATTAATTTCTCCAGCATTCATTGTATTTAAATATCATTTTAGTTTTAACTTACCAGATGTGTGATGAGTTGTAGATTCACCGTTTTGAAACACATCACCACCAACATTTATTCGCCCTGGGTTATAAGGTCCTGATGTTGACTTGTTCTGTGAGGTAAGTGGAGATGGATAGGTTTGGACATGGCCACCAAAATTAGCTCCTTGTAATCCATTAGGCACCTCTCCCATGCCAGGGTTTTGCAGGGATGTCACATGAGTGATCATCAGATTCAGATCTCTCCCCTCGTTACTCTGAATGGGTCCATCACCTACAGAACCTAACCCAGAGTCTAATGTGGTTACATTTGCAATCTGTATTTCAGAGTCAGGCTCAGTGGTAATACCAGAATTCATCATCCCGGTATTCGGTTTGTTTCTCTGGAAAGCAGATGCCGATGAAAAATCCGCAAGAGATCGGTTAGAGTCCATGAGCCTGGACGTACTGAAACTGGAAGCATTTTTGTCTGGCGCACGAATAGGCTCAGGTTCTTCCTCATCATCAATGATGATAGTCTCGCTAATAATCCCCTTGCCAGAATCTGCATCTTTACTGGAAGTGTGTGATTTGAGTTCTGCCCTGTGATTTTCATTCAGTGATGGGGGAAATCCTGTACTCCTTGACGCAGGCAGTGGGACAGGTTGAGGAACCTGAACAGGTTCAATGAAAACGACATCATCATCGTCATCATCTATAATAGCAGTAGCACTCTGAAAGCTTTTCGAAGATGATGGACCACCAAAAGCATTGCCCACATTTTTCAGTCCCGTAGCCATGGCATTAGAAATCCAGAAGTTGCTTGTCAATCAACTCTATTTAAAGGGCAAAGGTACATCCCAGATAAAATAACCTGTTAAAGACAGAGATGTGGAGAAAGAACATTAAAAAATTGACAATATTTAGCAATTTGCTGTTAAACAATAAATTAACTCAGAAATCCGAGTCAAGTGAATGCTTATTCGTTTCTGCAGAGCAAAAGAAAAGGTTCATACTTTTTTTTTTTTTCAATAAGTTTTACAAATGTTAACATATATACTCGAGTATAAACACAAGATTTTGTGAGTTTGTAACACTTTACATGAGGATGAAATGCCAACAATAATGCACAAATGGGTATTTAGGAGAAAATGACCCATCATAACTAACTCAAAAACCACAAAATACTTTACCCGTAAAACTGTGGGGGGAAAACAGATAAACAAACTAAGCCCATGTGACCTAAATTTGTTTAAGAAGATTTCAAATTGTGGTGACTGACACATTTTGTGCCTTAAGTGTATACTTGAGTGTACTTAGTTTCTGTTTTTGGTTCCAGGGAAAACATAGAAACCTGTAGGTTGTAAGCTGATATTTGAGTATACACAGTAAATCCCGCGGTCCAATATACATATATAATAAATATGTTTAGGCCTGAATTACGTCACCAGACTGATTCATTACAAAGCATTTTGAAATATTCCTGGAATATGGAATCCAGGAATATGACCAGGGCAGCACTGCATTTCTAGCAGGAATAATATGTAATTAAAGTTCAATGAACAAGTGGCCTCCATTTCTAGGGAAAAAGGGCTTAATAAGTGAAAAGAACACTAAATACTTGTCCCATTGACCAAAGGATAACTTTATCCCTTAAAAGCTATCAGTTTGTGAGGTTACACTGCCTGCAGAACATGAACATAGTGACAGCAATTATAGATCTGTCACTGCTGAAAATCAGGTTTTGGTACTTTAAAATATTACACATACATATGAACCAGATTATCCAAAAGAACAAAAACAAGCATCTTAAAAAAAAAAAATCTTTATTTAAAGCAAACCAAAGCTTTGCCAATAAAGGAGCACAATTTGACTAAAATTGTATCTAAACCCAAAATCCAATACGCTGCAGCTTACGAGTCCCCAAATGAGGTTGCCGCATTTTTTTTTTGTCTACCAGTAACACACTTCCTGTTCTGGGCTGAAACCTCCTATTGTAGCCATGGAGCAATATCAACTTTTTGAGCAGATTTGGACTACAAACACCTCCTCCCATCTAATACATAGGAAGGATCTTTTACATCAAATGTCTGGTATGCTGCAATATAATACTTTTGTATTATAGGCTTTGATATACTTATTTCCAGTTTGCTACCCCAGTCGGGAGATTTATGGATCCCCCTGATTCTGACATGACAGCACCATTTGCTCCGACAGCCACATAACCTTTAGTACTTGGCTTTTTCACTTCAAATCAACAGCAAAAGCAGAAGCACAATTAAGTGACTCTGCTACTATGCCCTGTATGGGTAATGCAAAGAATATTTAGGAAAAATACTTCCCTTGGATGAGTGATTTCAGGTCTAAACATAGGATTAGGGAACTACTGGTTGGGATGATGTTATTACCATGCATGATAATTCACAGAAGCAAGTGCAGCTCTTTCCAGCTATTTATACGGGTGATATTCTTCCCACTGGCCATCTATATAAGAGGCATTCTTCCCAGTGAGCACTATGCTAATATAGATTAAGCTGTGGATAAAGAAATTATATCGAATGGTGTATATATATATATATATATATATTTTTTTTTTTTTTTAATTAAACACATTTGTTTAAATAAATCCAAAAAAATAAATGCAAGGTATTCAGTGCTTTGCTCTATCATGTTTCTATATAAAGTATGTCAAGTCAAAAACTTTTATCTAGTTTGGATTGGTAAGATTACAAACATTAGAATGTTAGCAATACAGAATGCATTTTTTTAATATAAAGATCAAATGTTAAATCAAAAAATGGCTTTACTATAAATAATTTTTAATTAATATTGGGACAGAATGTCAAAAATTCATTTGGCAAGGTATTGTCAGATCAATATTTTAAATTTCGATAATTTCAAAATAAATTGATTACTGAGCAAGTGGGTGGTACATTTTATATTTAGTCAAATACAATTTGAATACATACAAATTTAGTCAAAAATAAAGATACAATTTATTATTGAATAGAATATCAATCGAAAATACTGTAGCATAGCATATGTCATCCAAAGACCATATATAAAGCTGACCAAGGACAACTAATGATTGTTACCAGATCAGGAAACAATCCTCTAGGTCTGGTATAACCAACAAACAACTTCCTCTCAGCATTCAATATTACTGATCACACTCCGACTTCCTCTCTGTGTTGTATGCTAATGATCAGAACTCCAATGCAGGTATGAAACTGGTAGTTTTTCAGAACCTAACTAATAATGGACAAGCTGCATGATCCAGTAGTTACTGATGAGCCAGAGATGTAGGAGGGTCAGTCCTCCAATGTTTGCAGGGGGAAGCTCTTCAGTGCAGAAACTGCTACTGAGGAATATATGGGGGTCATTGGTAAAGTTACGGCAGGGTAAATAACCCTTTTTTACAAAGTAAAAACTATTTTTTGTTCTTCTTGAAATAAGTAAAAGGAAGGCCCTCCCTTTTTGTATTTACTGAACGGCATGTGCAGAAGGAACAGCCCGAAGCCTCCTGGAATACCTTATCGCAGAATGATGGGAAAAAAAGCATGGGCAGTGAGATGGGTGCTCTTTTTTCCCCCCTATTTACAATAGGCTACGTCACCTGATCTCCTGTCTGAGCACTGCGAGATTGGGTGGACGTAGAGGAACAAGGTAGAAGATGGCAGTGCCTTATGTTTCTCATGTGCCAGGACGAAGGATTCCAGGACCAAATAGAGGACAGCACTGAAGGGATTGAGGGTTCTATAAAAGTAAACTCAGTAACTAGTATAAAACAAGCAGGCCCTTTTAAAAATGCTAAGGATGCTAGGGATAAATATTTTTATGTTATACTTGGCTGTGAAAGAAAGACCTGCATTGTGTGAGACTTCCCCTACCTCCTAGATTGTAAGCTCTTCGGGGCAGGGTCCTCTCATCATCCTGTTTCACGGTCTGTCAATTGCAACCCCTACTTAATGTACAGCGCTGTGTAATATGTTGGCGCTATATAAATCCTGTATAATAATAATTGGCTTCTTGTGAGGTCCCTTTCTCTCCCTGTTCCAGTTACTGATCAGAGGATTACAAGAGGCCGACATTAAATCAAACTTGGGTACCTGCACAAGTTACATCTAATAGATATTTAGGAGAATCTCTAGCCAAAGGGAAGGGTATTGCTAATTCATTAATTAATGGTATTAAGAATAATAATAATAATAATATTAATAACAGCTGTTGATCCCACATAATTGCATAACCTTGCCACATTTCAAAGGTTCAGAGGGTACAATCTGCAGCACCAAACAATGCAGTTAAGAACGATGAAAAAAGGATCTGTGCAAAACAAGACTCTGTACAGGTCTTCTCAGAGATGTGTTTCTATCACTATCAGTGTTTAACCCAGAAATTTTTTAATCTGTGTGGTAAGAAATTGTAGGCGGGTGACATAACCACCCGGCTGTTTTTGGGTAGTTACACCCGGCTGTTACTGGGTGGTGCACCCAGCTAAAAGGAACTGGGGAGAATACTGACTATTAAGAATATTTATTCCAGAAGAAAATGGCTGATAACTTCTACATAAATTCATCTAGAAGAATAACAGGCTTGTATCAGGTAACATCAGAGGCCTGGCATCTCCAGTCAGATGAGACAAATATGTCAACTCCAGGTGGTGTTAGCAAGTTCCAAAGTGCCAGCAAGGCTTCCTTGAATTACTTCTGGTATATTGTAGCAGCAATATTAGTGTATATAACGTTACAAATTTTATATACATTGTAATAATAGAGATTGGGCTGCATGATGTAGGCTTAGATCAGACACCTGCTGGCCTCTTAACAACCTCACCTAACAGTCTCCCAACATCAAAGTGTGCACCAACACTGGTGACCTCCACAGGGGCCTCTGACATGAGCTCTAAATATCCAGCTCCAGCCCCAAACCTATTGGTACAAAACCTTAAACAAGCTAATAGGGAAAATAAAGATATGATTATTTTTTTAGTAAAAGTGTCCTGAAAACATTCCTCATGTTCCTCCTGAAAAGTAGTAGTGTACTTCCCAAAATGTGACTTTGCCCAGGCACACCTGCTGCTTGAGCCTCATAGCTATGTATCTGTCATACAAAATCACCTGGGACTCGTGCTTCATATCTTCATATATATGTTTGAGGAAAGGTGCTTCATGCACCTTTTCTCAAACATTTCCCCCCACCAGTCATCATGGGAAGCATTATGAAGTCCTGTAAGGGAGATTAGTTTTCACTTCCTCTCCTACAGGAAGAATAAAAAGCAGGAGGAAATCTCTTCAAAGTAAGGAAATCCTCCCAGTTACAGGTTTCCCTATTGAAAATCCACCTTCCATGTTTATTAAAACTGAAACTTTTCTGTCACTTTAGAACTGGCAACAAAACAGACTGAAATCCTCCTAGATTGTAAGCTCTTCGGGGAAGGGTCCTCTCCTCCTCCTGTGTGTCTGTCTGTCATTTGCAACCCCTATTTAATGTACAGCACAGCATAATATGTGGAGCACAGTGTTCAAACCATAAACTTTTTTTTAGCTGGGTGGTAAAAATTTTTAGGCGGGTATCAGACCGTATTGTGACCCAACTCATCAGAAACCACCCAAAAACAGCCGGGTGGGTATTGAAAAGTGCCGGGTGGTACGCCCAGCTGCAAGGGGCTGGGGAGAACACTGGCGCTTTTTTTAAATCTTGTTCAATAATAATAAAATCAGGGACAGTAAAAGAGATCCAAAAAAAAAAAAAAACACGCTTTAGATACTTTAGATACACATTATCTACACATTGTCTACTATTTTTTCACACAAGAATTATCCAACTTTTGCCTACAATTTACACTTTCCTATTACAGAATTAATTAGAAAAATGTATGAATCATCAGTAAGAGTTGATTCACATATTTTCTAATTAAACCCAAAGTAAAAAAATGTGTACAATTTGGGTTTAAACATTTAAAAATAGACCTCTAAGTCTAACCCTTGCATTTGGGAGCCATAAGGAGGCTGCTGATGAGTCTGTTATCAAGATATACTAAGAACATGAAAAGACTTAACCATGTGGCATTAAACTTTAAAGGGAAACTGAAGTTCCACCTTAAAAACGTGTGAATAAGCTGGGATTTTTTGCAGAAAGGGACAGGTGATGTCCCTCTTGCAATAAGTATTCTTGCCATAGTGCCATCTATCAAAATTTGCTGAGCTGACTTCCCTTGCAGGTGCCAGGACTGAAAAAATGTCATCCTGTACTGGCCAATTAAGATGGCGGAAGAGCGGAACGAAGAAAAGAAGAATGAAGAAGATGGTAATGCCCACAATGGAACATGGGACAGGTAAAGTATCCATTGGGTTTAGTTCTACTTGCCCATGGTTAACATAAGATCATATGTATGCACATGTGATTCAGTGTTCTCCCCGGCCCCTGTTGACAACTCAAGATTTGGGTATTCCCACACATAAATCCCTGTGACCTTGGTCACCAGGACAGTAAATCTCCCTAACATTACCATAGACATTATTAAAACCTGGCAGGGAATTGAGTCCCTAACCACTATCCAAAAAAAGCAAAAATTGCTAGAGCCGTGCCACTGTGACCTTTAACTTGTCAATGCTGGTGAATCAGGTTAGACCTGGCATTGCCGAAGGTTAAGTAAGTCTTAGGTGAACTTCATTGACTCCAGTGTCCCAGAGTCTCCGTCCCAACTTTATTTTTTTATAAGGGCACTTTATTTCCTTAGGGAACAAAAATGACCACAAAAGGTTATCACAAGTTCTTCAGCCAGAGGATATCTCAGATCAAGGTTATAAAGTCTTTCCCCGGATATAAAAAAACAATCATCTGAACCTGCACAGACTAACTTTATTTTGTAAAGTATGGGGGGGGTGGAAAGTTAACAAAATTGTAGAAGTTACTGGATTCCTATAGTAGCAACAAGTGGGAACAATAAATTTGTTATGTGTTAGCCAGGCGTACCACCCGGCACTTTTCAGTAACCACCCAACTGTTTTTGGGTGGATAGTGATGTGTTGGATCACAATACAGGGGCTGCCACCTGACTACAATTTCTTCCCACCCAACTTAAAAAAATTTCTGAGTTGAGCACTGAACCTACAGCTTATTTTCACCAAGCTTAAAAAAGTTCTCGGTATTCTCCCCCAAATTTTTTTTGGTTGGTTTTTAAGCTGGGTGGTGGCCCCTGTACTGTAATCTAACCTGGTTGTTTTTGGGTGGTTACTTAAAAGTGGTGGGTGGTATGCCCAGCTAAATATATGAAATGCTAATGGATAAATGAGTTTCCCATACGTAAAAGTATAAGTTGCACATCCCTGAGCTTTGCCAACAAAAGAAAGGATAAGCCAGGGGCCAACAAACCTCCACAAATGAGTGAGACAAGTGAGACAAAGTAAGGAAATTTTGTAGCCGGTCATACAGTTAAAAAAAAAAAAAAAAAATCACAAATTTATTTGGTATACAATAAAATGACAAAGATTTTTCAGTGTCAAATCAACAAAAACAAAGCAAAGTAGCAAAGAGAGTATCCAAGGTTCAAAATAACATCTTTTGGCTAATATGATGCAACACGTTTCGCAAGTAATTTACTGCTTCCTCAGGGGAGTATTGGTTACCAGGGAGTCTTAAAACCTTGAATCTCAATATACACATGACTCGGGGTAGGTATAGCTAGTCATTGGTTGGGCGGAAGTTTTCCCCATGGTAATGGGCTAGTGAACACCATCAAACTCAAAAACTGGGGTAAAGAGCCATCAACAGTATACCGCAGTTGCAGGTATGTGAATGTTTCAATAGGGGTTATTGGCCAATCCATCTAAAGAAGACAGTCAAGTCCTGAACTTGTGAGATGATGGATGGCGAGCATGTATATATATAATATACATACATAATTGCAATATTAACTACAATGGGACCATTATGTGACTTCAACAGAGATCACAGGTTTAATTATTATTCTGAGTAATCCTTCTAAGTGCTGCAGATCAGGAGTTGATAGTTGGGGGGCACAAAGTAAAGTCAGAAGTATTGGTGCGAGTCAGAAAATTCAGAGGTAACCAAGGATAAAGGTGGCCGGTTCATATCTCTAATTATGTAATAAATAAAGCTGTTCTGATTTTGCATATGGAGTTAAAAAAAACATGTTCAAGTTAAAGAAAAAAAGTGTTACGGTATTCTAAGAAACACGACAAGCTTGCAGACCTTTCTGAGCTTCCCATTTGCGACGTTCCACTATAATACTAAAAAGCATAGGAGGAAGATCTAAAACTCAAAGCCACAAGTATAATTGCAAAGACGGCTACACAAACCCATGCACAGGGTATAGTTACAAGGCTTCCCTTCTAACAAAAATCATCCTGCAAGTATTTTAAATGACAGCTCATTGGTTGGATGGTTTTGTTACAATCACACATGTGTATATATGGATCTGACAGATTGCAATAGCACAGCATGATGGGAGGTTGTTTTGAGAAGCAGTGCTGCATTGAGGATTGCGTTCTACCACTTGCACTGCATTGTGAGTGCATGCAAGAAAAAAAAGGAGGGTATCCCAGTGGCTGGAGTTGGTACTACATGAAGCATTCCTTTCACTGCCCCCTCCCACCAGTACAATGTCCCAATCCCCACACTCACCTACATACAATACAAGGATTTCCCTACTACAATAAAAACATTTTATGAGGCTGGTAGAAATAAGGAAGGCCCAGTAATAGGAGTGCACTCAGTGAAGCGGGGACAACATGGAGGCTGCCAATCTGCTCTATAAAACACTGTATTATATGTATGGGGGATATATCGCCCATCTCGGAACATGCGCTGGGCCTACGTATCCTGGAGAAATCTGGGGCTGTTACCTGCGGCAACCACATTGTTTCCATAAGATGAATCCTGATTGGTTGCCCCTAGCAACAGATCTTGGGCTTCATTATCTTAGCTCCAATGAGATGCATGGGGGATTCTCCCCCTGGGAAGTGTTAAGTCATTGGCACAAGTACAGGGAAGAGCACACAACAAAAGAGAAATGCAGATCACTATGGTGGGACTAAGTGATCCCTACTGGAGAATAGCATGCAGCTGCTGCTCAGGGCTTTGTGCATGTTTGCAGCTCAGGGACACATAGGATGGGTATGAGGAAGAGGAGGGAATTATGTGTTGTGAATAGGGAATTGTGCAGAGGAAGACCCCTGTGCTCTGCCCTCATACACCACACGATCTGTCTCATCTAATGCCCTGCTGACAAGGCCGCCACTAGGGGGAGCGCGGGGTCTCCCCCTCCTTTGTGTATGGAGTGCGTCAGGCCTGATGGCAGATGAGGGGGCCTGTATTGCCCTCCGGGTATTTATCTACCCCGGCACTGCTACTCCCACAAGTAGCGCTGCCTCCCGTCCGCCATTAACGCGCTGGCTAAACAATACGGAGGGGGAGGGGGGCAGCCCTCCTATACCCCGGGGTGACCCCATGGGCAGATTTCAGATCAGCAGACTATCGCTCCCGTACGCCGACACAGCTCCTCCGCGCCTTATACAGAGACAAGCACAGCGGCGGGGACACCACAGGAGGAACACCACCGCCTGACACAAAAGGGGGGCAAATAATAAACACGTCCTCTAGGGGGCGTACGAGAGCGCCCTCTCACGTGAAGGTATTGGTAAGCCACCGCCACGAGACTCGTGGGGTCCCGTCCTTTACCCTTCTGGTCAAATCCGACATTCCGGTCACTTACCGGCTGCTCGTGGAGGTAAAGAAGGACAGGCCCCAGCCGCGAACCCCCGCACAGTGATCCTTCCCCCGTAGCCGAACTCTCCCGTCCAGTCCCGGAGCATAAGGGGCGGAGCCAGAGCAGCAAGCTGGGGAAGGCGCGGCCTCGGCTAGAACAAGTCCCACCCATTAAGCGTACGCGATTGGCTGTTCGCTCAAAGCGCAGGAGCTAAGGCGGGGATAAGGATTGGATAAGGCGCACGTCCGTCACGAGCGTGTCTCGGCTGGTGATGGTGAAGGGCGGTACCTTTTGGCAGACTTGACGGAGGCGAGTCACCGCCCATGCGTTGCAGTCAGTGAGAAAAGGGGGGGCTGAGGGGGAATCGGACGATTTAGCCTGGCGCTGTACAAGCGAAGCGCCTGTTCACACCCCACACGCACGGCAAGAGTGCAGGAGAGGGAGGAGCCACGAGTGGGGCGTGGCCAAGAGCTATGCTGCAAGTTGCTATGTGTGCATTGATATAAAAGCCCTGCACACCCTTTCAGCGCTGGCTGAATAAACGCCATGCAGCCGTCCTCCGCTGTGCTGCCCAATGAATCACCTAGCTGTATTATTCTGGCCATACACACGGCATACCGCCGTCATGGCTGATGGGTTTACAGCCAGCTATTGCTGACACGATGTGATGTATGTGCGCTGCAAAGCGGCCGCAATGGCACGTACAGCAAATTCTCAGGGCGTCCAGGCGCGCTCCTCCTCCCCCTGGCGGCTACGCTTCGCTTCACACCTGCCTCCATGGGGCTAATGTGGCACTGTTTGGGCTATGAGCAGTGTGCTGCCCCCTAGCTGTGTCATTAAAAAAAAAAAAAAAACAAAGCTCATCCTGACTCATGCTGGGACATGTAGTCCCTCAACAATTATGAGCGCCGAGGCCGGATCACCAACACATTACGTCATGGTGTCAGTGAGGCACTGGCCGCCATTTTGTCACCCTGGGCTGCTAATGTGTGAGGCCGGGTGTGATGGACGTGTCACAGCGCGACTGACCTACAAAACACAACACAGCAATAACATCCGGCACCCGGGGCAGATACGGCCGCTCGGGGCTTGTTGAGGGGCAGAAGTTGCGGTGACAAGGAGCCAAATCTGCTCTGCTCAGGGAGACAAAATGGCGGATGCGCGGGCAACTAACCCCGGAGCTACGGGAGCTTCACTTCCTTTCATGGCTGTGACACAATCTCACAGCTAGGGGGTGTTTTATCCGGGGCAAAACAGAAAAATAGCCCAGCTGCCGTGTTATTTACCCCACTGCATCTAAAATCCAAATCTAGATAGATAAAATCTCCTGACAGCAGATCACTGGGAGCCATTGTACTGATGTGTTTATCTGTGGTGTATGGATGATAAACTTGTATTAAAGTCAGTTATATATACATCAATCAACCTGCTTATTAATATTAAAAATAAACAGGATTTGTATAGCACCAACATATTACAAGGCGCTGTACGTTCAATAGGGGTTGCAAATGACAAAGGGACACAGGAGGAGGGGCTTGCTGAAGAGCTTACAATCTAGGGCTGGGTAAACGCGCAATATTTGTCATGGGAAAAGATCTTTCACGATCCTTTACAACGACTGCACGATGCATGAACGAGCTCTGTACATACAGCATCGCTCCGCTCTATGAAGAGGGGAGAGGGGGAAGGATGGAGCGGCACCCCACTGCGTGCTCTCCCCCTTCGCTTCCATTACGATTGTTTGCAGTCCTTGGATCCGCCAGGACGGTCGTTCGGATGATGGAGGAAGGGCGCTGTACACACGCCAGATTCTCATCCGATATCGGCCCTGAGCCATATATCGTACACAGAAGCATTTCAAGTGTGTATGTAGCCTAAGAGGTGGGGGAAGATAGAAAACCCGGAAGCTCCATGTACAGCTGTCATTTTTTTTTAAAGTGGAACAGTCAAAAAAAGGAAAAAACATTTACCTTTACATGTGGAAAGCTGCTATTCCCTCCGTGATCCCAATCTATTAGATCCCACGCCATCCCGCCTTCCTTCTTCTTCCCGACACAGACGCTGCCATCTTCTTGTGATGTCACCTGATCTCACACTGCGCAGGTGTAAGATCGAGTGACGCAATAACTGCGCATGCATTAGATTAGCACTTTTACATGTCAGGAAACCCCCTTTTTGCCTACGCCACTCTCTCATACCATACCAATTAAAGCAAAAAAAATTGTAACAAAATTATTTTTTTAAAAAGTTATCTATTGCGCATGCATGAGATCTCCACACCTGTCCCAGGCATGCGCAAGAGCAGCCTCCTGAGATGTGTGATACTCCTATTCAGTATTTATTGCGGCGTGATCAAGAAAGAAGTTAGGGAGCTTCACTTTGTTTTTTGTTTTTAAAAAGGTGAATAATAAAAAAAAGTTCATTTTTACTCTAAATAATGGGATTGTCTCCCCTTTTATATAACTTAAACATTTTGGTAGTAGATCCACTTTAAGGCAGAACCAAACCCTTAAAAATTGCAACCAAGCAGGAGTTTTGAGCAGAAGGGACAGACGATGTGACCTCTGCAATAGAATAAATTATCTGCTTGATCCCAAATTTTTGGTTTTCGATTTTTGACCCTTCTAAGTGGCCAGGACATGATGACCTAAATCTTATGCATACGAGTTCATTCATACCTGGCACGTCCCAGCATTGTACACTGAGCTACACATGTGCAGGTGAGAGCTTTCTTATAAGAAGAGAACGATCTGGCAGATTATATCACTGCAGAAAGTACATCACCTGTCCCTTCTCTTACAATAAACCCGTCTGACGGCAGTTTTTGTTTTTTGTGGAACTATAGTTCCCTATTAAAGGGCACCTGTACTTATAATAAACATATACCTATTGTAACCCCCTCTCCTTTGCAGATTGTTACCCACTGACAAGGTATTGACGTTGCCATGGCTTCCTATAGGGCTCTATCCCAGAGCAGTCCTATACTTACCTCCCAACTGTCCCTGGTTGGTGGGTATGTACACCTCTATATGAAATTATTATTATCCATTTATTATAAAGCACTAACATATTATACAGCGCTGTACAAAGTCATGTCACTAGCTGTCCCTCAAAGGGGCTCACATTCTAATGCCCCTATCATAGTCATATGTCATTAATACAGTCTAAGGTCAGTTTTAGGGGGAAGCCTATTAACCTAACACATGAAATGTTCTATTTATCTAATAAAAAAGTTTTATTTATCACTGACGGGAGCATCTGTGGTTCCGTGAGTTGGCATCCTGCCACCTGCACCATTACATTGGCTCTTAAAGAACAAGAGCTTTAAACGTTACACAGCGGATGGCAGCAGACATGGAAGCAGCATCTCACCTGAGGGTGCCATTCAGGGAGCATTAACCATAGCAAATTTAAACCTTTTATCCAGCCTCTATTATTCCATCTGCTTATTAGAAATCTATAAAAAAAGAAATGTAGTTTGGTAACACTTGTAAGTTTACAGATCACTTTTTGCTCATTGACTATGCTCACTTTTACGGTTTGCTCAATAGGGGCAGGTGCTAGGGGTACGTCATTTACCATTTCAATAAACTATAATGAATCTGTCAAATTATTGCCCAGCTCTGACCTCACAGTTCTGGTGATCAGTCAAACTTGTGGGTGGAAGGTTGTTTCCTTTCTGGCAACTACTATTTTATTTGTACCTTGGTGGCTCAAAAGTAGGTAAAATTGACAGAAAATGTATGGCACACAGTTCTGTGTCTGGATGGTTAAAATGTACCAATCAGTATAAAAATAGCTAAATCAATCATTATATGAATGCTGTCAGTATTCTCTCAATCACATGGTTTGTTCATAATATCCCTTTGTTCCCTAATTATTTCTTATTGTGACAGTATTTGGCCACGAGGTGGCAGAAAGTGTCATTGTTTTAATAGGAACTGAAAGTGCAGTGAGATCTGTTC
>NC_092858.1:30520718-30538289 GCF_032062135.1 Pyxicephalus adspersus
TGGTCAGCATCTTTTAAATGTTTTTTTTTTTGGTTGTTTTTGTTGCAATATAAAGCACAAACGCTACTCTGTAGTGTCGCGTATAAACCCTGTTAGAGCATGCGCATAATAGAAAAAACATGCGTCACCCTGTGGTAGATCATATATCAGCTGTTATCACATGAGCCTGGTGTGTGGGATGTTTTTTTTGGAACCACTTTAATTTGCAAACCAGCACTGTAAGTGCCTGCTGGTGTTTTACATTTACATGTCAATAGCAAACCCAATTTACAATTGAATAGCGGCACATTTGCAACTGCTTGACACACATTTGTATTTTAATAGCTATTCAAACAAATGCATGCATTTTTCAAAATGCAAAAAATGCAAAATGCAAAAAAGAAAAGACAGTGTTTGACCTGCTCTGCCTGCACCTCCTAGATTGTAAGCTCTTCTGGGCAGGGTCCTCTCCTCCTCCTGTGCCACTGTCCGTATTGGTCTGTCATTTGCAAACCCTATTTAATGTATAGTGCTGCGTAATATGTTGGCACTATATAAATCCTGTTTAATAATATTATTAATAATAATAATAATAAAACTCAAATGTACATTATTAGGACATACCAGGTCCAAAGACATCCAGTGCGACACAAAATGGGTCAAACTCAGCCTCTGAACTGCCATGAGCAATGCTCAGTGGATGTCTATGGGATTTAGAGAACATTCCAAACTCTCATCTAATGCTGGAAAACAATGTCCGCTGATACTTAATCATAAACTGACATTTGGAAACGAAAAAACATTTAAGGGGAACCAACAGTCATTCTCAACCCAGGTGTCAAAACCGGCAACAGACCCAACCTTGATAGTTAAAAAAGTTAAAAAAACACCAGAGCACAGACCAAAGTCGTACTACCTATACAATATCTTATTCAGGGCTGTTTTAGGCGATGTAGCATAGGATAGCCGGGTGTAATAAACATAGCCTACCTGTTTCCAGGGCTTGCAGCTTTACCTGTGAAGTTCGTTCTCAGGTGTTTTAAAGCAATGCATTCGACACAGGTCACACATGTTAAAAGAGCAATAGACTGCAGAGATGGAGACATAATCCTGCCCCTGTACAAAGCATTGGTCAGACCACACCTGGAATATGCAGTCCAGTTTTGGGCACCAGTTCACAAAAAGGACATTGTGGAATTGGAGAGAGTGCAGAGAAGGGCAACTAATTAGATAAGCTGAACTGAATCTATTCTCCCTTGAGAAGAGACGTATAAGGGGGGATATGATCACCCTGTATAAATATATAAATGGTCCATATAGAGAACTTTCTGATTATTCACTTTGAGATCATTACAAAGGATAAGGGGGAACTCTCCCATGTTGGAATAAATTAAACCATACATTATAAAGGTTTTTGCCTTCCTTTGGATCAAATCTGAATATAGGTTTCTATCTGCAGTATTCAGGTTTCCTAGTATGTTTATTTATTTACCTCATGGTCAAGGGCATTTTTTCAACCTGGCTAACCATGTAACATTGCAAGTGCCAAGACTGGACGTCACATATGGATCTGCAGTTGATAGAACAGGTAATCTATGGCTATTACACCAAATTTACTTGTGCTACTCTGCCTATGGTGGGGAGAACCAAGGTGCAACATCTTTATGATACAAGCGGAGGAGTGGTGGGCTGCCTAAGGTGTTAAAAAATCCAGAAATAGCCCTGCTCCTGTGAACACCACAGACTACTGCATTTGTAAAGGGCCACAGAATACATCCAAGGAAAACCCATCAAGTGTCCCTACTAGATACAGCAGATAGACATTTGTGATTGGAGGAGAGCTGGTATTGTGACCTACTCCTATTCCTTCAATTAGAATTTGTTCTCAATGGAGTAGAGGGAGCTCTGTGATTGGAGGAGAGGAGGCTTTGTGACTTATCCATTCTCTGTGCTTGCTTCGCTCCAATGATCATTGGCTAAACATCTCAGTGCCATTTTTATTTTTGATTAGGCTTTACTATTTTACGGGAATCACAGCTGGCACTGCAAAGTGCACTTCTACAAAGCATATTGCCATGCTTTATATATGTGCAAAGTCATACCACTACAGTCATATCACCATTTTGTATCTGCCCATGTTTATGGCCCTTTTTTTAGTCTTAGGGTTTTTTTATTTAGCATTGTTTTATACCATGCCTCTGATAAATATCAAATATTTTCCCAGTATTTGATAAAATTTGCACTTTCTGAGCAATGTGAACATTTTACTGATACCTTATAAGTGCTAATTGTGATGGACTCAGGGCTGCAAATTATATCATAATTTTGGCATACGTTTGAGATACTTCTTAGATCAATCAAAAATCATATAGGTGCATTTCACCTGCAGTAGTCCTCTTTTAAGCTACTTTTGAATCCCTATATGTGTATAATACATGACATATATAAGGAGAGAAGCTGTTCTGATTCATACTGAAGCCTCTCCACACAGGCCACACTATGAGATATGGTATTTGTATTGAGCTGCATTTTAAAGTCCAGTTTGTTCACAGTGGGAATGCTTACTAAAGGATTAGAAAAACTGTTAATTATGATAAATATCCCACAAGATGAATAGAGAAGTCCTCCCATATGCAAACTTTTGTACCTGTGTCAACAAGCAAATGCAGTTCGTATTTAGAAATATTCTGCGTATTTGACCTGCAGCTGACCTCATCCAAGTTTCCTAATTATTTAAGCTGCTTTTGCATTTCCATGACTTGTATTGGAAAGAAGAAATTATCATGCAGACAATATCCAAGTCACACAAACAATGCTTTTCTTTATAACTGTGGTATTTTAAGGATGAAATGGTACAATGAGCTTCAAGTGTCTTTGCATAATGTCAAAGTTTAATTCTGTTGTGTAAACTTATAAAGGTTAATTTTCTCTAGAGCGTTTGATAGAATAAATTCAAAATGTGCACGTAGGAGAATTTTTATTTTCTTTTTCTATCTGTGCCAGATTACCTGATAAAGAAAAGGCAAGGCAAAGGGTCTCTGCTCTCTTTTAGAATACCTGGACACAAATATGTAGGGTATTAGGGGTCTTCATTAAAT
The DNA here is from genome assembly GCF_032062135.1 of Pyxicephalus adspersus. Taxonomy (NCBI): domain Eukaryota; kingdom Metazoa; phylum Chordata; class Amphibia; order Anura; family Pyxicephalidae; genus Pyxicephalus; species Pyxicephalus adspersus. The sequence continues at coordinate 30,523,796 of NC_092858.1, forward strand.
GTTTACCATATTATAATTTATTAAGTCCTAAAATAGTTTATTAAATTGAAAAGTAAGGCTTTCTGGGCCAGGAGATTTTCAGGTTTTCGAGTTTGCTTTAGCCCAGTGTAGAGCTTTATAGCAAAAGGGGGTTACCATTGGAGAGACCTCTTCGGAGGGAGAGTATGTAGTCCTGCTGCTGTGAGGTAAGTGTCACCCTTACCTCTTCCTCACTAAAACGCAGGCATCTCTCTCCTGCATATGTGGGCAATTCTGATGCTGGGGGTGGCCATGTTTCCAAGCTTTATCAATTCTGTCCAATTCACTGGTCAATCAGAAAATAGCCTCTTGACCAGACCTGGTTATTTAGCTAGCTCACACACTGCACTCTGTTTGTGTAACATGTTTCCAATGTGCCGATCCCCTAGTTCTGTTGAGCTAGTTCCTGGTCACCTGTTCCCTAATTTAGTGTTTCCTCTGTCCAGCTCCTGTATTAACCCCTTGTTGTCCAGTCTGTTGCTTCCCAGCCAACTTCCCTGTGCTGTTCCAGTGTTCCTGTCTGTCTGTGGATATTCCTGTGTGAGCCTCACCGTCAGAGGCTCTGAGGAAGACCGGGTTACAACTTAAACTCTGCGCCTTGGCCCTTCTCTGGGCTCACACCACCTCCGTGCGTGCCATAGTGCCCCCTAGTGGTCCTGTCTCTCCGTGCATGACAGTAAGATCTAATATGTGCTTGACTATGTGCAAGAGCCACATCATTAGAGGGACTGGATATGTTATTAATAATAATAATAATAATAATAATAATAATAAAATATATTATTAAAGCATTGGATGTTTTTTTTTGAGAAGTAGTATTTGGTACCTTTTGCAAGTTCAGTCTAAGGGTTGTAGGTTATGTTGGTTTCTGTGTGTCTGAGGTAGGATTTTACCATATGTATTACCATATTCAAGGAAGGCCAAGTTGCCTTGACCATACAGAGTATATCACTAGCCCAAAAAAGCTGAGCTTCAATATCAGCTTTGTAGTGGTTAGTAGTTTGTGTGTCTTTTTTTTAAATCTATCAGTTTAGAACCATGTTTTATAGGAATGTTGCAGACAAACTGAAGTTCTAAAGTGACTGGGTGGTGATCAGAAAAGTTAATATTATCTATAGAAGTGGAGAGGAATAGAAGAAGATGACTAATTTGGGTGTCTTTAAATTGAATATTATAAACAGAGGTTTAGTAGGGCAGGTACGGGTGGGAACGATGTGCCGTCACTCTTTTTTTACAAATAATTATTTGGTGGGCCACGGCTCTTGGCTTCCATTTCACCTTAGAATATAATTCAAGCTCCTCTGCTTTGCCTTCAAATCCCTCCACAGTTCTTGTCCCACTTACATTTCTGACCTGATAAAAAAAATACTCCCCCAGCTGTTCTCTTTGCTCCTCCAATGACCTACTAATGACTTCCTCCCTCATAACCTCATCTCACGCATGGATACAAGACTTCTCTAGAGCTGCCCCAATTCTCTGGAATGGTCTTCTTCGTCCTATTCGGCTTGCTCCTACTTTCTGCTCATTTAAAAGAGCACTCAAAACACATCTTTACATACTTCCTAGCCATCTTCTTCTGTCTTTTGAAACCATCACTACTTCCCACCACTACATATCTCCCCTCCTACTGTGAGTTAATTTCCCCACCTACTAGATTGTAAGCTCTTCAGGGCAGGGTCCTGTCTTCCTGTATCACTGTCTGTATTCGTCTGTCATTTACAACCCTTTTTTAATGTACGGCGCTGCGTAATATGTTGGCACTATATAAATCCCGTTTAATATGTGACAGAGTGTCCCTAAAACATGTCATTGAAAGTGTTAGAATGGCTCCAGGGAAATGAAAGCGATAGTATTTGTATATGGTTTTTAGAATAAAACCAGGTTCTTTAGGGCCCTGGAGCCGGCCAAGGGAAGTGAAGGGTAGGTTACTTGGCCCAACCCAGGTGCAAGGTAGGGAATTGATTAGCAAGAGGCTGAGGGAAACTGATCAGCAAGAGGCTGAGAGGAGTGATCAACCAGTGTGTTCCAGGCTGGGAGTGAGCCAGAGGGTTCCAGGCTGGGAGAGAGCCAGAGTGTTCCAGGCTGAGAGAGAGCCAGAGGGTTCCAGGTTGAGAGAGAGCCAGAGTGTTCCAGGCTGAAGAGAGAGCCAGAGTGTTCCAGGCTGAGGAGAGAACGAGAGTGTTCCAGGGTGAAGAGAAAGCCAGAGTGTTCCAGGCTGAAGAGAAAGTCAGAGTGTTCCAGGATGAGGAGAGAGCCAGAGTATTCCCGGGGTAAAGAGAGAGCCAGAGTGTTTCAAGCATGAGAAGAGAACAGAGCTCTGGGAAAGCCAGTGGCCAAACAATACTACAAAGTTGTGAGGTAACAGTACCTATACAGTGTATGTGTTAGTAAGAGAAGGTACCAAGTGAGGTAGCCAAATGCCCAGCTGGGCTACTGTTTTTATATTTTGTTATAAAGTTGTCAAGTGTGTGCTGTAAGACCTGGCTAAAATAAACACAGCTGCTGTTATTTTGGAGTTTTGAAGTCTGCTGCCTCTTGTCTGCCCTGCAAGTATCCCATTACCATGAGCAACCCTCAGTAAGCTACCACAAATAATAATAATATTAATAATATCGTAAAAAAGAATATGATGTGTTTGAATAGAATAGAATAGATGGATGGCTGGTTGATGTCACCCCAGTACTATTTTACCTCGCTAATATTTTGCAATTTGTTTCAAAGAATGCTGAAGAAATGAGATTTGGTTGGAGTTGAATTTAAAAATAGTGAATAGTGGTTTTGATAAGAACAGCCAATTGCATATGTCTTGATGGAAGTATACTTTCACCTCTTGGTGGTCTTGGGTTCAGGCAGGGCCCCGTGGTATGTTGTGTCCATGAGTATGGGGTACTCTGACTTCTAGGAAGTCTCCTGGAGGAATTCTAATGGAAAGTGGGATTTTCTTCAGTGGGAAGATGTGGCATCACAATAGATTTTACTGGAATTCTGGAGAAAAAGAATTATAATAAAGACATTGTGATGCTGAGACACCCAAAAACAGCTAGAGAACAGCTAGAAGGAAGGATAGAAAAGGAAATTAAAAAAGTGATGTGCTAGAATAGGGTAATGCATAGGATGCAGGGATGCGGTAAGGAAATAGTCAGAACAGGGTAATGGAAAAGTGAACTATAGGAAGCGTCTTTTATCCCTAGACATCGGGAATGAGGTGACCAATGTGGGGCGAGTGGAGGCAACTAGAACTTGTGAGAGGTTATGCTAGGAGGATTTCAGGTTGAAGTAAAAACAATATGTAGAGAAATCATCAAAAATAGGTCTACATTGAGATGGACTCTATTTCATATCACTGCAGTGGTTACCAATTTTTCCTGACCATACAAATGTCAGTACTTCCTCATTAATTTTTCATTTACTGCACACTGTGCGTTTCTCATTGGCCCTGATTTATTAAAGTTCTCTAAGATTGGGGAGGATACACTTTTATCAGTGAATCTGGGTGATCCAGAAAACTTGGTCTGGTTTTTTAGACTGACATTTGCTCATAAAGGCATTTTGATATTTTCAGAACTTCTTCCAAAAGTCAGCCAGTGCTGCATCCCACCTGAAGGTTTTATTTAGAAGAGTACAAAGGCAGCACGCTTTAATGTATTCAAGTAACTATGTACCACCCTGCTGGTCCTTCCAACCAGTCACAATCTGCCTCCTTGAATAAAGTGGGACAGATTTACCAGGGTGATCCAGCAAAACCTGGAATGGATTTCTATTATGATTTTGCTAGCACATGTTTTGAATTCTGGAGCAGATCCCTTCCAGGTTTGCTGGATCACCCAGTTTCACTGATGAAAGTGTTCCTCTCCTGCCTTGGAGAGCATTATTAAATCAGGCCCTTTATATTAACTGTCACCCGGTGATAACTTCTAAATTCATCCTCAGCTGATTCGTTAATTTAACACATTTGTAAATTGTAATGTTTCCATTTTATCTCTAGCCTGTCTTTCTTTTTGGAATTACACCTGTTTATTTGTTGTAAAACTTGCAAATGTGTCATTTGCTACTCTTTAATGTTTTGCATTATTCCCAAAAAGCACAATAAAAATGTATTAAACAAGAACAAATGTAAAACCATCTAAACTGATTTCAATGTTTTATCAAATTTCAACCAATATTACCTGACAGGTACCTATGCAGGTTAATGTTTGAGCACATTAGTTCTCCTTACTCTTTGAGTATGCTAATATTTTTAGATTTGTTGAGAAAATGTCTATATTTTCCATAGGCTTTAGCTGAAATCAATGTGTAGTAACATTAATATACTGTAGTTGAAATGGACATGTTTATTTAAAACAAAAAATTGTAATAATATTATACAACTATATTGGCATTAAATAAAATATTGTTATTTCTTTTCCTAAACCAGTGATGCAAAGAAAAGTATCTGCTGCTGCCAGCCAAAGATGATGGTTCCAAATTGGATGTGAATTATTCTTGGCACAGTGTCTCCACCCAGATGTGGCACAAAGTCTGTTTGTATGCCCAACTGGGATGATATTCTAACTAGCACAGTGGTTCTGGGCCGTAATCCATAGGCTGAGCCACCCCTACAGCCCCAACCCATCTGCTCCTCTTACCTTGTGTACAGGCTGCACTTATATCCTATAATAAACTGAGTTTGGAATGCATCAGAAAAGAATAAAGCTTTGTGGCATAGACCTTTTTTTATGGCATTTTGTACAAAAATACATACCCTGCATCAACAGAAACTCCCCCATACCAAAAATACCACCATTTTGAATAGATAGTTCTAGTCACATTCTTTGTTAAGCATGATATTAATATTAAAATTAATAAACAGTATTTATATACTTATGCAGCGCTGTACAATAAATAGGGGTAGCAAATGACAGACAGACACAGACAGTGACACAGGAGGACCCTGCCCCGAAGAGCTTACAATCTAGGAGATTAAATATGTACAGTAGGTCTGTTAATTCTTAATCAGATCCTATTTAAATTTACATATATATCTTTGTATGTTGCATATGAAGCCCGAAAAAACACTGACTCCTCTAAAATACAGCCATGATTACATTTCCTGTATTCCCTATTAATGAAGGAAGGAGGGGAGGTATTTTTAATATACAATTAGATCAGGCTTAGGGCTATGGAGTCAAAGTTGTGAGTATCAGTTTATTAGTGTGAAGTCCAGCTGAGCTATAATGCAGTCTAATCTTCATACATCATTTTCATTTTGTTTTTCAGCTTCAATAGTTTTACCTTTGGGAAGGTCAACCAGCAAAGATAACAGGAAACTTTTGCTCTTGCGCTGATAAACCGCACGCGCATTCACCTGGGATCAATATACATGGCCTGAGAGGGGAGAAGTTGCAGTAAGGGCCATTTCAGAGCAGTGAGTGGCAGTGTTCTTCTGCAGGCTCAGCTGTGGTCTCCCACTCGTGTGACGGTTGGGAATTATTTTTGCATGTGACTGTGGCTGCGGCAGATCACTGCACGGTTCTGTGAAAGTGGTTATTTGAATATTTGCACCACAATTGCAGCAAAACTTTTACATGCAAATCTGGTTACCTGCAGTGCAGTTTGCTGCTTCCCCGGTGTTCAGCAGCAGATTTGGAAGCTGACAACCACACAGTTTCACAGTTGGTGTGAAAGGGACCGAACAGTGATACCCAACCATTTTCTATTCCCTAACTTACTGGAGGGATGTGTAAATCTACCAAGGGAATGCAAAGTTTGGCCTGTAGCCCTTTATATACCAGATATTTACTGTAACAAGACTGAGGTGTAGGGAGATACAGGGGTAACGTTTTTAAAACAACACCTTTAGGAAAGATTTATGAAAGGCTTGCTATGTGCAGTGATTATTGCAACCTGAGCTTGTAAGAAAGTTTTCATGAAAAAGTAGCATTGTTACCTGACAGAAAGTGTGGTATAGCTACAAAAACTTTCTCTTCCAATCTCCACTTGAAAATGTTTTTTAGTTCACAGGGAGGGTTGATTTCTTGAAATAATTTTGCACAGTGCGCAGAATGTTTTTTTTAATTCACTGGATATCTGGAAGTATCAACTTTTTATTTACTTATCAAACCACTATAACAAAATAGCTAATTTACATTGCATTTCCTATGGTATAAAATCAACTTATGCTGTATCCCTATTACTGAACTGCATCAAAACAAAACAGAAAAGTTCTTTTTGGGACTTTTTTTTGCATGATTCTACATAAGAGATACAACAGTGGTCCCCAACCTTTTGGAGCTCACGGACCACTAACCTCATGGAATTGGGACAATAGGAGAACACCAGACATACATTTTGATGTTTTAGAATGTCAGCTAAAGAAATACACCAAGGATAACTTTTACAGGTTAAGGCAGTGGTATTCAAACGTTTAAACATGTGGGAACCCCTGTTGTAATTACTACATGCACAGCACACAATACATTAGTTTGGTGGTCAGTAGGTCTTGAATTACTGGCTAGTGGGAAGAATGTAACTCTTAGAGTTGAGCTAAAAGATCATGGTGTCACTTAAACTGACCTGAGAGGCACAAATTGCTCATTGCTCAAGTAACTCCTAGTAACCTCTGGAGAAACCCTGGTGGAGAAACACAGGATTAAATTGAGTGATGATTTTTTAATGACAGACCCATTAAGAATCAATGAATGGTATGTTTAAGGATTCTTTGTTTTTATTTTTTATAGAAACCAGTGAGTGACTGGTGTATACCTCTGGATTTTAGGGATACTTTCATCCCAAAACAAGTCTTCCGAACAGATAAAATGATCTCATAAGTAGATATCTCATTGTAGAGACCAAACCTAAGGTACCCTCTCAAAGTTACCCATTGCTTAGAAGTTCGTGCACAACATTTCACTAATCTACCTGTATGGGCTCCTTTCTGGAAAGAAATGTGCAGCTGGATCAATAAGGACATCTTCTAATATTAAATAATTCCAATGGACTTTAATGGAAGTAATCTATAAAATATGTATTATTACTGCTGCATTGCAAAATCAGAGTGTGGAAATGCACAGTATACAAGCCCTGACATAGTTTCAGAAGCAGTAAAGCCCTAAAAACATGTTCTTTTAAAACCATATGGAAATTTGGCAGGAAAGCCAATAAAAAATTAATTAAATAAGAAGAAGGCCCATACAAGAACCTGTTTAGATAACTATCCATGGCATAAACCTCCTTTTATTATCCTAAGGGAAGTTATCCAGCAGTAGTTCAAACTGGAAGTGGCACTGATTTCACAAGCTAAAACTGGCTTGGGGTATAGGGGATAGGTGTGGGGAACAGGCAGTGCCATACATTGTTGTGAGTTGTGATAAAAGATAACTCATTAAAGGTCTAAAGTTGATATAAGCAGAGGATCTGATTTTTTAGCATCTGAATAATGTCATCCAGGTTGAAGGATGCCAGGTAAAGAGATATCATCAGCATACAAGGTGTGATTGGAGATCTGAGAATCTGAATGTCAGATTTTTTGTTTTATAAATAGTGTTTTATAAAGAGTCCAAAGTGTTGTTGCTTCTTACTTCCCTCTAGCATACCAGGAATACTAGAATTTAAATGCAAAAAAGGCCAGAAAGGAAACACTGGAGGGCTGCTCGCTGAGCATTTCTGACCACAAGTCACATTACTGTTGGGGAGGCCGGTGAGAGGAAACACTAACTGAAACACCTGGTGGCACTGGTTCAAGGGAAAGAATAATTTACTTTCTATTCACCACAAAAGTGAGTATCAAATGTAGTATAGTGTACTCCTAGGGGTGTAAGGTTTTTTGAGCAGGGCCCTCTCCTCTTTGTTTGTATCTCTCTGTCATTTGCTTTCCCTTTTTATTGTACAGTGCTGCGTAAGAAATCTCGAAACACTGGGCCTTACACAGGGATTTCAATTTCCTTTTTCCTTACCACAGAATAAAGGTTTTAATACAAATGTTTTTCATGTACGTGTTTTTTTCATTTAATTTCATCCAGTACAAAAACTCAAACCAGGAGATTTTTTTGAATGATGTATATTTTATATATATGTATATTTTAGAATTCGTCCACAAGAGGGCAGCTCATGCATGGAGAGTGTGTTCCACCATCACTCGAAAATGCATGGAGACATTTCAACCAAACTTGCTATACATATGACTCAGACTCATGTGAGTGCACCTGTCATCTTTGTACAGCGCTGTGCTATATGTCAGAGTTATATTTGGATGAAACGCATGGAGACATTTCAAACAAACTTGCTATGTTCCACCATCACTCGGAAATGCATAGAGACATTTAAACCAAACTTGTTAAACATATGACACTGCTGATCATTGTACAGCGCTGTTGTATATGTCAGACGTATATAAATCTCTCTGTATCTCTGTCTCTCTCTCTCTCTCTTTCTCTCTCTCTATATATATATATATATATATATATATATATATAAAATTGTATGTGTATGTTCCACCATCACTCGAAAACGCATGGAGACATTTCAACCAAACTTGCTTGTACAGACACCTGGTACAGCGCTGTGCTATATGTCAGAGCTATATTTGGATGTATGTATATGTGTGTGTGTGTCAGCACTAGAAAATGCATGGAGACATTTAAACCAAATTTGCTAGACATACGACTCAGACTCATGTGAGTGCACAGCTGATCTTTGTACAGCGTTGTGGTATATGTCAGAGGTATATTTGCATGTATGTTTATATGTATGTATGTGTGTATGTATTGCTCAGTTACAGTGTGCCTTTTGCCTATATTTTTACATACTTTTTTTGGACTCTTTTAAATATTTTTGGCCTGTAATAATGCCTTCGAGAAAACATAGGACAATTGGCCGAGTGCGATCAAAGGCAAAAAAAATGAAACAACACGGTAGACAAGAAAATCACTATAGCTTTATTTGATTCCTTTCCCTGTATAATATAAGATTGCAATAAGTAAATACCCGGGCAATGCCGGGTTATCAGCTAGTATACCATAAAACAAGACATGTGACAGTAATGTGACTTTTCTGCAGCTTTCATTCACACATGGGCAGAAGTAACAAGAGGTAAAACACTTACCATCATGTCAGATGATAATGCACATTTGCTGCACTATACCAGCAGGGGCCATGCACCTGCACTGGATCATGTCTTATCATGCTGTGTTATACAAAAAAAACATATATTTTCTTTTGTGCATTAAGGAGACCATGCAGTAAAAAGCCTAACATATGTGTGTTAATGTAAGGCATAGCCTGCATGGGTCCTTGTTTTTGGTATAATTTCTATAGCCCATAACACCATTCTTGAATTCAGTGGCTATAATCTAAATGTGATGGTTACATTCCAGCATGGTATAAAGAGTGTGGGCTGTGTCAAGCTTTCTTGGACAAATAGTTAAACCCCAAAACTTGCTGAACATTAAATAGTTGGTAGGTAGTGAGCGTCTGCCATTCACAGCATACCTGACCATTATGCCGGAGGTACCTGTCATCTATGTGTCAGAGGAAGCTATTATATTCACCACTGACTCCACAGCGGGCCTCAAAGAGCATGGTGACCCTCTCTGGCCACAAAGATAGGAAGGATGACCGAAGACACATGTCCATTAAGTACATGCAAGTGACAAATAATAATAGAATACGTTAATTTTCTCATGTTGTCACTTACTCCTCCTTACATTAAGGGAAAGTGCATTTATCAATTGAAAAAGAAACTTGTATCCTCAGAATCATAAACCTGCAGGTAATACTAAGGAAACATTTTCTCTTTTCATGAAAAAATCCCTGAATCCCTAAAGCAATTGAATACTACATGAAACAGATTACTGCCTAAATATTTGCAGCTTGTTTTATTTATTTTTTTTAATAACCCACCTAAGCATTTTTTAGGCAATCTGCTGATTTGAGTAGAATTACCGTAGTTTCCTGCTAAAGATTGCATTATGACATCTCTTAATTTAAAGAGCCTTTTGTGGATGTAGAAGTAAAAATGCCTTAAAGTTTATTTTTATATATATCTTATATGTATCTTCTTTTTTGTTTTGTAGTTTCTTTGTTTATGTTATTAAAGCCAAACTAAACTTTACCCTAAAAGTAAAAAATTGTGAGCAGGCAGGTTCATTATTAGAAAAGGGACATGCTAAAGAACATTGAAGAGAAAATTGCAAACAGGTAAATTATTTAATGCAATAAAGAGGTATGTTTTCCTTTTTGTAGTTAGTACAATACATGCCTTTTGTTTTTTTCCAAGTTTGATGAGCTTCTGTCCCTTTTGACACCCCTCCTGGAAATTCCTTTTAAAAAAGCTGCAGAAAGGCTTTTTCAAAAATGCTGTGCCCCAATATGAAAGATTTTTGGTAATTGTACTACTAAGCCTAAGAACCATCGTATTAACTAAAATAATTTGTTAATGGCTCATGCAGATTTCCTTTTTTTTAATTTGTCCATTCTGCCCACATGTGCCCCCTTTTCATTGGAGCCATCTGCCCTAACTCCATGAACGGACAATAGGTGGCAAGAGAAAAGGGTGTTATTAGCCATATTAGTGGCCATATATACAGTATTCAATTGCCCCCCCCCCTTCCTGGTCCAGCATAAGACTGTGAAAACAAGACTTTATGGATAATTACTATGGCACAGTTGCGGTATTGCTGATTATTTGCATCATTCTTTCATTCCTAGTCCCTAATATTCTCAAGACAGACAATAGGGTAGTACAGAAAAAAATCAGTTAGTAAATTTAGTAATTTTTTGTCAATAATCAGAACATGATAAATTCTAAAACATATGGGAACCCTGGATTACACCAGTGATCACCAACCGTTGGTCCAGTCCACGGACCCAGGATGTTTAGCAAGCAGGTCTGAGCCTGCGATGGAAGAGTAGGCGTGTTCTGGCATCATCACGTCACTTTGGGGGACGTTTCTTCCCCTTTAAGTGACAAATGGCTCACGTGCGGTATGGACTCCGTGAGATGGTACATGAGCTCCAAAAGATTGGGAACCACTGTTGTAACTATCAAGTAGAATCATGCCTAAAAAGTCCCAAAAATCAACTTTCCATTTTGTTTTGATGCTGTTCAATATTAAGGATGTGGCATAAGTTGATTTTATACCATAGGGAATGCAATATGGATTTTGTTATAGTGGTTTGATAAGTAAATAAAATGACTGCACAGGTTTTAAAATTATGAATGTAGTGGTCTGTGACGTCCAAAAGGTTGCCGACCACTGCATTACACACTATTTACCACCAGATTTTGATTGTTCCTTAATAACAATTTAAATCAAGGATTTGCACCATGACAAGTGAGAGAGAGCTGCGAGTTCCCGGAGTTCCCAGCCAAACCCCCCCTCCCCTGTTCCTCACACCTCTGTCCGAGTCATTGTGTTCGTTAGAGTATAACATCAAGCATTGCCCAATATACCCCAGGTTATATGCTGCGGACTAATGAACTTCAGGTATGTTTTGTTTTACCTTCCTTTTTATGTTAGGACATTACTTCATCATCCAACAGAGACTCTATTCCGGATCCAGAATGTATATCAGCTGCCTGAGGAACTCTCCCTCCATGTGATCATTCCGGTTGGTTTTTGTACTGTTTTGAGCATTTTGTATTCTGTATTGTATTCTAGGTCCTGGACCACTATACTGTTTCTTTGTAATAAAGCGGAACTAAAGTGAAAGTAAAAAAATTACACTTACCTTTAATTCCGCAGATGTGTTCGTCAGTGCCGGGTCGCCACCATCTTTGATCTTCACTTCTGGTCTTCTAGCTAAGTCACCCGATCTCGAACTGTGGAGGTGTGAGATCAGGTGACATAGGCCGCTGTAAAGGGGGGAAAAGAGAGCTGATCCCACTGCACATGTGTGGATTTCTTTTCTCTTAGTGGAAAAAATGCCCCCCGAGATCAGGTATGTACAGAAGGAGCATCCAGAGCCTCCCAGAATGCGTGACGTAGATATTCACGGGGGCTCTGCGCTCCCATTCAGTTCTGATCATTGTGGCAATCAAGACTTTAAAGGGAGGTGCTGCACCCTTTGTTGGACTTAAAAAAAACAAAACTATTTTAAACTTCGCATAAAAAGGGATGTCTACCCTTTAATGGAAAATAAAAATGTTGAGTTGAGGTCCGCTTTAAGTTTTACCTATGTTACTTATCCGTAGACACGTCAACAATATAACAACAACAATATAAAACAACAATCTTTTTGAAATTGCCAAAAAAACTTGGTCTCTCTGATTTATTTTTTTATCATAATTGCCTATTTATAATCTTCTGAGCTGAACATGTGCACTGCAGGAAGCCGGGATTTGCAAGGAATCGCGCCCGGGGCTGCTGGGACTGAATGAACTCCTGCATATGCATCACCCCGGCATGTCCAAACAAGATGGCTAAAGATTGGACATCCAGGACAGACCATGTCCCATTTGCAATAAAACATATCTTTTATGTACATTCCCCTATCCTCGCTCTCCTGCACGCCTCACCATCTTCTTTCTCCCTGAAAAAAGATGGTGAGGCCTGCAGGAGAGCAGGGGAGTGTACATAAAAAATATGTTTTATTGCAAATGGGACATGGTCTGTCCTTTCTGCAATAAATAAAATAGTTATAATAAGTAGTTTTGCCAGTCACAATTTTTACTTTTTTACATTTACTTCCACTTTAAACTGTTTTTACCACCATTTATTTGAGTGAGTGATGTGATCAATGCTAATTTAAACATATAACCGAATAGATTATGGTGAGGGGGAGCAAAGGGAACCGAAAAGCCATGAAGCTTTCTTCAGTTTTCTTTTTATGTAAACAACTAGCTGATTACGCAGCTTTGCCCGGGTATTAATTTATTGCAATCTTATACAGGAAAAGGAATCAAATAAAGCTAAAGTGTTAAATCAAAGAAATGTTTTTTAAACAGGTTTTAAAAGTATAAGTACAATATACAATTAAAATACAATAAAATTAAGTTAACCTAAATTAATGATGTGTGTTCCAATGCTGTTTCAAATGTTTTAATAAGAACATCATGAAACATCCTTTGTAACTTTAAGACAATCTGAAATTTTGTTTCCGAGATGTAGGTGAACCTCTGGTCAGTTTCTATTAGTTTGTTTTTAATAAAATATAGTTGTAGAAATTTTGATCTGGCAACAGAAGTAATGATCCTGCTTTATGGTAAATTTGCCCTTGTACCGTGAATGTGGATGGAAATCTAGGCTGTTGAACAACTGATATGGCGACGAATAATGTCATGTTATGTGAAACATGAGTTGTGTTTTCTGATGTTATTAAGAAAATGCTTTGACTGTTTAAGGTTTTTGCTGATGTGTTTTTCCCAAGTTCTTGTGGTGGTGTTTCCAGTGATGTGATGGTGGAACATATATATTTATACACACACACACACACACATACATACATACACACATACATACATACATACACACACACATACATACATACATATATACACACACACACACACACACACACACACATATATACATACGCACACACACACATACATACATACACACACACACACACACATACATACATACACACACATACATAGAATTTTATATTTATAAAGATTAGAAAAGATACTGATTGGACCAATGGAAACATTCAATCAGATCCCATCACTGTGCTCAGCATCCTCCATAGCAACAAGGAGCTCAGAGCAGTTTCTTGACACCACCCCCTTCACCACAATATTGTCCGTGTTTCCGTACATATGATGCAGGTTATTACAGCCAGTAGCCGTATATAGGGCTACAGAAACATGGCCGACGTCATAAACATGCAGCCATTTGAGGGGCGGAGTCACTTCACAAAGTACAGATTGGCCTCTTGCGTACAGAACTCTATGGCAGGGCATATGAGGGAGTTGTGACGTCAGCACTCGGTGGAAATTTTCTCGGCGCCATTTTGAAGCTTCTGTGTTCTGGGATTTGCACGGTAGCTGCTCGCTCTGTGTTGCCCGTCTCGGTAAACGATGGCCATGGCGAACAGAAACCTGAAGCAAGTGCGTATCGAGAAGACAACCACCCCTCCAGTCACCAGCGGCGCCGACATGATGTCTCCTCCACCGCAACAGCAACAAATCATGAATCCAGGCAAGGGCATCAAGCGCAGCTTGGACGTCTCTGAGGGTGACCCGTCTCTCATGCCTCCCAAGATGGAAGACCGGGAGGATGACCGCGGGGTCACCATAGACATCAGGAGCTTCTTGAAGCCCGGAGAGAAGAGTTACACCCAGCGCTGCCGCTTGTTTGTGGGCAACCTACCTACGGATATCACGGAGGAGGAATTCAAGAAGCTGTTTGACAAGTACGGGGAGCCAAGCGAGGTGTTCATCAACAGAGACCGGGGCTTCGGCTTCATCCGCCTGGTATGACGGGGCGCCATTAGGTGTAATGCAGGGTCCTGTGGTGATGGGGGGTGCAGGCCTATGTGTGGTGAGGGGGGTGCA
>NC_092858.1:30539653-30543951 GCF_032062135.1 Pyxicephalus adspersus
ATTTTTCTATCAGGTCAGAAAGGTAAGTGGAACAATAACTGGAGAAAATTGAAGGCAAAGCACAGGGGCTTGAATTTGATTCTAAGGTGAAATGGAAGCCAATGAAGAGATGAGTTCATCGATGGATGAGTCTGGCTGCAGCGTTCATCATAGATTGTAGAGGAGGAGGATGTTATAGTGGTCCAAACGAGACATAAGAGCGTGTAAAAGGAGTTTGGTAGTCTCTGGGGACAGGTAGGGGCAGATTTTAGAAATGTTGTGCAGGTGAAAGGAGCTGGAAAACACCAGGATCATTATTCAGTTAAAGTCCAATTGAAGAGTTTGAATTATCAAGAAATAAATCAATTTACATTTTTCCTTTTATGCAAAATACATGACAGAAATCTGCAAAATTTGTATCTTCTTAAAACACTGTTCATGGTGCCGCTGTCCTCAGCACTTGCCGTGTTTGCAGTATGCTTTCAGGTCATTCTATTGCTTCCCCTTTGCTGCTTTTGTATTTTAGGTGGTAAAAGATGTCTTGTAGGTTCTGTCACGCACAACACGGCTAATTCAGTAGTGTTCATTCCCTGATATTACAGCACTTTCTTTCTTTTTTTTCTAGAAAACCTATACAGGGAAATTCATACTGCAAAAATTTTCTTCTTAAGCTGATTCAGATACTTTATTACTTTCTGAGCATACTGGAAGAATTGTTGATAGCATTGCAGGGTGGTTTTTTTTTTAGTCTTTGGTTAATTTTAGTTTTAAGAATCAACTGTTCGTAGCCTTTTTCTGGCACAACTGTAGCCTTAAACATTTTACATATTTTGCATACTTCAGCTTCTGACTACCGGTATACCTCATAACTTTTACTGGCTGTCCAAGCTTCCTGTTTCACATCAGTTGTGCATTCCATTACTCGCATAACTTAATACAGTGTTGCCAGAAGAGTGCATCAGACTTGGTCTGCTTAAGTTACATTAGGAGGAAAACTGTAGAAATGTCACATCAAGTTGTAAGCAGTCAAATTAATCCAGACACAGTTGATGCTCAAAGTTTAATGATAGTAAATAGGAATTACAGGAAGCATATACTACCTGACAACCATTTCAAAGCAGTAATTTGTTTCACGGGCAGCAGCTAAAAGTTCTATTTAAGTTTGAGATGTGTGAGCCATAGTCTTATTATAAATGTTTATAATTTTTATTTGTTTTTGTTTTTTATAGGAATCCAGAACACTTGCAGAAATTGCAAAAGCAGAACTTGATGGCATGGTCATGAAAAGCAGACCCCTCCGCATTCGTTTTGCTACTCATGGTGCAGCTTTGACAGTTAAGAATCTGTCGCCTGTTATTTCAAATGAGCTTCTTGAGGAAGCATTTTCTATGTTTGGCCCAGTCGAGAGAGCTGTGGTTATTGTCGATGATCGTGGCAGAGCTACTGGCAAAGGATTTGTTGAGTTTGCAGCAAAACCTCCAGCAAGAAAAGCTATGGAGAGATGTTCAGAAGGAGCGTTTTTACTCACAACGTAAGATTTTTTTATTTTTTTTTTTGAAACATTTGTATATTCTGATTGAGCAGATCTTTATGTGTCTATTGTACTATATATGTTCAAGTTATGCCTTTCACATATGTTACATCTATGTAACATGCCACAACCAGAAGGGACAAGTGATGTCCCTTCTGCAATAAAATGTACTTACCTGCCTGATCTGTCTTCATCTGTCAAAAACAGCTCAGTGTAGGATGCTGTGATACCCGACTTCCCCTGCAGCTGCCAGGTCTAAAGAATCCAGAAAAAAAGGGTTATATATGTATTTGCTACCGAATTCAGGAAAAGTTTGGTTTACAGTAAATGCAGAATCTGTTTACTGCTCAGGCTGTTGTCTGGAAGGTAACTGGCAGAAATGATCTTTGCCTCGCTGAAAATCGCAGCAGGAATGGTTAGCGGAAGTGAGATTGCAAACAATTGAGATCTGCCAAAGGCTACACATGTCAGCCCGCATCTGCGTCCCCGATGTGTGAATGTTGGGGATTTGAAAGCATGTGTCTCACCAGAAACCTAGCTGTACTACCAACATAACATTTTGGAGTGACTCCATATGAAATTTTGGTACTCTAAAAGTGTTCAGTGGGATACTGATATTTAGAATTGGCAGTACTTCATCCAAATGTTTTATTTTTGCCAAATACGTCAGATTTTCTGTCCTAGTATGGAACACTGAAAATAGCATTTAACAAAAGAAATTCTTAAACATAAAGATTAGGCCATTTTCTTTTCTTCCAAATACACTGCAGTTTGGTTTACACAAGCACTGGTTAGTGAAGCTCTGTATTGTATTCTTTTTTTGATGGTCTCTGACCCAACTGTCTGATGTGATGAGCTCTTGAAAGACTTAGGCTACGTTCACACGTCCATTGGTTCTTGTCTGATAATCGGCTCAGGGCTGATATCGGACAAGAATCTGGCGTGTGTACAGCGCCTGTTGTCCAAACAACCGTCCTGGGGGATCTACAGACGATGGGCGATGAATGATCATATTAGAAGCAAAGAGGGACAGCGAGCAGCAGGGTGCCACAGTTCTCCCCCTCCCCTCTCCATAGATCAGAATGGTGCTGTATTTACAGCACTTGTTCATGCGTCGTGCAGTCCTTAGTCGTTGGAAAGAATCCTGAAAAATCCTTTCCAACGACAATTATTGCACGTGTGTACCCATCCTTAGACTTATTTTTTTAAATAAGATATTCTGTATCCCTCTCCATCTCTAGTGAATCTAATATTTATGGCCTGACCTAAAAGAGCTAGTATGCTTCTGATCCTCCTTGTCAATTGAGCTTTATGTAGGGCAGATTCAAAGTTGTTCTTATAAACCTTAACTTTTCTGGCTAAAAATAAAAGCAAATCCTGGACACACTCTCAAGATTGCAGCCTGTCTGTGACTCCCTTAAAAGTCTTAAGTCTAAAACGAATAGTCTTTAGGCAAGACTTTTTACAACTTTATTTTGCTTCTTAGAGGTTTAACTCATAATAATGGTTACGTAAATTTTCAAAGAGTGAAAAAGCATACATGCACGTTTATTTTTTTTTCCTTTCTGCATTTTAATATAGCGTTTATTGAAGCAACTAATCAAGAGTCAAAATTGCGATGTTAGCATTCCCAGTTTTATAGGCCTGACTTAGAATTTGAAGAATCTCAGAGGCATGTACCCAGGCATGATTTGAAGCTGAAGCCCTCAGTAAATATTTGTGCATTCTATTAACTCGTTTATTTATTTTTATTGGTTGGGCTTTAACATTGCGGAATTGCCCCCTCTCATGAGCAATACTACTTTGCTGGGCTTGTTCTCAACCAATATTTTTATGTGAACGTGGTCTTATTGAAGACGTTCTGGAGATTAATCATCTGAAATGTTTTCTTTTTAAAACTTTTAAAGGGGAAACAATATTTTATGTTTGCAGGATTTCCTTGATCTTATGATTTTTTTTTTTATAGTTGTAGACTCCAATTACAAATGTCTGACAGAATGCTACTCTGGCCTCTTCTGTATATTTCATTTCCCAGGTTTTTTCTGCTTTTATAAATACATAGTGCAAGCCTTGTTTGCACATAAATCACTTTTTCTTTTGCCCCTCTTTTGGCACTGTCCGTGGCCATTACATAACTTCCAGACAAGGAGGAGTTGGTACAAGATGCCATCTGACTAGAACAGGCTAAACCTTGCAGGTTTAATAAGAGAAAGGAGGGGGTGGTGTTTCTTATTGAGTCCAGTCTTTACAGTCTCTTCTGATTGAGGATAACGTAAGGAATGGAGGTGTTTGATGGCTCCTTTTAAAGGCTAGTTAAGTGTCTTCCAGAGTGTCAAGGCCATAGTTGATCTGAGAATTTACCAGCAAAATAAAATAAATAAAATTAAGGGAAACCAAAAAAGAGAGGAAAGTAATGGCAGATCTCAGAGGGAAATATAGAGGGAAATCTTTATCATATTTGGTTTTCTGATGATATCTTTAGATCTCAAAACAATTGACTTGACACACTTGATGGTGTTTTTGTGGTTTAGCCCACTTTTTGTTTAACAGTTTTTTGAAAATTCTCCCTTTGCTGTTTCACATTTGTGACATTGGGCACCTAGTCATCGGAGGGCTCGTGGCAAGTGTCACAGTGCCTGGTCTCAGGCATGCACAAAGCCAGATCAGTGTTGGGTCATTACATGCCACCCGATAACTTAGCCCTTAATCACAGAGACAGAACAAGACTCCCAACTCGATAACCTTTAGGGGAGTCAGAGATTTAAAGATGGCGGTATAGAGATGAAGT
>NC_092858.1:30549727-30551699 GCF_032062135.1 Pyxicephalus adspersus
CACGATATCTCCTTCAACATGGTCTCTGGTTGAGGAAAATTGTTGCCGCAAGTGAGATGGCCCAGTGATGTTGACGAACAGGAAAGGTCCGTGGACATATTGTGCTGGTATGGAGATGCAAAAGAAAGGGTTGCCAGTCTGTTCAATCAGTAAGAAAGGGGAACGAATTCGGTGCTACTATAGTGTGATTCCTATCATCACTTTTTGTTCCTACCTCACATTCTATTTATAGCCTACTACTCCAGAAACTTCTTTGTTTACCTTAGTAACCATTATAGCATCATAGCAACCACTGTAATTTGAAGGTCTGTCAAATTTTAGTGCTAGTTTACCTTCGATGGAGCATCCGTGGATCCGAGCATCTGAAACCATGAATACTGTGGTTGACTGGTTCAGTTACTGTCGGGAGGTCTGCTCCGAAATGGTATTTGTCGCTAGGAGAGGAAAGCTGAATGGTACACCATTTACTATAGACACACTATAGTAGTTGAACACTATAGTGGTAGGAATCACACTATAGTAGTCTTATAATATCCTATATACTAAATGAAGAATGTTTAATATGCATGGACCCAATCTGCGCGCCCACACCACCGCCTCTAAAACAGTTGTCATGGTGACATGTAAATGTAACAAAACAGCAGGTGACAGTTTGTCAGTGTGCTCTACTTTACTTCCCAGTGCCATTGTCCTTACAAATATATTTATTTAAATAATTCAATGAATTATTTAATTGGAGGAGAGCTGGGCGGGTTATTCAAAGCAGCCGGGCGGAGCAACCGGCTAAAACCCTCTGGGGAGAACTATGGCCTACTACTCCAGAAACTTTTGTTTACCTTAGTAACCATTATAGCATCATAGCAACCGCCCCTATTTAAAAAAAAAATTCACCTCACCTTCTATTTCATAAAGATTCCCATTTTAAAAAAATAACTCACTTGCTATTTCATTAAAATTCCCATTAAAATTAGCTGTTGAAACCAGTAGAAACAAGCATACACTTACAAAAATGCACGATATCTCCTTCAACATGGTCTCTGGTTGAGGAAAATTGTTGCCGCAAGTGAGATGGCCCAGTGATGTTGACGAACAGGAAAGGTCCGTGGAAATATTGTGCTGGTATGGAGGTGCAAAAGAAAGGGTTGCCAGTCTGTTCAAATCAGTAAGAAAGGGGAACCAATTCGGTGCTACTATAGTGTGATTCCTATCATCACTTTTTGTTCCTACCTCACATTCTATTTATAGCCTACTACTCCAGAAACTTCTTCGTTTACCTTAGTAACCATTATAGCATCATAGCAACCACTGTAATTTGAAGGTCTGTCAAATTTTAGAGCTAGTTTACCTTCGATGGAGCTAGGAGAGGAAAGCTGAATGGTACACCATTTACTATAGACACACTATAGTAGTAGAACACTATACTGGTAGGAATCACACTATAGTAGTCTTATGTTATCTTATATACTAAATGAAGAATGTAATTATGCATGGACCCAATCTGCGCGCCCAAACCAACCGCCTCTAAAACAGTTGTCATGGTGACATGTAAATGTAACAAAACAGCAGGTGACCGTTTCAGTCAGTGTGCTCTACTTCACTTCCCAGTGCCATTGTCCTTACAAATATATTTATTTAAATAATTCAATTAATTAATTTAATTTGAAAACCTTCCCAGGACGGCTCTACCCTCCATGATTGCAAGTCATTGCAATTGGACAAAAACAGAACTCTCCTTTTGGATCACGCTCCCAGGCAAATAGGTCCTTCGTTTGTCTTCTGTAAAGTTGTAAATCTCCATCCCCTTATGACAGACCTGATAGTGTTATGAGACAGCACAGCTCTGATAAGCCTGTCATAAGCCCAGCTGCCACTTTCCACTGTGACAGTTGGCTGCCAACTGAGTGTGCAGTTTCACAAGCTAAGTATTTATTTATAGACCCCATTTGTGGTGATGTCATAGCATATATTTAAG
>NC_092858.1:30551851-30557759 GCF_032062135.1 Pyxicephalus adspersus
CAATGATGATTAAGATGATCTCTTTTTTAAAAATCATTTTGGATCGATGAAATTCAGCTCTGATAAACTGTTAATTTTTGTGCTTCCTTAGCTTTTAGGTGTAATCTTAATCTTGTTTTGCTATAACTATAGGATGATATTGGACACTAAGGCTAACCAAATATATTTTTGTCATGAGCAACACAGAAAAGGCAGTGGGAGTTTAGCCAGCTAAACACTTGGCTTAAGTCCTGGTATAAGGGGGAAGGATTTGGGTTCCTATAGTACTGGGCTGACTTTTCATTGGGGCACAGCAGACCCCCTTCCATGAATACCAATTCATAGAAGAGGTCTGCTGTGCTGTGGGGGAATGATTTCTGTGAAGTTGTATGAATATTTAAACTAGGACTTAGTGGGCGTGGAAATTCAAGCATTTCTGGCTTACCTGCCAATTTAACTGTCCCATCCCCTATATGAAAATTATACTGTCTACATATGTGACTTTATTCACAACAAGTATTTTTTTTTCTCTTTAGCACTCCACGACCAGTTATTGTTGAGCCAATGGAACAGTTTGATGATGAGGATGGTCTACCAGAAAAATTTATGCAGAAAACTCAGCAGTATCTAAAGTAAGTTAGCAGTTACTAATATATGAAAATAACTAATAATAATAATATATAACTTTAGTTTATCCCTTTTGTTTACAATTAAAATCATTTAGTTCATTTGTATGTGCTTTGGTGATTTTAATAGATGGTAGTTAAGCTTTTTTGGTCAAGAGGAGTAGATGTACAATCATCCAAAATCTCTAGGAACATATCAACAAGAATTTTTTTCCCCTACCTTCTCTGGCATTTTCATATGGTGGTTCAGCCAACAGATCAGCTGCTTATTTTCACTGCAAAATTGATTCTGCATATTTTTCTATACAGATTGTACAATAGGCTATATTGACTAATAGGCAGTAGAGATGGCTTAAAGACCTTAAAACATGAAAAGCCATAAAACATGATTTTTTTTTTCAACTTTAATCATTCAAAGCTATTTGTCTAACTAAGAATTCTATTTTCTTTCAGGGAAAGAGAGGAACCCCCACGGTTTGCACAGCCTGGAACATTTGAATTTGAATATGCATCCAGATGGAAAGCTTTGTATGAAATGGAAAAGCAGCAAAGAGAACAGGTGGACAGAAACATTAGGGAAGCTAAAGAAAAATTAGAGGCTGAAATGGAAGCTGCTCGTCATGAACATCAGCTTATGCTCATGAGGCAAGGTGAGAACCCAATCCTTGTATATGTAATGATTGTCCTGTTGCAAATTAGGTAGGAAGTTTACAAAGGGTTTCAAAATGCATTAGTTTCACGGTTTTGTTTTTTATGGGAAAAATGTATTTTATCCTTTTTAGATCTTATGCGACGCCAGGAAGAGCTTAGGAGGCTAGAAGAGCTGAGAAACCAGGAGCTTCAAAAACGGAAGCAATTTCATATGAGGTAATCTATACAACAATTGGAAAACTTAATAAAACTTTCTACTGTAGACACACATGAACCTAACCAGTATCTCAACTTAAACTTTTGTAGGCATGAAGAGGAGCAGAGACGACGTGAAGAAGAGATGATTCGTCAGCGTGAGCAGGATGATCTTAGACGACAGGAAGGTTTTAAGGCAGCATACATGGACACTGTAAGTAATTTAAATTTAGCAGCCATTTAGTAGGAAACTGCTTTTTCTGGCAACAATAAAATGGTTTTCCAAGGTTTTGACTTAAGCTTGTTGGTGGATGTGATAAATATTTTGAGCTAAATTTGAACCTACATTCTATACAGAATACTTTTTATTTTTTTTTTTTTTTGCCAGTTTAGAGTTAGGTAACAGATTTGATTACCTACTTATTGTCATGAGAACGCAGCAGTGGAACCTAACCATTGCAGCTCAGAAGTCAGAATTTGCTAAATATGTTAATTGTGTCTGTGTTCTTAGCAAGAGGTAAAGGGAGAAAGTATCACCCCATGAGAAATTACTTCAAAAGCAATGTGAATTCAAAGTTATGGGAAATATGTTGTTTGTGGTAACAATTTGTGGTTGCAAGGAAGGTGAACACACAGAAAGAAGTGAAAGATTTAATGACTACAGAAATAGATAAATGGAAGTCCAGCGAACATGCATATAAGTATTAGCCCAAGGCACCAAGGAAGAGAATTTTATAGAAGAAATAGAGTTTAGTCCACCTTTTCTGGGTGATTATAATTTATTCACAGTGTATTATCATTGGTATGTTAAGGGAATTGTCTTTATTTTATAATAAATATATTGCTTTGACATTGATTGAAGAGGTCAACATAAAAATTATATGAGCAGGCAGGTTCTTTATTGTTAAAGATGATATATAGTCTATGCTCGCTGTTACAAATAATGAACACAACTTGAATGCATTCCATAGATAATGGGGGAAAGTAAATTTGAAATGTATTAACCCCTTTCAAAAAAAATAATTTAGTTTTTAGCAAATAACATTTTATTTGTTATTGTAGGCCGATCCACCAGATATGTTTATGGAGTCTTCTTTTCATTTTGGTTGTTCTGTATTTTTTCAATTCATTTGATTGAATACAATAACAATTGACCTAGTGTTCATTTGTATGTTTGTGGATAATGATTATGGTTTGAATTTGTTAGTGTGTGGACAGTGGTGTGGACGCTGTGAAAGCTTTCCAAATCTAAATGTGATCCTAATGCCTAGGAAATGAGTCTTATAAGCACAACAGCTGTCTTTAATGTGTGGTACACAGGATGTAGAAATGGGTAGAGGAGAAAATCCACTTATTTAAAAGGCAACCTCTACATCCTCAAGAGAAACAAATCAACAAATCGGGCCTAGACAGTTTATATATATGATTAAAAAAGGGTCAATTCTGGCAAATTATCCCTGGTAGGGGCTAGCTGCTTCCACCCCCTTTACCACACCATATGCACTTTCATTTCATTGCCATTGCATTCCTGTGTGGTTTGTGACCCAGTCAACTGACATTTTAATGCAATCTCCTCTTCCTTTCTTAACTTGTTTTATTGGTATGATAGGTGGGTGCGGAAAGGTATCAGGTGGTAAGGGGAAGAAGAGAAATGGTAGGATGTATGGAAAAGGGGAAGAGGAAGGATTATGGTAGGTAGTGGGTTGGATAGGATAAGGAGGATTAACTCTTCTAGTCAGGCAAAGTATGTTGAATTCAATGCAGAAGACCGTAGTGTTCCCCATGATTTGGTAGTAAATGATGCCATTCTGTAGGTCTTCCTAGGTTCATCAAAACCTTCAGAGGGCCCATCACAACAAGAAAGTGACCCGTAATCTATGGACTGCCATAGAAGTGTGCAAATGTACCTATTGTTGATAGTGGAAATGTGCAATGCTGTATATTCTCAATCCTTAGTGCAAGGTCAAATGTGATTGCCATAATATTGTCTACTTTATTGCACGTGTATGTCTCCCCATTGGGAGTCTTTCAGATTCAATTACAAGACCTTTCGTTCTAAACACCATAGGTAAGGGCCTGTATGACTATCCTGGTAATCAGTGAGGCTCAGGTCCAAGTGTCCAGCAATGAGTTTAGAAATAAATGTTCAGACACAATGGCCATAGTCTGAGAATTGTCAAACCAGCCAGTCCAGCACAGCTTTAAAAGCTCATACATGGGCTATGTGGCCTACATGGATGGTGCATGACTTCCTGGAAAAACAATTACCTCACAGGATAGCCTGCTACTCCAAAAGGCTACCTCTATCCAGCCAGGTGACATTGGTTTCTGTGCCATGTTGATGCAGCTCTAGGAATGCCACCATCTCTGTGAAAACCAGTTTAAGGGTGTGTTGATAATCCAGTCACGCTTGCAGAGAGGGTCCCAGAAAATAATTTTGTTAGGGAGGTTCCTAGAACTCCAAGATACATGTGCTTTCATTGCCATCCTAGCTTCTCCTCCCAATATTTATTTACTCTTGTAATGTTATTTGTATAATTTTTGCATGATTGGATCACAGAAATGTTTGCAGCCACTCAATAGGCGTTGATAATGTTTATTTACCTTTTTTCAATGAAAATCATATGGTAAAAAAAACATTTTGTTGTTGGAATTATTTTGATTTGAGTATTTACTTTGCTGTATATGTATATAGGCGAAGTTAAGTTGGTTATGTGTATTCCTTTGTCACAAGGTATCTTGTAATTATACAATTATTAATGTTCAAGAAAACAATTTACACTCTAACCATGCTGTTAAATTACTTATGTATTTGCTTTATATGTTAAAATGGCCATTGGCTTTGTGTAAGCAGTTACATTTCTCATACATTTTGGATTATTAATGTTAATGTCGCCTTTTTTGCAGTCTCCACATGGTCATTGGATCTTCATCTTCTTTTTATATTTAATTGTGTAAAATGTGCTTTGTTTGGGGGTGCCGAAGTTTCAAAGACAGACCAAAAGAACTTTTTTATTTAATTTAGAACTGATTTATTTACAAAATAATATATTTTGAAGGGAAAAGGATACGAGGCAGGGGTGGGAGAAGGGATTTAGATCTATGGACTTGGACATCAGCTTCTCAAAACCACACACAAGCCAGGGTTTTCTCTCCCACCCATCTGCAACTCCAGAGCCAGTCATATTATTGGTACATAATGGAGGTCTCAATGTTCCTCATTGTCCCAGGCCTGAGATTCACTCCTCCCTGCCCTCTTCCAGAGGATTGAATCAATAGTGAACTGGTTTGGGCAGGAAATACCACTAGGAGGTCAAACTTGCCAATGTGGTAATGGTCTTCTGGCATCTGCTCATTGTCCCTGAACAATCCTTTGGTTCTTTTTGATCTGTATCTTAACAGACAATGATGTTGACCGGAACGTGATGACCTAGTTGAAGTCCTATTGGTCACCGATTTTGTAATAGGGCAGAATAAAAGAGAGGAAATAGAAAAGAAAGTATATAAAAAGAGGTAGAACAACAGTTATAATAATAGATACATTTAGATACATTTTTGCCAGCTGATCAGGAGTTCTATACCACCTACTGCGTAGTTTAAAATTGGTTTCTTGGTACCGGCTGCTAATGGAGGCCTTGTGTCCGTAATACAGCATGAGATCTACTTGGTCTTCTGTAAATTTAACGTTAAGGCCCCTCTCCCATTTGGCTACAAAATAAGGCACAGAGTGCATTTAGTTGTAATGTTTACATATAAGAGAGCACACCTCTCAAGGGGTCCCCAGTGACACGCAGGCTTTCTTTGGAAGCGAGGGGACGGTGAAAATCCTGTGTTGGCGGCAGGGATGATATAAAATGCTGGTACTGTATCTTCCTCCACCTATTCAGAAAAGGGAGGGAGCTGTTCTGTGGTGAGCTAGGTGGAAGGCTGCGAAAAATTGGGTAGCTCAGAAAACATCATTGTCCATCCAAATCTTAAAGATCGGGTCCTTTCTACTGGTTGGAAACCTAGGGTGTCCCAGTATAGGAGACATGGGGGAATGGAAGGCAACAATCCCTTCCTCACAAAAATATTTCAACACAACTCTAAACTTCTCCAACTCTTACGGCTGGCATGCCTGCACCAATCTACCGAGCAAGTCAGGTAGACTGCTCTGATACAGTACCAAGTCCGGGAGAGCCATGCCCCCTCTATCTTTTGGAAGGCGGAGAAGAAACTGGTTAAGATGGGGGGGGGGGGGGGGGGGGGGGGGGTTCAGTTTCCAAATTTCAGGAATTCACAGCAAAATTTATGTAACAAATAGAGAGGAAGTCGCATCAGTAAAGTCTGAAGTAAATACAGGAGGCAGGGCATGATGATCATTTTTAAAATGTTACAGCGGCCGAACCACTAAATAGCCCGTTGCCTCCATCTTTGAAGATCTCCATGCATCGTATTGAGGAGTGGTATAAAGTTTA
>NC_092858.1:30557968-30625868 GCF_032062135.1 Pyxicephalus adspersus
TGTCAACATTTAAACTATATTTTACCAGTCTAGATGGCTCTGCTTTGTGTTTGAATGAGATTTGTAAATAGACAATGGTTTTATTTTGTAAACAGGTTTGTGTATGCTAAAACAGCACATTTTTCTGTTTGCAGACTTTTTTCCCAAGCTTACATGGCTTAGGTTTTATTTAAGTGCACGCAATGGGGAATATTAATGCATACTACTTGGAATTTTATTGTACAGTCTTTTTCCAGCTAATACATATTGTAAGGGCATACCTGGTTACAACTGTGCCTGGGTTTCTTTATGAATTTTAACTCCTTGGATGAAAGGAGGGGGTTTGATTACACGGGTAAGCAAATCTAGCAATTCTGTCAAAGTTAACTTATCCTAAATTTGGGTAAAAATGAAATAGAATTTGGTATCCTAGTTTTGTAAAAATGACTTGTTTATGGACTGATGAAACAAATGCAGCACTTGATACTTTAATTCAATTATGTCTTTATCTCTATTTTAGTACATTATAACCACACAATGATTTTTTAGGTATATCTGTAATATCTGTGCTCATCTCATCTGATGAATCTTTGTTTTATATGTTTATGGCTCCTAATGGCTTATATTATCCAAAGAATATTTATATTTGGCCATAGAATATAGGCTACAGATGAAGGATTTTTCTTCACCTAATTGTCACATGTCCGTAATGTCTTTGTAGTAATTTCATTGGCTAATAGAGCAGTCTAACATGAATGTCTTGGTGTCTTATATGATTTTCTGACTCATAAAAATTGAACATTTTGCTGTAGTATATTAAGAAAAATATTTTGTCACAAATTGCTAGTACACTGTAGGGAATCACTGAATTGTAAAATGTTTTTTTTTTATTTCTTTAATATGTGAAGTTTAGATTGTAAGCTTATTTGAGCAGAAACAAAAAGCAGTGTGTGCTCATTCATTTTTATTTCTGTGTTTTAAAAAAATTTTGATCCACATTTTCACTTACATTTTGCATATGCGTTATTGCCAATGAAGAGAATCCGGCAGGCTTCCTCTGTAGTGAACCGTCATCTCCATTTTCTCTTGTTGGCATCATTTGCATCCTGGCAGTTGGACATTTTATATAACCCTTTGCGAGGACACAAACTATTCATACTTTTACCTACACAAATCCCTTTGCACATTAACAACCTTCTGGTTCTCTTTATGGTATATCATTACTAACTTTTTATGTTAATTATCTGAAGTAAAATCTAATTAAATGTATTAGGTTGACTGTGAAAACTATGTTTATTTTCAGAGAGAACAGGAAATGAGAATGGGTGATATGGGCGTCCGTGGAGCAATAAACATGGGAGGTAGGGATTTTTATTGAAAACAAGTTTTGTTTTGATTTTTTTTTTTTTGTTTATCATCATTATCATCCTAACTGTTTTGAATTGTTCACAAAACAAAAATCAGGTATGTATTAACTAAGCAAACCTTCTATATTCTGGGAATTAAAATGGAATTTGCATTTTCCTGTCTTATTGTATTATATTAAATATTCTATTAGAACAAGTGATGCTGGCAAATAGGCCAAAATAACCTCGAAAAATTTCTGAGATGAGGTTTTGTTTTAGGATTTGTCAAGGCAAAGTAAAGAAACGCATATGATGTACATCCAATATCCATGTACATTTTTCTGTCTTTTATACCTATAAGGCCCTGAAAGTACAGAAAAATACCTGCACATTTCCTAGGAATGCTTTAACCTATGAATTGGTTCACTCTCAGAATATGTAAATACTTTAATTTGCTTGAAAGTAGCAAAACACTTGAAGGAAGCCTCTCATTTACCTCTCTATGTGTTTAGAAGAAAATTGTCAAACTAACATGGGTGCTTTATTCCAGCCCTCTAATCTTAACACACATCAGGCCTTTTGGAAATAAAGCTACATATTGGGTAATATAAGCTTTTTAGAAAAAAAATTCTTGTTGGTTTGTTTTTGTTTTGTTACAAAGATCTATATTGTATATCTATTATTTCTATAGTTGAGGTGCAGCACAGTTGTGGACTGGCAGTACATCTTTGTTTTGCAGACTGTCAGCCATACCCAGTCACTTTTGCTCTGCTTATTCTCCTCTTCCACCCTTTTATTACAGAGTAATCACTCTATAGCTAATAGTAAAAATTACTATGCTTATTTGGCTTTAGGAGGTGGCTCACAACGTGTGTAAGTGTGCAAATGACCCAGGGCACCAAAGTTACTGGCAAAAGAAACCAACAAAATGCTTCTAGTTGTGTACTTATCAGGCCAAAGAATGTTATGGTTTCATTCCCTTTAACTAGGTTTGTTTTTATTTTTTGTAAGATTTGACTGCATCATCTTTTACATGGTCTTCTCCCATATAAGGTACTTTTAAATATACTTGTATAGGGAATTAGCTGTGGCTTCAATTCATCTTTTCATCTGTTAATGCAGTTTTTATCTAAACTGGGAAGACAGTTATTAGCGTATGAGAAGTGTATTGCTTTTTACATGGAGAGCTCCAAGGTTAGGAATATATTTTTAAGAGTATTGAATTGAGAGTTACATAACAGTGAGTTTAACAACAAACTAATATCTTGTTATAACAACCAACCGGCTGTTTTTGGGTGGTTACCGATGTCTTGGGTCATAATACCACCGGAGCTTCGACCCGCCTACAATTTCCAATTTCTGGGTTGAGCACTGATGTGTGTGTGTGTGTGTGTGTGTGTGTGTGTCTGGAACCATTATTAAAGAAAAAGTCTAATTGGTAGACTTTCATGCAGACTTATCTGGTCAATGGATAATGATTTTTCACAGATAGTTCATTATCCGCAAGAGCTGAGAAAATGCCTAAAAATTAATAAAGCGGAGTTAGTTGTAAACTTTTTTTTTTACTATTTGTGCAACATAGCAGAGGTGTGTAACTCAAGGATAATAAATAGTTATAAAATGTTTCACACACCATAGATAAAACCACTTATGAATAATTTAAAATTGTGTCTATTATGTTGAAAACATTAATTCCCAGAATATTTTACTATTTCATTTTATAGTGATGTCAAAAATCTTGGTTGTATAATACTGTACTTGATGCGTAAGGAGAATGAATTTTTAAATATAGTATAATATTCCATACTCCATACTTTCCTAGAAAAATTGTCCTTGTGTGGTGAGGATTGTGGGTGCTTTGTAGTGCTTGTCTTAATGACACATTAAAGGTTTGGATGTAATGTAAATTACCACACAGTACAATCTGTTTTATTATGCACTTCAATCATTCAATTGTTTATCTTTTTCGAAACATACTTATATTGGCCGTCACTTTGTATGCCAAATACATTTAAATGATAGTAATCTTTATTAGGGCTTATTTATAACTGGGAAATCACATTTACTGCTGTAGATTAATTGATATTAAGTTTACATTCACTGTTTATAACATGGGAAACATTTGATGTATAGGAGTATTTAATGAGTGCCATGACTCTTTATAAATCTCCCAGGTTGTAGGTTTTCTGAGGGTTTTCGTAAAGCTTATTATGTGTTTTCCGGTTACATTGCATTAACCGCTTGCAGCATTTAGTGTTACAGGGAAACTGTGCAGGAATGTTTGGGTGAAATAGATTACATGAGTTTACACTGCCTGTATACCATTAACTTCTGACCAATAACATTTAGAGCTTCTATCTGTGTAATGGAAATCTTTTGGGATAAAAATACCATTTTGTAAGAAATCAAAGGTTCTAATTATAAGGATAATTCCGGCAGTCCCTTTAGTACCTTGAAAAGTCCAACAGAGTATATTAGTTCTTTTACATACTTTTACATAAAAATGAATGCGCAAAGCGATGAGTGTGTTATACAGTAACTATGTTTTCCCCATTGAAAAAACTTTGGTTGCTATTTCTTGATCCAGTTAAGGCTTTATAAATAGAGTAATTCACCTGTGTAAAATATCGAAATTCTCTTTATTAAATATGCACATATTTTTGCTGCTGTTTTAAAGTGCTACAATCCCTCTACTAGCATGTGTTTTTACCCAGCCATACTGCCTTTCTAAGCTTCATAGTCTAATGGTATCGGAGCGTAGATGAAGATTGCACATGTTGACCTTATTTAAGCCTTGTGATTGGTAGTGCTTAAACACTAGGAGATGCATGGGTTAGGTTGCATGCACCTCCATACGCTTCAACTTTCCTCTGTTAAAGAGGGACTAAAGTTAACACTGGGTTTAAGTACTGCTAATTTGTGACTGCCATTAGGTAATGGTGTGGATGAAAACAATGCCAAAGCAGAAAGAACATATTTATAAAAAAATGTCTTTATATGGTAGATTGGTGTGTGTGTGTGTGTGTGTGTGTGTGTGTGTGTGTGTATATATATAATTTTTCTTTTACTCAATGACAAAATTATAAAGTTATCTTTATACTGGTATGGGCTGTAAAGTAACACAGCAGTTTAGATATATTGATGATGCAATTTTACATGCTCTAAATGTTCTATTTGTGATTTTATATAGTTGCTTGAATATGACATTGCATAGTAAAGCATGTGTTCTTTAAACAACCAAATAAGGTATATGTAAGTGTGTCTGTGTGTGTGTGTGTGTGTATATTTTAAATTCTTTACGATAAAACTTTGTGCTGTGAGTAAACTACTAAAACAGTCTAATTGCCTATGAATACCACAGCCACTTTGTGTTTTTAAACAATTATATTGTGTAATTATTATTTTAGACGTAGGATGGTTCTAAGTTTAGATTGTTTCACATAGATGCTTATAATCCAGCACCTGCTGGTACCCAAGGTCCGCCTCCCATGATGGGCATGAATATGAACAACAGAGCAACAGTTTCGAGCCCTTCAATGGGTCCTGGTGCTACAATGGTCTCTGAAGGAGCTGCAAGCCTGGGAACTGCACTGATGCCAGATAATGGAACAGTGGTAATGTATCCATAATTTTTTAACCTTGTGTTTTCATTTGTGCGGTATCTGATGTAGAAAGTACTCGCAAGAACTTTTTATGTACAAAAGTAAAAAAAAAACACAATTTTTTTTTGTAAAAACGTATTAAAACATTAGTTACTCATGTGTATTGTCTTTTAGCCTCATGCACTTGTCTATTGTTTGTATCTATTGCATACATGTGAGGAAATTTGTACCTAACTAGGTAGATCAAAGTACAGTGTTGGTATTGGATCATTTTGATTTCACAAATATTCCACAAATCCTTACTATTACAACTACTATATTTATACTGTGCTTTGAGTGCTAATTGTAGATGTGCTGTATACATTTTTTATTTTCTTTTTTTGGTGTGTGTGTGCTTACCGTTTTCCTGCGCTGCATTGACAATAATAGTTTATTATTTAGGAAGCATTTCAAAAATAGACCATGTATCTTGTACAGGTAACTTCTGTGTTGCAGTGCACCTTTATTAAAACATAAAAACATAAGATTGGTCTATTATGTGACATCTGTCATTTTTAACTATAAATATACAGTTATTAGATTGATTATACTTCTTTTATTAGCACATCAAGCGAGTCTTTTTAAATAAGCATATGTTTAAAGCTGGTAAACTATATTTCACAATATTTTATAACTGTGAACCTAAAAATTCTGAAAATATACCACATATATACCACCATATAGTTTTTTTTCTTACCATGTGGCTGTAGTGTGAAACACGTGTGTGTTTGTGTGCATGTAAATGAGAGAACCAACTCTGTTTTGTAATATGAAAACTTGTATTTTTACCGGCACAATATTTTTGTGCTATTGATGCATGCCGTCCTTGGTATGCACAGCTAATTTTATTCTGTGTGTATATATATATATATATATATATATATATATATATATATATATATATATATATATATATATATATATATATATATATATGAAATCATACACTTATACACACACACACAACTTGGCAAAACTGGTAAATCGATTTTGTGAGGAGATATCTCTTTTTAGATTATTTAAAGTCTGATACATGTACAAGTTCCTCCAAATACTAAAATGTACAATACGTTGCAATCAATTGTTTAGGGTTACATACCTAAAATCCACCTTGTGGTATTTTTTTTTTTTCTGTGTTCCATATTCTAAAAATGTAAGATTTAATTCCCTTTTTATTGTTTCTTGCTCGTAATATAGTTACTAATTTAACTGCTCCTTCTTTCCTTTTATGTACGACTCTCCCGGACTGTCT
Source organism: Pyxicephalus adspersus (assembly GCF_032062135.1). Classification (NCBI taxonomy): domain Eukaryota; kingdom Metazoa; phylum Chordata; class Amphibia; order Anura; family Pyxicephalidae; genus Pyxicephalus; species Pyxicephalus adspersus. The sequence continues at coordinate 30,564,187 of NC_092858.1, forward strand.
ACTGAACGTCACACTGCGCACTTTTGTGAATATTTCCAATTTATATTGACCAATAATATTCTTTCGGGACTGCGTGTTGAACCAATGTGTTTCTAGCGCAATGATAGATTCTCCCAGCCATCTCCATCACAGATGGGATCTCCCATGGTTAACAGAGCAGGAACTGAAGCTGCTCAGCCAGCAATGGGTGGTGTCAATGCAGTTGGTGGTGGACCTGGTGGCTATGGTAGAGGAAGCCAAGGGGGAAACTTTGATGGATCTAACAAGCGTCACCGTTATTAGTGCTCCATTCCTTCTCAGAATACATTTAGTTGAAAGAAAAATTCCAGTGGAATGCCTTTATTTTTTATTCATTTTTAATTTGAAACATTGTTTTGTCACTTATAGATTTTGTAGAACCTTTTGTTATGTAACTCTACATTGTGTTTTGATTAGTAGTAAAGTTCTTCATGCCTCATTGTGAATGTTAAATATTATTGTGATTTAATCTTCTTTGTAACAGTGCTGTAAAATGTGCAGGTAAATCACAATAAACGAAAACGTTGCTCTACTGTGAAATAAAGCAGTTTTTAAAGGTAGGCATTTGGTGTCTAAGCTTGATAACTTTAGTTCTTGTAGTTTTATCTTTTTATCTGCTGCGTTTTAACTACCTTTTCTGAATGGTTATATCTGGAGCAAACTTTTGAACAGAACTGTTTTCTGTTCTTACTCAAAAATACCTTTTAAAAGATAAATTAATCATTTCTGTGAGGAAGGTGAGGAGGGTGAATGCATTGGTCAAATATGGCCCTCTTCTTAATGGACACCTAAATCCGTCAAATGCATGAACAAGAGAAATTACATTGTTTTAATAGTTCTGTGTACCGCAGTAAATTGCACTGTGCATGCAATCTGTTCTCATAATGACCTGCATGCCGCATTGACCTTGAATTTTTATCTTTAAAATCAATAACTTTTATCACTGATGGTAAGGCAATCGATAACCCAGTATGGATGTAGCCTTACTTTGCATCTACCAGTATAGAACATTCAGTTACCAGGCCCTGTCTTTTATTTTGGAAGTATTTTTAGCAGTATGGAAAGCATGTTTTTTATATATTCAACAACACCCATGCTGGTTTTAACTCCAGTCTGCCTATGATGTTTTGCTTTTTGTAAAGGTGGCATAATAAAAATTGTTTTCTGAGCATCTATTCCTTGTAACTTTTCCCCTTCATCATACCTACCATGTGTTTGTAGCACAGCATTTTTATTAGTAAATAAATGCAGGCCAGGATTTGCCAGAAAAAGTCCTCATATTCCCTTTCACCAACTGTTAAAATGATTTTTATTTCTGTACAGACTTTGAAATAAATCACTATGCTGGTCTTGCTTTATGTAATACGAATAGCTAGAAAAAGAAAATAGGATTTTTAGAATTTGTACAAACAAACTAGTAGTAGGTTGCCCTAAGACTTTTTTTTCCTTTTTTAAATTGATTCTTAAAATTGAAGTGTATCTTTTAGCAGTGTTACTTGCTTTTCACCTGCCTCTCAGATCAAGTAATTTTCCCCACCTTGTTTTTGGTTTCAGTTCCGCCTCTAAACCTGTTTAATCAGATTCTAATCGCCCAAAATTTGGGATGAAGCATATCTAAATGTAGAATTAAGCTTATTGCAGCTTACCCATACGTAGATGTGGTAAGGAAAGAGCAACTACATCCTTAACTTCATTATTTAGAAATTTTTTTTGACTAAGTAGTTAGTCCTGTTATTTAACTAGTAACAGAGCAATGAACAACATTCAGCCCCCGACACAGCCATGGCTTCTTCTATTTGGGATCTGAAGTACTGAATCTGACAATTCACAGAAATATTCCCTTATGGTGAATGTTTTAGGTCAATATATTTTATTAGCAGTAATTAATTTCTCCACCAGGGAATGTTTCTGTGAATGCCAAATTTTTTGCTTTTATGAATATGCCTCTTTGTGTTATTTGAGGAATCGTTAGGTAAAAATGATAATACTAATGATAAAGCTACATCCAAGACCACTATATGGCAACATATTTCGTTTTAGTTCAAATGCGCCTCAAGAATTATATACCGCCTAGTTTATCATTTCAAATACCTTATTTTTAGCATACGTTCTTTTGTTTTGTCAATATGGTTATAATCCAATTTGTTACAAACGATCTATTCTATTTTGGAATTTGTACCACAAAAATAAAATCTACATACCAGGAATATAAAAATATGTTATGCTTGTTGATCCTGATGTATTTAAGCCTTACAGTTTTGATATATTTTACATTGTGGTTTATTTTTTTTTTTTTGCTTTGAAAAAGTGCATAAACATTTTTTACAGTTTTCTACAAATATTTTTAGATAGTATTGTATAACTGGTATATTGGTATGTTCAAAATATATTTTGATGAATACAACTTTTGAATAGGTCTGCAAAAAAAAAAAAATGTGGGGCAGTGCTTTCTACCCATCATGTTTTGTCACTTTTTTTTAACCTGTTATGTGCAGGTTTTTGATTCACTAGCATTTGTTGTCAAAAATATCAACCTACATATTTCTTATAGAACAAATTTTGTTAATCACAATGCAAAAAATACCATTTAGCTGCTATATATGCATGATTCTTAAACTACAGTAAACTCATCTTTATAAGTTTCTCTTTTTTTTTTCAAATTGCAACGTTGAATTCTGTTTCTGATAACAAGCAATGAAAAAAAAATAGATTGTGTTGCTAGCCCCAAAACCTTTTTTCATTAAACATCAAAATCCTAAATTTTAAAATAGGAAAAAGCTTGGGTTACGTTCTGTACTTATCATTGTCTTTTATAAACTCAAGCAGTTTCCCTATGAAAAAGAAACATAAAAGGGAAGACCTGCCTGGTTGTTTGCTAGTGGAGAAGCCTTGATCCTGCAGAAAAGTGTTGTAACTTTTTAGAAATACACTTTTGATTTTACAGTGTAAATATGAGAAAAATGTCATATGTCAAATAAGATGCGGTCTGTCACTAGTATTACCATAGCACTTTTTCTGCGTTTTTGTTTTTTTTCACAGAATAAAGCATTGGATGTGCCTTTTAACATTTATGCAATGCTTAATTTAAAATAATTTTTGCATGGCGCATACTTTTAAGGCTTCAGTCTATCCAACCATGCAGTATTTTTGTGTAATGGCAGGTAATTGTTTCATAGAAAAAAGTAGTATTAAGCGTGATGGCTAATTTGGTGACCCCATGTTTGCTCAATCTGCTCAGAAATTGTCCGACCTCCTGTGATTATAAACCAGCAATGAATAAACAAAGGCATGTTTTCTGATAAAATAAGTTTGTCTAAATGTTTACTCCTTCCTAAATAAATAAATCTTTTCAATGTGTATGAAATAATGTATGTTTTGTCTGTAATTTATTGTGCTGGGTTTTCTGTTTAATGATCTAACTTCTTCACTATGACCTTTATTTGGGAATATTATTGAATGAAATTGGCAACAGGAAACCTTTTTTTTTTTCTTTTTCCTACTATATCAATTTAATTTTCTAAAAGAGTAAATAAATGTGCAAACAATCTGTGCGACAAATTTCAAAAAATGCAATAGTGGCTTCTATTAGTGGGCATCAAGTCATGATGAAAATAATTACATGGATGAAAATAATTACATGGATGAAGCATTGCATTTTTATCCTTAATTCCAATGTTACTCTAAATAATGGCAGATTTCCGCCAGATTTCCGAGAATACAGCACTACTGTAAAAGCAAACCAGTATTGTTTTACACGCTGTGATGCCTTTGTAGCAGCTATTTCTTTCTCTATTCCAATTTTTTAAGCACAGTGGACATCTTATCACAATGAGACCATTTTTATATTTGTCTTGTAATTTGAATTTTATTCATGAATTTGATAATTCAGTTTGGGTTTTAAAGACTGAACCAGATGAGACTTACCTGATTGTGCTGTCCATATCCAAACTTTAATCTGTTGGCTGATCATCATCAAATCAGGTTGTTGACAGGGCAATGACTCAACTTAAAGTGGCCATACACTACAGTCTGTACCACGTTGTTCAGATCTGCCCACAGCTATGTAATTAAAGAACCTGTCTGGATACAAATTAATTGTTTGTCCGTCTATAATTTTAAGTTATTTAAAAGTTAACATTGTACAGAAGTTGTATAATGTACAGCCAACGCATCTCTTATCCTTTATAGAATATAAAGATTTGCACTAGAACTTGCTACGCTTTCCATAGATAAGTTTGCGCTGGTCTAATTTTACTAAATATATTCTTTTAAGGCAGTCCTAACGACCTTTAACTGTTTTTGCTGCCATGACTTACCTCCCTTTTATTTTTATTTTTTCATGAACAATTTTGTGTGATTTTTCAATGTTACTTAAAACTTCAAAGTTCAAAAGAACCACCAAACCATATTTTCTAAGGCCAAGTCTGCTTGGACTGTTTCTCTATTGTTTTCCCAATGTTTAAAATTTCTGTTAATTTCAGTGGGCCTGTCCACGCCATAACATTTTTGGGTGTTATTTTATTGGGTTGCAATGTACAGACGCAGCGTCCATTGTACATTGTTAAAACCCCTATAAACGCTTGAAAAGCCTATAAACAATCAGAAATACCTTTTTAGCAATGGATGGGCCCTAAAAAGCACTGGTTGTCCCTAATGCCTCCTGTTCCAATGACCAAGAAGGAAAATGATATATCAGGTGTTCAGATGATTCCTGCACATCTTGTATCTGTATGCTTGTTTCAGGTGTGTGATCAACAAATTTAGCCTTATATCCAGGTGCTTTGCATTCCTTAGGATTTCAGCAGTGGCAGTTTCTATAATTTGTTATTATATTTTATTTATTTTTAAATGGTAAAATATGAGTAGTATACTCCTAAAAAATACTCTCAACAAAACTCATCTATTAGTTTTTTAATTTGATTGCTTTTTGTACACTTATACACCCTAATCAAATCAGTCATAGGACTTACTATATTTATCCTAATTATTATTACTGATTAAACTGCTGTGGAATTCTATTCATTTTACATTTAAAATAATTATCTTTTCTGTATGTAGTAGTTACTGAATAGATCTCCATTTCCCCTTTAAGAAGCCCAGTGTGGCGAAATGCGTCAGATCTGAGACTTATTACCTCTACAAGCACTTTTCAGTACGGTATGCCTTTATAGGTATCAATTTATATTAAAAACCTTGTATAGAACCTAGTCTCATGTAAGCTCCATAAAGATTCTTCTGGGACTGAGACTTGAATTTAATGTAATTGTATCACTATTGGTATTTATTAGTTTATTTCATGGTTGATGTGCAAAGATTATGCACCTAAATATACATAATCTGCCTAAAAAACCCTTCTGCTTTTTATTGTCCTTTTCGCTACATTGAGAGAACATTACTTATGAGTCTGGAAGAAATTCACCTTGTAATTCTGACATTGACATTAAATCACTAGTATCAGGATTGCTTGTCTGACATGGCCCTAAGCGGTTTATATCCAACTCTGTTTAAACTGTAAAAAGAAAAAAACTGTTCCACTCCTAAATGCTTTCTTTGCTTAAGTTCAACTTGACCAACAAAAACAATTGCAAACCATTGACCTTTACATACATCTGAGCTGGGAAGAAATGTACTCTTTGGGTATTTTATGTAATTTTGCCAAAAGACCTGAAAACAGCATACTTTACAAGAAGCTTATGGAGGGGTTTTAGAGATTTCCAGCTATCCCAATAATATTCTCGGTGTGCTTAAAAAAAATGTTGCTTTACTTTTTCTTTTTCTCTTAAAAATTTTTAATTTTGTCATGAAACAATGTTATGCTATTTAATCTTGGAGAGTATGGACAAAGCTGATATCCTCAAATTGCCTAATGATGTATTAAAATATCTGCTCCTACTAGTTACTCTATACTTGGAAACAACCAGTCAAATGACCTGTGAAACCATTGTAGATTAAGGACCACTCTTCAAAAGGCTCTGTAATTGGATTTCTATACTTGATGAAGTTGCGCATAAAGATCATATTTTTTTCATAAACACCCCTACCCATTTCAGGAAGAAAGAAGAACTAAAGGCTCCTGTATGATACTCTAAACAAGGACCAAATCCAGTTACTATGTAATGTACAAGCCCCCTAAAGTAGACGGATGTTTTACTTTCCCTGACTGAGACAAATCCTTTGTTTCTGTGTTTTGTGCTCATCCTTCTAGACTCTGCAACTCAGTCAGTTTGCCAGTCTGATAAGAACTGGGCATGGTTAGTTGTGACCAGGCGCTGTCTGGCAATTTAGAAGTTTGGAAATCTGCAGTGGCAATACCCAAGCTATATTTTTACAATTAGACTTAAAATTCAGTAATTAAATAAATAGAAATATAATTTCAGGTATTTATATGCAGTCATGTAAACAAATGTGCCTAAAAATGGATGTGTGAATGTAGTTTAAGGAAGTGGCAAATAACCAACAGACCTTTTCCCTGGCTGGCTGAAATGTAATCAATCTAAGGTAAGTTTTATTCTTATGTTAGTTTCTTTTAATACAAGTTTAAAATGCTTATTGTGAGGTATCATACATTAAAAAAATTATCCAAGCTAACAGTATCTATTGCCTTGTTGGTGATTTTGATCCTTAGCCTTATTTTCTGACTCGCTGACCTAAAGTGAGTATGCAGCTCAGGTGTTCAGCTAATTGCTGCCAGCTGCATGTTTTCCTCTCCAGGCGTGTGACGGGTACTACCAATTCTAGGAGTTTGTTTATACTATTTAAAAGTAACATTTTATTCCAGAAATAGTCTATGCAGTGAGATTTCAGATATTGATTTATGATATAGCAGTAGGATATTCACACACAAGTTGTTAAATGCTGATAAGATAAATTTCACATTTTGGAAATACTTGCTTAAAGCAATGTGTTGGGTTAACTGCTACATAGAGGATTGGAGAAGTATGAAGCAAATACTGCTGACCTAAAAACCAGAGCCCATTAGTATGTGGTAAACGTGGCTAGATCCTGGCACTTGTGAGTATCCTTTATTTCTTAACATGTTTTTAGTTGCTTCAAGTTTGATGTCTATCTGACATTTTTGCTTACAGTTATATGTGTAACTTTTAAAAAAAAAAAATTTTGTCATTTATTTTAAATTGAAATGTAAATTGAACATTTTTTTTAGACCGAGTCATCGATTAGATTCGTATATATTAAACAATGGTATATATTTTTATTTTTCCTTCAAATATTTATATATTTTATCTAAATACTTGCTATAAATATATATGAAAGTCCAATAAATTTTAGGTTTTGGAAAAGTTTTTGGGGTGTTGGAGGCTCTACATGACTGCATGTTGATTGAGAACTGCTGGCCTAGATTCACTGGCATTTGTAATATTTTCACTTGCTAATATATAAAATTGTTACTTTTACTACCAATATCCTAAACCAAGCTAAGCTTAACCAAGTCAGTATGTTATTTTCAGAACCTACCTTTTTAAGATGACCTTTAACAGGTGGGCTACTAAAACTTGCAACTCACCTTTTGATTTTTAAAACTTATATTTTTTTCTTATCTGTAGCAAGTAAAGTTCAGCAAAGTTATGGTAGTGTCTTTAACCACTCTTGATTATGTACTGCAGATGACTTTTCTGCTGATAGTAGTATTTAATAAGTTGTGTTAGTGGGATAAGGCAAAAATATAAATAGTGGAACTAACAAAAGACTTGCAAAGATAGGTATCAATATATTCAAGTATAAGGCCATACCTTTTTAGGTGTTTTTAGTCCTATATTGTAAAATCATCTTACCATTATACATTACCCTAATCAACCCTAAGCCTGCTTTACGTCCGTGTATATTTCACTCAGTGTTACCTTGACGCTGTCAGCGCAATTTTTTTTAACCGTCCATGACCTTTTTCGACTTGAAGGCTGTTCATCATAGACAGGTATGACTATTACCACATTAATAAACTATTAAATATTAGGGAGTTGCAGTTATGGCCATGCTTTTAGGTATTGAAATCAGTTTAAACTTTTAGCTAGTAAGGTTTTACTCTGCAAAGCTTTATTAAAGCTGAACATCAGGCAAATGGCTGAATATGCTGCTTTAATAAATATACTGTATATACTCGAGTATAAACTGAGATCTTGACAAAACATTTCAAAAATCGCTCCTGGCTTGTACTTGGAACAACGCTGTAACTATATTTGTCACGTATCAGGACAGCTGCAGTTACATATTAGAGCCTTTAGAGAGAAGAAATAATTTGTAGCCAAGCAGGTGCTGTCCTGGTGCTAGCCATTGTGAAGTTTGAGCTTGTTGAGGATTTAGTCATGCCTCAAGGCAGACTCCTGCTGAGTTGGAGTGGTACTAATAATGAGCACTGAGTGAGTGGGATGAATAATTCGCACTATTCTAATAATGCTGGTACTGGCTTGGCAACAGACAGCTAATTGTGCACTATGCAAATTTTGTCACTGATACTTGGGTAGGAAAGGTGTGTATATGTGTGTGTATGTGTAATATATATATATATATATATATATATATATATATATATATATATATATATATATATATATTTATTAATATGGATACATGCCTGGCAGAGCATGCTGTTAGGTGTTAGTGTTAGGATTGTTAATTTAAAGTGCTTTGGTGTTGTTGATTGTGGTGTGATTATTATATTGATTACTGATTTTTGTGCAGAAAATATTTTGCTGAGTTATTTGGACAATTATTTATGCTGCTTATTGCCTTTTTTTTAATATTTGGGGACAGTATGCCTAATTTTGGTATTATGGACCATTTATTTTTAATATTGCCTAGCTCTAGTATAATATATATATAAGGCAGTATGAACAGTATTTTTGTACTAGTTTCACATAGTATTCCCAAAGGTTGGGGGATTGCTGGTAATAGGCTATGTAGCGGAGTTGCTATTGTCTGTACACACACAAGCAGCAAACTGGCATTTTAGACAAGTCCAGGCCCTTTTAAAAGAAAAGTACTCTGCTCCACCTGGTTGTTGCTCCCAGACCCTCATCCTTCCAGCATGGTTACTGTTGTCAGATTTTGATACCTCTTGTGCTGAAAAATGTATAAATATATTTTATATATATATATATATATATATATATATATATATATATATACTATATTACAGTTTTAAATGTTTGCAGTGACAGCAACGTTTTGTGCCCTTTGTTTATACTCGTCATTGTATTTTTTTTTGTATTTGAAGGTAAAAGTTTATATTTGAGTATATATGGTTTATGAATATATTGAATACCAGGCTGAATTTTACTCTGCCTGTTTTGTAATCTAGGAAGTTACTTAGTAGTAAAATTTGATCACAAACCTACCACAGCTTATTAAACAATGCTGAACGTTATCACTCTTCTTTCTTATTCTATGAACATGTCCAAACTGTTGACTAATAGTGCTATGAAAAAACCAATAGAACTCATGTCTTCTAATTTCACATCCATCTGCTGCCCCAGAGTGACTGCTTCTTCTTCTTTAGATTTGCCTGGATTTCAGCTTTAATCCAATCAAGAAATAAGGCTATCATATGGTATTCTTTCTACAGCTGAACTCCAACCATACCATTGTTTGGACACGTAATCCTCTCCTGTGCTGATTAGTCCCATTTCCTTTCCACACTGTGATATCCACAAACATGAAAAGTTTCATCTAATGTCTGAAGCTTGTCTCATTTCCTGTCTAATGAACTAGCAGATTCATACAGCCTTCTCTTCCTCATCTGTGTTGTCTACTTCTTTCTTTAAGCTATTTGTCATTTAGTCTAGGCATCATGTGTGAGCGATTCCTCCGGTGGTCTGTGTGCATTTTAAATGATGCCTATGTTCTGACACAGTGAGCGAGTGTGAGCTGAAAAATCTTTTCATTTAAACTTAAAATCAGTGTCACAAAGCGCATGATACATGCACATACAGAATACATAGAAGATAAGGTTTGACATTTACTGTGACAGTGGAAAATAAATAACAAAAGGTTAGTGAGAACCTTGGAAACAAGCACAGACTGGGAAATATAGAGAAAGTTTTAGGTTTGCCCAGAGTTTAGTGGTAATGTGTGAGAGAGGGTTGTTCTGGTTTAGGAAAAGGGGTGATAAAGGCTTGCCTGTACAACAAAATGTTTTGTTTTTTTCCAGAAGGTACCTGTTCTGTGAGAACTTTGGTGGGCATCAGGCTTCCTGTTTAAACTGACAATTCTGATGCACTGAATTCCCAATGCAATAAAGGCAACTGAATTCTGGCTGACTTATCACCTCACAAATCAAAAATCTTTCAGTTTTTGAAAATTTTATTTTTCTTGATATATATACAGAAATACTCATACATTTAATGTGACTGATAGCTTATGGCTTTTTTTTTAAAAAAACAAGGTTTAAATAGAACATACAAGAGAAATAAGTTTGCCTATTGCTAACCTAGCAATAATGCTACCGGCCTGGATAAACTTAAATTCTTGACTTCCACTTCTTGTGTTATTGAACTAAAGGCAAGATTCAGATCATATAATTAGCCTTTATAATTGTTAGATTATCAGTAAACCACTGAAGTCTAAAGAAAAAGGCAACCAGAACTTTTTTAAAGGTTAAAAATGACAGGGCCAACACTTCGCAACAGGTTGGCTTTTAGTGTTAGTCTATAGCAAGGCAGATAACTCTCCTAAATATGCATTTCAATGTATATTATTTAAAACATGGAACTCTACCATACTGAATATGTATGTGCTTGCCAGTGAATTGTAGTCTTCTCAGATCTCAGAAGACATGCAATATATACTGATCCAACCATTAAAAAATTTTTATGACATGACACTTGAGCTATTGAGTTGTATCATATTCTAGTTTGCCATATGAAGTTATGCATGTTAGTAATATAATGCATTTGATAATTTAATTTGTGTTTAGAAAAATCTTTTTCAGAGCAACTCGAAATTATACAGCAAAGGAAATGGCAACAACACGGCCTGAATCTGAACTGCAGAGGGTATTTGCAGACCTCGTTCTTTATGAAGATAAAACCAGTAACTTTGATAATTTTAATTAAACCACCTGGTAATGTAGATTAACCATTTCTATCTTACTACATTGGATCAGAAAGGATATCCATTACAGTACTAACAGTTTTTACTTTTTTTTTTTTTTAAAGGCTCCGAGCAATACTTATAACCTATTTAGTTTTTTTATTAATTATATTCCAAGTTAGAACTCTTTGGTTATATATAAAACTAGGCCTATGGTGAAAAAACAGTCCCCCCACCACCAGGTTTCCTCTAGTTGTGGTCACAACACAACATAAGCCAGTTTGTAAAATATTACTGCAATTAACGTTAAGTGGTTACTCCAGTCTTAGCTTTTTGGCGCAGCTGGGGTCAGTGTATCCAGCCAGCCATATTCTTTAACTCTTCTGAAATCTGTGTGTTCTGCTGAGCTGGTACAACATTTTGTTCTGTGGTGATGGTGGGGTTTCTTTACTACTTATTATATATTACAGAACTATCAGTTTTTTTTTAACTATCATTTAACATGCTTGTTTTCTAAAAGCTAGTACATGTATGTTTAAAGTGTATGGAACTTATATCCTACTAGATAGAAAGTGTCCCCCCCAGGACAAATTGTGAATATAGCATTCCTTCAGGCAATAAAAACCTGATGGGGCTTTTAGTCATTCTATTTTCTTGCAAGTAAGTGGATATACTTTTTGAGGAATCTGTTGCCAGTTTAAGAAAAACTCATTTATACGTTCGTGCTCAGCGTAATGTTTAGGATTTAATAGTCATTGCCATTTTTCATAACCTGTTGTAAAACAGCTGTACTAACAAAACAGGATAACTCAATTTCTGAATTTTAAAACCGTATAATATAAAAATATATATATATAGCTTTTGCTAAAGAAGTCATAATCTTTGTTTTGTAGCAAAAATGTATTTCTTTTTAGTTTTTTTTTTTTTTTTTTTTTCTCAAGTTTTGTTTATATAGGTAAATGACGCATTGATGTCACTCAGAAAATACTAAGGCTTTCCAGGAACTGGCAGTTACAACTAAGTTTACAAAGAACATGTGACTAGTCATTAATGGAATATATGTTGCATTCAATTATAGTTGATCTGATATGTTCCATGTGCTCAGTTTTTCAAAACACATTTGTATTTTAATATGAGCGCTAAATAAAGAGAGCAGTTGTAGTAATACTTTTTAAACATAATGAAATAATACTGTCTAATGTTTCATTGCCTATTATAGTGCTCTCAAGAATCTGTCTACTTTGAAGGTGCAAGCAACCTAATCCTGCTTTATTAGTATGCGAACAGTCATTTCTTTAAGGTGATTTGCTAGGGAAATTCAAAGCAGGAAAAATTGTAAATTGTAAATATCTAAGCAATGTTGGCAAGGACAAAGCTAAGAGGTTAGATGTCTGGTCGGTTACCAATTTGCTGATCTTGTAGGACTTTTCTAATATACAAATTTGCTTCTAAGGAAAGATTACCAGTGGGCACATAAGCCTTAGTGTTGTGGGTGTTTGGGGACTAGCCTGTCTGGTGTGATCCCACAGAAGAGCTACTGTAGTAGCTGATTGACGCAATGTTGAAGGAGGGTAGGTGTCCTATCACACAATCATTTCTGCTTGCTGCTCATTAGTCTTTGCAGCCGCAGACCAGTCAAGTGCCATTCTGAGTCTTGCCCCATTGGGCACATGGGTCTCAGAGGTTCATCTATTCCCTTTTCTTGGGATAAACAAAAACCTAGGGGGCAGTTAGTGGGCACATTTGCTTAGAAATGCCTAGTCAACCATTGCTTACCTCCAAAAAATGAAAGACAACTCATTGGCATTCTGTCCGGAAGAAAATAAGTTTATTTACAAATGCAGTGTTATCCTCAGAAATGTTTTTAAGCTGGGTGGGAAAAATCTGTAGACAGGTTGCAACTCCCAAAAACAATGAAAAATACCGGGTGGTGCACCTGGCCAAACGTCTGGGGAGAAAACAGATTATGGAGGGGATTCTATATAGTAAACTCTGTGAAAATGTGGAATCCACTCCTTTAGGATATAATTTAGGCACATACAGTAGATTATTTTAAGAAAAAGTTGAATGCATTTCTAGATGCATAGAATATTGTATATTCAATTTTTTTTATGTAATGACACCAGGGACTATTGATGAGAGAAAATTTACCGTAGGGAATCAGATAGAGCTTTTAGTTTTCACAGTGAATAACCAGTACCAGGATGGAGCGCTTATCCCTGTTTGAAAAAATTAAACCACACTTTATAAAGTTTTTACCGTTTTTACCTTCCTCTGAGTAAGCTGTGCATATAGTTTGCTATTTAGAATATGTAGGTTTTTCTAGTATGTTTATTTCCTTTTCCTTTCTGGTTGAACTTGGAGCAGTCATTTTTTAACCTATGTAACGGTTTCCGGTCAGTGACTCTGCAAACATTAAACTCATTGGATCAATGTGACCAGAAACTGCCATCTTTAGATCATTAAAAGTGCCAAGCTGCATATACACTGAGTAGTCAAAACAATAAATCCATCCTCAGGTAACATGAAAAAATGTCATTTTGTGACAATGGCAGAGGTATAGAGGTGATGAGCAAGACAAATGGGCAACCATAGGGTTTTAAGCACAAGGGACAAGATCAAGTAGGAGCATCTCTCAGGCAGTACTAGTTGGTACCTAACTTAAGTGGTCTATGGAAAGATAACCAATGAAACAGAATTTTTTTTCCAGGTGCAGTTAGCTGCCTCAAACCATTGAAATAGGAACCATGTGTCTTTGCTTTTGCAAGCATTTTTAAGTTTTATCTGAATATTTTTTAAGACATTTTCATTTTAAAATAAAACTCTGCACTGGTAGGCTTTGCAGCCACTTGCAAATGCCTGAACAAGCATTTAAAAATACCTTTTTATATAAGGAAGGAAAAAAAATATTTGTTCTATTAAATAATATTTTAGGGAGCTGCTAAATGCAGTGTATCCATGCAGTACTGCTCAAGAAAGGTTAGTGTGAATTTTGGCTTTAGCTGCTTAAGATTTTGACCAACTTGAGCTTTCAAACTTTTTTTTTTATAGCTGTATGTTTTAATATTTATACAAAACGAAAATACTTTATGAACGTAGATGGTTTCTAGACATCGCATATCTTGCATTCAACCCTTTTTTGTATTACAGAAGTATTCATCGTTTAATTTGTTGGTTTATGAAAGTATTTTCAAGGTAGAAAATTGAAGAAAAACTTGTTACTATGTTGAATTTTGGGTCTAGTATGTTACTATAACCTTCTTTTCATCCTAGCAGTGCATTCTTATGCTTTCACATTTTGTTTTCAGTATTTTGGAATATATAAGCCCAATTGATCATTTATGTAAGCCTTTAACTTGTAATAAGAAAGTATCATAATTTTTTTTTAAAAATATGCAGCTTTCATCAAAATACTTGGTTATACTGCCATGAAGATTCTTTTTCAGGCCCATCTCACAACCCCTTTTTTTTATTACTTGAATATCAAGTTCTGTCCTATATTGCGTTACATATAATACTGCTATTGGGAACTGGTATGCTATACTTGAATGTATAAGTACTTGTATTTGTTTCATAATATGTTGAATTGCATTTTACTTTTCAGGATGCCTGAGTAGAAGAAAATCCTCTTAGACATAGCAGTCAAGTCATATATTTATGGATGATTATTGTGGTTAAGAAATCAAAGTAGATTAATTAAGCTTTGTATTCCCAGGTAAGTAATTATTTTAGGTTAGTGTTCTGGCAGTCATCACTGATTACTTCTAAAACAGAAGGCTTACTTATATTACAATATATAGTTTTACATTTGTAGGTTTATGCCTACTGCTTAAATAAATTAGTTAAATTCGTTTTTTCATAATCTTTATCTACTATTTTTTTAGCTGCATACGGAGAAGGACTGCATAAGGAGAAGGACCCCGCTTGGGGCGGGGGGGGGAGGGTCACAGCCAGAGCAGTGACCCATCTCTCCTATACGCTTTGCAGGCTCAGGGCCATGGGCAAGTTGTGTCTCTGAGCACAAAGACATGCAGGCTCAGACCTGTGATGGAAGAGTGGGCAGGTTCTGGTATCATGACCGTCAGTCTGGGGAAAGTTTTTTCCCCTTTGAGTGACACACGGCTTCCTGCGCATGCGGTGTCTGGCGTCCATGCATTTAGTGGTTTGTGAGCTCCAAAAGGTTGTGGACCAAAATCTTGCTGAAATTGAGCAAGCCAAATTTTTCTTGTTCTTTTCTAAAAGAATTTGAGGTTGCAGTCAAAATCCTTGGGGCTGTCGTTTGCAGCTACTATTTTTTATTCAGAAAATGGCTGCATGCAAAATAGCACAAGTACCAGAACCACTGAGATAACCGTACTGCTGCACTTCAGTCACAACATTCAGAATGCTAAAAAGAATTATGTAAATATTACAAAACACCAATCCCCTTCTTAGATATACATACATACACACACACACAGGGGGTTTGGAATTATTTACAGTGATTTTTTTTTTTTGTGGGTTGGGATTATGGCTCTATAAACATGACGCACATTAGTTAAGATTAAAACCAAATAATGTAGCAACCGCCTTTCTTCCTAGACTGCAAGCTTCTGTTTTGTGTGTTTTTAAATTTAATCTTAAAGTGGAAATTCACATCCCCTCACTGCCATTGCAGTGGCAGCATCTTAACCCAGACCTTTTTCTGGGTTCTTAAGTAATCTTGGGTTGGCTTGGCTGGAATGACAGCTCACATGTATGTGCATTGGAGTTTGTTCATTCCAGCACCAAGGTATGCAAAGAATGTACAACTTTGTGTACATTCTACAGATGATTGCAAACAGATATTATATAGCATGTCTCCTCTGCAATACAGAGCTATCATGTGTTTTATTTATTTTATTGTTCGATTTTAATCTTAAGTATTGTGGTAAATAAAATCATTTTAACACATGAATTTGCTATGCATTGGTACTTGGTATTAATAAGCACTGCAATAGTGCTATTTATTTATTGCTCTACTGTTCATGTTTTACTGCTAACATTGACTAAAAATTTGTGTTCTCCCGTTATACGTTTAATTTTATTTATTTTTTATCAAATCGGTTATTCTTCAAAAATCTTAATCACATGGTCTTATTTATATATGTTATATACTAATAGGTGTTTTTTTTTTTTTTTTTTTTTACACTAATGAACATAGCTGTAAGGACTGTTAATAAACATGTCCTTTGTCTTGTATGTTTGGCCTTCTGTCTGTGTGCGCGCCACTGTTATTTTAAAAAGTAACCTGATTATTCACAAACTTGTATATATTATGTTTATTGCTGTTCAATTTTTGTGAAATAGATTCTAATTTTTTTCCTTTTTTTAAATATGCTGTCAGGTTTTTGATTAAATCTCAATGGAAGAGTTGGCAAAATATAAAACTTGTGCTTAATATTGTGCTTATTACACTAAAAATATGGTGTAGGCGCTGTATTTTTTTCATACAAGTACTTGCATATACCTAGTGGTCAGAATGAAATAACAAGAACGAAGACATCAAACTGTAAAGCATTTAAAATCCTACCAGGATTTTTTTTTTTCAATTTCAGAGTAAAAACAGTTGGCCTCTTTCCTTCCAAAACATGTAAAAGTAAATGTAAAACAAGAAGTAATTTATTTCAGAGGTAAACATTCCTCTGACCTAAATGTGTTGCTGACATTGAAGTCAAAATAAGCATATGTTCTTGTTTAAATATAAGAACAGTGTTTTAATCACTAATTAGCACATTTGTTTACTTACATTTTGGATCTGGGGCTGTACAAAACAAGCTTTCATTTCTGTGCCTAATGAAGGTACAGTTGTTGCTGTACCATTTGCTATGTCAATTAAATATTAGCTCAGTGGAGTTTCATTTCCTAACTGAATTGCTAACTTTTGATTTTTTTTAAATCTGCATGCAAATGAGTGCTATCCCCCAAAATTTGAATGTTGGGGCAACATGCCTCCTTGTCCCTTACCCTTTATTTGACCTAGTGCAATACTGTTTCTCATCTAACTTGTGTTGCAGTTGGTCGTAGATATTTTGCTAAAAACATCTAATAGAATTCTCATCTAGAATACAGCAAATATATTGAAAGAAAACTTACTAAACTATTCTGTTACTTATCTATTTCAAAGGCTTAAAGCAGAAATAGGCAAAAAAAGACAGCGTATTTATTGCAGAGGGTCAGGTGATGTCCCCACTTCAATAAAATTAACTTGCCTATTTGCAGGTACACTAACCTTTCCTCTCTGCGGTACTGTTGCTGCCATCTTCACCAGGCCTTGTTGTGGGTCTGGGTCTACAGACATGGTAATGGGCCAGACTGGAATAATGTAACCCCCACCAAAAGGCTAATGCATAGTTTTGCTTTGTGGCTTATAAAAAAAAAAAAAAAAGTTATATACAACTTTTTTTTTTTTTTTTTCCGTGTTTACCATAACAGAGGTGTTGCATTTTATGGTTTGCTTGAGGCTATTACTTTGATATTTAGCAATGTTTTTAAGTGCTTTACATGTGCATGTATATTTTCCTGTGTTAAGAGCCAAAAACCGGCCAAACTTTATTCTTAGGTGAGTTTAAACTACTTCATATAACATGCATATATTTCACCCTTAAGTATGTGATAATAGCACTACAGGTTGATTTATATTTGCTGTGAGCACACAGGGAACTTTTGCATACAAAGCTGTTTAAGTCGAGGGATAACTCTAATTTTCCAGTTTTCCGTTATAAAAGCATTATTCAGTAAAAATAATTGACCTTATTTTGTTTTTAGAAACTAAAGATTTAATGTTATGAGTTACATCAATATCCCTAAATACTAATTTATCAATTTAAATTCAGTTGGACTAAACATGTTTTTTCTTTAGTGATGTCAACATTACATTTCGTATTTATTAATTCTTTGTTTTTATTTTGTCCACCCTACCCTAGGCCAACATGTAGCTGACCCTGAAGGTCAGGGGTAAAGTTAAGTGTGATTAGACATTTAAAAGGAATCTCACACAATGCCCATTAACTTTCTACTGAGACTCCTTGTTGTGAGTTTCATAATCTCCTGGGGGCTGTTAGTTTTTGTTAGTATGTAATGAGGAATATTTTGGAAATCTGACTCTGGTAGTACTGGATGGGAAGAGACTTGGGTGTTACAGGTAAGGGGCAATCTGACAAATTCCCCAGAAAGTATTATGAAAGGTTTTACCGTATTTATAAAGCTCAAGTATGCCCCGTGTAAGTAGTCCGTTCTGCCTCATGTAATGTTATTTCCTTTTAAGCACTAAAGCGAGAGCCTGGCATTTCATTTTTGGGAACATCATATGGCATACGTTCTAGATGAGAAGTATTCTTAGGTTCCTTAATAAATGTTATTTTTAAAAAGTCAATATTAAAGATTTATTTGCAGTGGGTTTCCTAAGTCCCTCTTAATGTCTTGAAATAGGTTTACAAGTACTGGCCGTGCTTTCTGGAATAGGAAATCTATGCAACACTTGTTTCTGCATGAAATTAAGTACAACTTGATAATTTTATTACATTTTTTTTACCATCTGAAAATATATGAATATATTGTGACATCAGCAGACTTTTTATATGGGATATTGTATTGGGGTCCTTTAAATCGTTTTGATATCTGTATATGATAAACTTTGTTTAATGTGTCATTAGTATCTGCTGTCAAGGCAGACATTTTCATCTTAATCTGACCTGAAATTGTAATAAGCCAGGCTGCTGTTTTAATTTATTGGCAGAATTCTTCCTCAAGCTGCCAGTGCACCACAATGGATATTTTTTTCATTTGCATATCATCTAAATTTGAGGAGCCCTTTTCGGCACGTTAACCTACGCCTATCACCTATCAAGTATTGCATAAAAATTTTACGTAGCCAAGTTCTTGTATGTGTAAAAAAAATAAATGTGCTGGGTTTTAGTACAGTTTTTAGTAAGTGAATCTTCCATAGGGGTGAACTTTACTATATATGATACTTTGCCATAAATATGATTATAAGCTAAAATTATTCATTTTGATAGGTATTTATGTGTGTGTTTCACTGGTGAGTAAACAAAATGGTACAGTTCGTACAAACGAATTTTATGCATTGCACCACTATGTTAAAGAAACCAAAGGGCTTCAAACCTTCATGAGCTCTTGGGAGCCATTCAAAATGGACATCTATTCATTTCAGCATTTCCAAACTCAATCTGATATTATTGCCTTACATTTCCCAGAATTGATTTTTCTGCCTGTGTGATCCTATGCGTCCGGCTTCATGGGAGCATATTAAGACTGTCCTATCTTCTATCTAAGCTGAATGCTGAACAACTTCTCATGAAACTATCATTTAAAAGGTGCTTTTAAGATTACTTAAAAAACTAAAAAGTATTAGTGCTACCCTACTTAGCAGTCCAGAGTGTATTTTTTTTGCTGCCTTTAAACGTAGATAGGGCACAGATCAGCATTACAGTTTGACATTGGGCAGACATTTCTGCTTTGGTGAGTATAGAAAAAAAAAGTTTTTAAACAGGATTTATATAGCATCAACATTTTACGCAACGCTGTACATTAAATAGGGGTTGCCAATGACAGACGAATACTGACAGTGACACAGGAGGGGAGGACCCTGCCCCGAAGAGCTTACAATCTAGGAGGTGGGTGAATTAACACACAATAGGAGGGGAGATATGTAGTGGTGGGAAGTAGTAATGGTTTCAAAAGACAGAAGAAGATGGTTAGGCAAGTTTGAAAAAAATGGGTTTTGACTGCTCGTTTAAATGAGCAGAAAGTAGGAGCAAGCCGAAAAGGATCAGGAAGAGAGTCAGGGCAGCTCTGGAAAAGTCTTGGAGACTGGAGATCATTTGGGAAGGTTATGAGAGGAAGTCAGCTGTAGGTCATCAGAGGAGCGGAGAGAGAGCAGCTGGGGGAGTATTTTTTTTACCTGGTCAGAAATGTAAGTGGGACAAGAACTGTGTAGGGATTTAAAGGCAAAGTACAGGAGCTTGAATTTGATTCTAAGGTGAAATGGAAGCCAATGAAGAGAACTACAAAGAGATGCAGCAGAAGAAATGAGTATTAAAGGCCATTACCACCCTTATTTACATGGGATGCACCGCACTTTCTTAAAATATGAATGCATAAGAAGTTCTATCACTTCAAAGAGCCTGCAAGCACAGAAAAGTACCTAATAATCTGCACTGCAGCTCCCACATCCTTCTTTGTGAGCAGCATAGCATTTTTGTGGTCATTCCAGCCAAGCTTCTTTTAAACTACTCGTCTACTCTTGAGACCTTTAGAAACATATTGGTTAATCCTTTTATGATACAACAATTTGGAGAGCTAAATAGACAATTTGTTATAACACAGAGAAGCTCTTAATTTCTTGGCAAGAGCAGCAGGTTTCTTTCACATATTTAAAACCTACAAAATGATAGCAATTGTATATTTAACACACCAAAAATCATTAGCAGAGGTAATTTGTGGGGCTTTTCAACTAATGTCCATCACATAGAATGTGTAGTGGTTTTATATACTATTTAATATTGTGTGTACCCTTCGCTGCTTTTAACATACCTGCAGATCTTTTTCCCTGTGCTCAGTAGTATTAAGTTGAAATTTAGGCACAATTGACTGAAGCGATGTGTCCGTTACCAGATGGCTTTATCTAGAATTTGAGTCAGATAAGGAGATTGCTGTTGTACTACAGTGATCTAGAAGTTATTTGTGTCAAATGTTTATAAATTTGAGTGTGAAAATGTGCTTATAAAAAAAAAACTGAATTTAACCCAAAATTAATATATCTTCCTTTCAACATCCTCATACATGAGAGATCAATAGCAGCATACAATTTTGTGAATAAACTAGTTTAGGTCGCAATTGGACAACCCTTTGCATCTAACATATGTACACTGGTTCTAAACTCCGAAGAGAATATACAGGGTGCATGTTTGTAAGATGAAATGCTCATAACATATGAGCCCTTTTCAGGAGATTAAACCTCATTGCAAAATGAACAAGCCTTTGTACAGTTAAATCTTCCCTTCATCTATGTGGAAAGGATTGTTTTCAACAGCACGTTACATATTTTCAAATCGTTTGTGTTCTGTAATAGAAATACTTGCCTCTGGTTTCTAGTTGTGAAAAATGATATGCATTGCAACTAACAGGGCTGTTTATCGATCCAAGTCAGTGACTAGGAATGTGGGCTGAACAGAAGTACAGAGAGCTTACAGTGAGCTACATCTGAATGCTTTTCTAAGCAGATGTGTCATGCAAATAAAAGGTAAGAGTTAAATTCACTATCCTCTACAAGGTAAAATTTGAAATATACAGTGGCACTTTGTTGGTCAATGAAACGATATTTAGACAGGGTAGCAATGAACAAATTTTAGACAGGATAGCATATTGGGGATAGTAACCCTGATATTAGGAAGTTGTACTTTTGTTTTGGGTGGCCTCTGTGCAATCAAATTGCATTTAAATTATACTGTAGGGACCTACACCAAAGACCTACTGAATTCAATACACAAGCCAATTTTTTAAGCTGTATGGCAAAGTTCTATACTTTTTACACAATTGATAAATTAGAACAGACAGTAGCAGGAGATAATGGCATTGGTTAGCTTGGACACTGCAAGGCCTGCATTTGTGCTTTGAGGAACTGAAATTTTCACAAGGGGTCTCATTCATCTTTGCAATATTAATCCCTCCTCTTCCTGTAAGAAGGCTATTGTTGATAGTCATGCACAACAGGAATCAATTTGATCCACCACTCTAAGCCTTTACTAGGAAATGACACTTTTCTTTTTCCTGTGTTTCTGCTGGGGCCAACATTTGGTATGAGCGTGGTCTTGGTAAACTCATCTTGGTCACCATATTGAATGGCAACATGAGATGTTGGTTAAAACATCAAGCAGCTACGTTTCAAAACAAAGTTTCAGTCCGTAGTAACATAATGTAAAAATTATTAAGCATAAAAAACTGGGTGACTCTATTAAAAACGTAGCTTTCCAAATACAATTTATTAGTAATTATACTACATAATTGATAAATATTTCATACCATACTTCACTGTCTGTTCACTTACCCATAATGTAACTGGGTAATAGTAATATCCTATACAGACTCTTTTAAATGGACGTATTGTTTTGCTCTAGACCTTGTGTTGTCATGTTTCCTAAAATTCATCTTGTTAACCATAATAAACGCATATTATTGCAGTTTGAAAATGGCTTTCTTATCATACTATAATCAATTTCTATTAATGCCAGGGTTGTGCATACTAGTTACTCATTTAACATTGATCACCAGTAACACACATGACTGTTACAGGTTCACATCTATATTTAATATTTAGATCCTTTGTATCTCTATAACTATATCTAATAACTAATATTAGGTTCATATGAATCTCAGAATAGGCCAGCATTCATGATAATGGTAAATCTTTTTTGTCTAATGGGTGCCTCATTCTGTAATTCTGTAGCCTTAAGATCTAGTATGCAGATGATAAATGGCATATAGAAACATCTAATTGTTTCCCTCCAGTCCTTTATTTCTGCTCATCCTATGCTAAAAACTTTTCAAATTTTGTTTTAAAATATTTAAATCAGCCTTATACTTGGATAGGGTATTTCATTTGCTTATACTGGTAGACTTTTTTTGACCAGGAAGTATTTCTGGGCTGAGTGGGGTGGGTAGAATACCATACAAGAATAATGTCATGTATTGAACATGTAACTGAGCAAATGTGTAATACTTTCACAAAATATTCTGCATCAATTTTAGTAGTTTGTATTTGTTGATGGGCGTGTACAAATAAAGTGCCGGTATTTGGAATTTTATCTGCCTTTATTAAGCCTAGGTAACCTCCCAGTTTGACTGGGTTTTATTGACCACATTCTAGAATGCTATTTTGAGGTTTATAAGTTGTTGATTTGTGTACTGCTCATTAAGAGCTACACTGTAATATGGTAATTCAAGTATATTATTTGCTTGTTCAGCTCTACGTAGAGTTTTATCAAGAATTAATTTCATAATAGGACATGCAGTATGGTCTGTACCACTGTACCAAATAGTACTTTTCTATAGCTACAGCCCTTTGAAAATTTATGTAATTATTACCTTGCAAAAGTCTGTTATTAGGGACTGTGCACAAAAGTCGACACCTATTTTAGTTTACGTATTCCTAATGTATCAAGGAATAAGTCTTGAAATTGTGTGTTTGCAACCCCTGTACTTGCAATCCTGCACAGTCAGCTACTAAAAGTTCTACAGTCATTAGAAATTTTTTCTAGGGCATGTATTTATGGCATAACACCTTATCTGACCACCAGAAAGGAGTCAGACTTGTGCCACAAACTTACATTAATTTCTTATAAAATTCATCTATCTGCATTTTTTTCTTTTGCTTTGTTGTTGGGCAAAAGTCTGTAAGCATCCTACAAAAATACATGTTTTCCTCCCTACACAGTTTATTTAAAAATGCCCTTAGGGATAATTTGCCATAATGAAAGCATGCTTAAGTATCTTGACACATGTGGCATGTTTTACCCTTCTCTACATGGTGGTCTTCTAGGTCTGGTTTTTCAACCATTATGGTTGGCCAGGCTAGTATGATGTAACCATCAGCCTTGTGTGTGCATGCACTCATTAAAAAAGTCACTGACAGGCAGGGCGAAGCATCTACGACAGAAGACAGTCACTTTTGTCATAAAAGCCTACCTGTCCAGCTTTATTTTTTTATTTTTTATTTTTTTTATACCATTTTATGATGATACTAATCAAACAAAGCCTTTGTGTTTGGTATCCATTTATCTTCAACTATGTTTGTAAAAGTTACCTCAAGCAACAGACTTTTTTATTTTATTTTTAGTAATTGTTGTCTGATGCTGGTTGCAGATTACTCAGCTCATTTATGCTCTGTTGTATTTTTTAGGAACGTTGTTATACAGAACATTATCTTGGTATTCAGCTTATATACAGTTTACATTCTTAGCTTTTATAAAATTTTTAATTTACTGCAATACCTTGAGACACCTAAGTGCCATCTACGTAAAATATTGTCTATACATTTTTACGGTCTGTAGACATCCTTTATGCAATTGATTTAAAGATATGTAATACACTGGGTTAATTTTCTGTTTCAAGTTTTCATACTCCTTATAGTTTCTGTATCTTTTCTTTTTTCAGACCAGTCATACAGGACCTGATGGTGGCTGAGAAAACTGAAAAATCAACACTTGTGATTATTCAGGTAAATGAATGATGATTTATTAACGAGCATGATGAATATCAACTAACGATGATGTTCAGATGGTAATGTTGTAACAGTTTTATAGTGGTCTATAACTCAAAATATTCAGTATAAAAGATTTTTTATGTTAAAGGAAACATTTGGAAATGCCAGTTATGCCACAAAAGTACCCTAAAAATAACCTTTTTTTCTAGAGTTCCTCCTAAAAACAGCAGTGTACTTAGCAGTTTGAGTGTGTGCCTACAGCTATTGAAAAAAAAAACTGCTTTCCATCTATCAGAAATATCTTTACTACCTTTTAATTAACATTTAGAAATGTTAATGATGCCTAAATAGTACTCCACACTACCTTTTTATTTGCAGGGTGATATCCAATGCACTACTGTTTTACTGTTGGTCTTAGGAGATTTGAAGTTCGTGTAATTGTGGATAAATATTGTCATGAGTATATTTCAGTAAGTTTATTATTTTGCTGTGAATATTTTCGAAGGCTTAATGTTTACAATAAACTCTATAGGTGTATTTTGAATGATCTGGTCTTTACATCCCAATGATTTAATTCTGAAGTTGGAGGCAATCATGCATTTTTAAAGACATTTGTAGTACACAGGTGAACAACAATATGTACAAAATTGTCAGACCTATCACAATCTTGTATCTGTAACCAAAATTTAAATCCTAAAAACAAGCAGCTATGAAGCATCCATTATGGAAAACACCTGCAGTTCCTTCACAATCAAGAATAACATACCAAAGTTGTCATGAATACCCTTACTATACACTGATACAATAAATCTTACATAGTGAAAAAGCTTCACACTAAATCTCAATCATTATTAGTAGAAACATCAACTTTAGAGACCAGTTCAAAAATTTGGTGGTGAAGTATCTTTGTTAGAAGTTTGTGAAGTGTCCAATGACTTCTAACTGTTGCCTAAATCCAGTTATGCTCCTGAGGGGAAGTAGTTGGGCTTACGTGTAGCACATAAATGGTTATTGGATTTTAAGCCTATTCATTTCCTAGTTAAAAAAATAGGAATATGCATATTGTAAGGCAAAGAGCAAATTCTATAATAATCCTTCATATAATATTGAGTGGACAATCTAGAAAAGCCAAATCCACCTTAGCCTAGCAATATTATTTTCTTTATTCCATGTAAAAGTGTGCCTAAAATCTAAGTAATATTTTTAGTGATTCATTTGTCCAGTTATTCATCAAAGCATGACTGGTTAAACTATAAAATTACATGAGTTCTGCCAAAACCAGCTTATTTGCCCACAACATTGAGAATTGCATCCGTGTTCAGCCATACTAACCACCCTTTATATTGACAGGACATTGCTCTATCTGCAGAAATCTGTGGACATTCTGTTAAAGCCCTGCTCAAACCCACCCTACCCTATTGAGCACCATCTAGCGGGGTGCAGAAGTTGTCCAACTTCCCAGCTACAATAAGGTAAGTTAGATTTTGTGATGTCAATGAAAATGCCAATTTGTGTTGAAACTGATTTTGTAATTTCTGATGTTAAGAATCACCGTTTTTTGTATGTATTTTCAGGGAAGGCATAGTTATACATAAACAGGTTCTAAAGTTACCATAAAAAGTTGAAAGAATCTGCTTTAGGTAGGGGGAAAAAATCATGTTTGTCCAACTATGTTCTATGGTCCAGAATTAAAGCAAACATAAAAATTCTGAACTTGTTTACTTAAGGGAAGCATGGCAACTATGTTGCAGTTTTAAAACCAGAACCTCTGTAGAAATTCACAAGCATTGTGTATGTACTACCGTGTTTCCCCGATGATAAGGCAGGGCCATCAAATAAGACAGCCCCCCCTTTTTAGGTAAAAATGAAAAATAAGACCCCTTTTTTTTAATGCAAATTTATTGTACATTTGTAGGCTATAATTCTTAGGCATAACGCACCGAAATATGTCCAAAATTTAATAAATTTATATCTATAATAAACTTTAATTAAAAAACAAAATCCATAAAAAATAAAAAAATTGTTAAACATGTAATGTAAGTGTACAGTAGCATTGATATATTATATAATCTAAATATATATTTTATGAAAGTTTCTTTGTATTGGACTCAATACAGCTATTTTGCATTGAATCCAATACAAAATTATTAAAATATCGTCTGCATTGCGTGGCTGAAGATCGAAGAAGACGTACGTGTCCCTAGAAACTGCGGCAACCAGCAGGACTCGGGGACGACAACGGAGCAAGCTAAGTGGGTTTTTTTTTTTTAAGATCAAAGCTACCTTGAGTTTGACTCAGGATTACCACTATTTGCAGGTAAAATCCACCCCGAGTCACTTCGGAAATATCGCTAGGGGGTTTAAAGAAATGACAGGCAAAGTAAATATTGATTTCCTTTCTTTAAAAATGGCACCTTTCAGGGTCTGGGATATATTGGACACCAAGTCTGTTTACTTGCTGCCTAAGATGATTTGTTAGAAGCAGGAAAAATGGTAAAGTATAAAAATAAAAAAAAACTGTGAATTTAAAAATAGTCAAATTGAGATGGCTAGACCAGGTCGAACTATCTCAAAAATGAAGTCTTGTGGTGAGATCTGGTCATGCAACTTCCTAAAAGTTGTCCAAGAAAGCTAGGTCACTAACCTATATTAATGTATTCATTATAGAAAAGTGTAAAAGTATTTGTCCAGAGTCAGCTGTAGCTTTTTTTTAATGTATGACAAGTCTGAAATGGGCCTGGTGATTTTTTTTTTTATTCATTAGTTGTATGTCAAATGTGCTTTGTGCTCCAGCACAGTGGCCACCCAAGCCTTGTTAACCCCCTGAGCGGTGTGCCTGAGGGTGGCTCGGCTAAAGAAAAAAACATGCAAAAAGCGGTAACCCCAAGCCACACTCAGGGTATCTAAAAACACTAATAAAAAACACACCTTGTCCCAACGGCGTCCTGCTCTTCCATGCAGGACCTCAAGTGGCATCCTCTTCTGATCTTTTGCCGGCGAATGCAGAGACGTTCTTCAGGGTTTCCTGTTGACGTCGGTGCATGCGTCAGTTCGTGCAGGAGGCGCGGCAGGAAATTCGAATATTTTTGTATTGGATTCAATACAAAACAGCTGTATTGAGTCCAATACAAAGAAATCTTTATATATTATATAATTTCAGTATATATGCTACTGTACAGTTATATTACAGGTTTCAGTATTTTTATGCAATCTATTTTAACAGATGTTTGTATTTTTTTTATTTAAAGTTTATGTGAGTTATGTCTAAGAATTAGAGGCCTACAATGTAAGGTAAATTTCCATGCAAAACAATGTAATTCTTTTTGCATAAAAAATATGGACTGAATCGGAACGCCAGGGGGGGTTAATGGGCATTTTAGAGGGAAAAGGCTAGGATGCAAGAGTCTGATGTCACAGAAAAGCTAGTGTAGCACAAATGGCTTAAAAAGGTAATATTGACTATGAGATAAAGAAACACTGTGAAGCACAAAATTCCCCAATATGGGACTATTTAGTTTTAAACCATTGTGGTCATGCTAACCCGTCCACTGCCGAGCACCTGCTATAGGCACATATTGGAACTGGAACATGATGTAATGATAGGCCAGTGGAAACATTGTGATTTGAAGGATTTTCTGCTAACCGTTTGGTTTCATATACTACAGAACACCTTCAGAGGTTCATGCATTGACTAAATAGAGCCATTCTTGCAGCACAAGGGAGAATTACCCAATCTTAGTCTAGTGGTTTTAATGTTTGGCTGATCAGTGCATTTAAGGTTACAGAGTGCTGTAGAAAAATTTGTACTTGATTGGCCAAACTTTGTAAACAAACATTTTTGTAAAGTATGGCAATCTATTGTAAGTTTATAACTTGCATTTCTTTTCTCTCCTAGATTGAAACTACTGTGAATGACACAGATGACATTACTTTTGTTTAAATGTTTTCATATGAAAAACAATAAAATTACGACCTCACTGGTGTTCGTTTTTTTTATTTATTTATTTTGCCTTGGATAATTCAAAAATAGTGTTTGCGTTATGCCTTTAAGCACCAAGTACTAAAATCACTTGAGGAAGAGTTGATGTTTCTCAACTTTTCACCAGCCCCCAGATGTTAAGATGCATAATATAGCAAAATAAAGAAAAATATTTTAGTACATGTCTGCCAGGATTCTGCAATAAGTTCCTCATATTGGTTCGGTGGTGACACCACACGATAGACTTTTGTAGGAGATGATGAGGAATACAGTGAAGGTGTAGCCAATGTAGATTCATAACTGGAGATTACTACACAAGCAAAGCTGATCTTTCCAAGAAAAAAAGCATAACTTCTTGTTTCTTGGCTTAAGCGGAAAAGCTTGCAAAGGTACTGTAACTGACTGAAGAACACAAAATCTTAACTTGACAACTTTCCTCACTGATGATGGCTTATGCTTTCCGACATGCTTTTGACATCAATGGACTCTTCAGTTTGACACAGGAGCATGTTCCTTCTGGCATCTCTTTGATTCTTCGAAGAAGCTTGAAGGCAATCCTACTGCATAATGGCAATGCCAAACCAAGTGTACAGATTGCCCATTCTTTTCAACAGTAGGAATCTTACAACAGTGTGAATATATTGCTTGAAGCAATCCAGTATAAAAGTGGAACACCTGTGGTGATGTAAAGGTCATTGGCATGTTCAAACACATACTTTTTTCATACATGCAAGGCTCAGTTTCTGTCCACTCCCAGCAGGAACTCTATTTCTGAAAGAAACTTGGATAAATATACTGGACATTCAATTCAAGTTTGAGTTCAAATTTTTTACAACCAATAAAAATGGTTATGTTAACAAACAATGGGTTGTGTAAATTTATCCACACAGCAAATAAAAGTAAAAGTTTTTTTAGTTCAATAGGATCATGTATTCAAGGGCTCAATAGTTCAACCAAGGGAAAAGACAAAATGGGAGCAAGAAGAAATCCTGCTATCATCTGACTTTTTATCATGGAGCATCCATTGTGGTGGTACTATATCCAAGTCATGGAGAGTATTAAAATTGTTTTGATTCTAGGAGAATGCCAAGTCACTAACACTAATCACTGATGGAGGTGAGTAAGATAGCCCCACTCCTTGCTTTGGACTAGTGTCAAAGGATGGTGAATGAAGAAAGCAGCGTGTAGCAATAAACGTCTACCAGCTGCTATGTCAGGTTCAAGTCCACAATGCCTAGCCATTTATCTGTCACCCTATAGGCCAGTGTTGCCAAACCTTGGGAAAATGGGGTGGGGGGCAGACGTGGAGGGGGGTCGTTTTTCTCGGTCCTAGTCATGGGAAGGTACAGTTCCAGGTACATGAACTAAGCTGAAGCCACTGAACAGAGCAACACAGGCAGGAGTACCAGTCTACAGGCTATACCAAGTCATGACCAGGTGAACACACAGCTTATGGTAAGTGCCTGTTGAAGGCTCTAAATATAATGTAATATCTGTCAACCGGTTAGTGAAGAAATGCAGAAGAACCATATTTTAAACAAATTATTTGAGCTTTAAACAATTATTAGCAGTGAGTTATAAAGCAGAAGTATAGTTGTTCTGTGGTTAGTGATACCTAAGGAAAAACAAAACACACCAGTGTGAAAAGCCTTTGAAATGTGCTCTTAGGAACCCCGTAACTTTGTGTTGCTGTCCACAGTGCTTAAAAAACAAAAATGGTGTGCAATGTGCTGCAATGCAATGCAATTGGCATGCGTTTAGTAAAACTCCTTGCATTCCTAAAATGTGAACAAGCCCTTAAGCTTCACTCTGAGCTGCTTTTGATTTACTCAGTGATGTCCTCTCTGGCACGGATTAGGCTGAAAGTAAATTCAAATATTTAATGTATATGCCCAGGCAATATATTTCTTTTATCTTGCATAGAGGAGGAAAGGTTAAAAACCCTGAGCTTATTAATTATTATTTTGCTGTCTGTGCACTACTAGGAAGATTTTGAGAGCTCAGGCCGTGACCCCGCCTCTGGATCAGGTTGGTGCCCATTGCTGGTGTCAGGTTTTGGATTGGTTCCATCATAGAGAGTGATTTCATGAATGACATCCACACTATTTGACATCTGTTCTGTGCATCCAGTACGTGAAAGGTTACAATGTCATTGCATAGCAGCAGATTGTGTTTACCTGACATCATATGACCCATGTAATGCTTGGAGTGCTGGGATAGGTTGATGTGCAGGGTTCAGCTTTCTATGGCCTATGTGTGTGTGCTATATGAGAGGACAGGACAGACATGGCACTCATTGTACTGAGATTGTCATGGGGAACTTTGTATTGGCTGCTGTCCAATAAAACCAACCTAGGCTCCTGCTAATAAGAAAATGAGAGCTTGTATGGATGATCGAGGTCTGCACGCCTCCTGTGTATAGGAAATGTGCGCTACACCTCCACTTCATCTTATTTAGGCAAATTTTCCAAAGAAGTAGGTCTAACATATGTACAGCGGTAAAAGGTAGGAACTGCACTCAGATGCCTTTTTCAGAGCAGGCCAAAAGCTAGTTGTCAGTGGAACATTGTTCCCTTGCATCTGTGTTCAGCAAATTCCAAAGGAACTCCAGCTGAGAATCACTCCTGTAGATTGTTGATTCAGGGAATGTCTTATTACTTTAGTGTTAGTGTGGTACAAGGATAGCATGGTATTGGGTGCTTCATTTTTTTTTAATTTTATGCTTTTGTAGACTTCAAGTCTTGAACACCCAAAAATGAGTACAGCAAAAACAGATTGTGTAATGAAAGTGTTGTATGTCAGATGACACTTTGACACCAACCCCAAATGTGTTGTCAAAATTGGTGAAACAGGGAAAAGAGTTTTGTGCAGGGAAATGAAGGAAATATTCCCATTATCTTAGTTTTTGCAACTTTTTCTAGAAAAATATCTGACAGCTGCCATTTTTCAAGTTTCACAGTACATAATAAAACACGGTAGGCCTCTCTCTGATGTGGATAATATCAAAACGGACATGTTGTCTGGGAGTAATTCCCTTTTTAATGATTTGCCAAACAAGGATAAAATTATTCAACTAATTTCTGATATGCCAATTAGTAAAAATACTTTTAGAGATCGAGTCATGCGCATGGCAAGTGGTTAGTCGGCAGCTTACCACTGACTTACAAAAGGCAGCCTGTTACTCCATGTGCTTAGATAAAAGCACAGATATAAATAATCAGTAATAAACAGCAATATAAATAATGCTGTTGGTGACATCATGAGAGAGGAGCTGGTGAAACTGGTGTCTGAAAGAACACAAGGGGATAGATATCTACAATGTTGTCACAAGACAAGACCAGAAAAAGTGGTTCAATTACCAGTGATGGGGCACCTCCTATGGTGGAGGCAAAATCTGGTTTAATATACTTTTTTGGTAAAGAAACAAAACATCAGTTCTATTGTATTATACATTATGTCCTCAAAGATGTCACAAAAATGGTAAATTACATCATGGCTCATGCTCTGAATTTTCAACAGTATCAAGCAGTTTCTTGAGGAGGTTCAGGCACAGTATAATTGTTTACTTATGAGCAATAATGTCTGGTAGCTGAGCAGAGGACAAGTGAGTCCTGGAGAGATTTGTAGCCTGCTTGGATGAAATTAGGCTGCTTATGAATGAAAAAGGGGTGGAATATCCACAGCTCACTGATATGGCCTTGCTTACCAACCTCATGTTTTTTATACATATATGTACATATTTTACACTTCAATGAACAAACAACTACAAGGTGTAGGGAAAACAGCAGAAAAGATGTTTATTTTATATCAAAACATCTGAGAGAAAACTGCAGGTTTTTGAAGCAGACCTTGAAAGTGGGCCTAAAAATGCAATTAGAAAATGCTACAACAATTGTACTCGTATTACAAAGACACATGCTAAGTTTTATATGGGGAGATAAGAATTGCGAAGAAAGGCCTGCTCCAGCTTTGATATAGAGAAGGTCTGCCTGTCACTTGTGTTTCAAATTATTATTTAGTCGCTCAGCTGGCCCCATTCACACTATACCATGTTAATACTAAATCACCTTTGTGGGTATTCCTGAAAGCTTATGCGCTCAAAACAATTTTATGGATACCAGCAAAGGCGAGACTGCAATTAAGCAATTCATTAGTGCTCCACTCCTTACTTATGAGTGATTCCATAAAATACTCAGGAGGGTTACTGTCTCCACATGTACCTCTCTCAACAATTGTAAGTATTCCACAATTTTCCCCAAGTATAGATAACAAATCAGCTTTCTGTTGGTGGATTGAACAAAGCCTGTCATTTCATGTATATAAACGGTGTCAGATCTTTTAATCATTTTAAGAAAGAATTTAAAGTACCTAACTACATTATGGTAAAATGAATACCCAATTAGTATTCATACCAATTAACTTGAGAATATTTGAGCACATCTGCCTAAAAGCCACAAACTAAAAAAAATTCATGTTATATGATTCTTTATTGCTTAAACAGATTCTACCCTTGCCTTATGCCTGTAAATGGGAAGTTGAATTGGCCATAGGCTTGGAACACAGATATGGAAAATGAGAGCACACTGCATTGTAAATGCACCGGCTATTGAAGCCAATTATAAACTACTTATGCACTAGTACATGGTACCGCATCATTTACATAAGTTGTCCCCTTATTTACCTGGCAAGTGTTTTCGCAGATGTTCTGTGAATGGTACTTTATTGCATATCTGGTGAATTTTAGGAACAGATTTTCAGTTCTGTAAGATGGGGACAACCCTTTGTTTTCTTACTTCTCCGGATAAAGCCCAATTTGAAGAACTTGATCTTTCCTGCTTACACTGTTTAGTTTTAGGAAATCTAGAAATTGGAATTTCAAGAAAGCTATCTGGAAAAATACATTCTATGACCTGCATGAAACACTTGAGAAGATGATGACAAATGAAAGTACAGTTCTGAAAATGAAATCCTTTGAGTGTGGAATTCTCTGCCAAATAATTTTAGGTCAATAAAAGCACTTGGGATTGCTTTCCTTACTTGGGATCATCTTATGTTTGTGAGCAGCTGTTTTTAGCTTTAAATTATGTCAAAACTGACACCAGAAACAGAGGACCTGAGTGCTGCATTTGCTGCTCTCAGTTACAAAGTAAGAGTTAGGTTAGACGTATTATCAGCATGCATACAACAGTAAAAATCACAATAATTGTTCAAAAGCCTTCCAAATTGCTAACCTTTACTTTTCAATAAAAAGTTGTTTGTATCATCAAAGCTCTCTTGTGTTTTTCTTTTAAGACAAAACATGATAATGTTTTTTTTTTTTTCTAAACTAAAACCTCATTCTTCAGGTAAATTTTCCATGTTGGCACTTTGCGATAAATAAGTGGGTTTTGGGTTACAGTTTGGGCATTTTTCATCCATTTCAATTTACTCGTTTAATTTTTAATGGTTGAAAATAAAGAACTTTAAAGGTGTGGTTATTGAATGTCCAGTAAGATATCCCAAGTTTCTTTTAGAAAATATTTTTTTGTGTTAACTCATTGGCATGTTGATAGGAATGCAAGCAGGATGCCCCAAATACTGCTGCTTGCTTTGCCTCTGGTATAGCTGAGCTACTGTAGAAGTGTGTCTGGCAACCAAGAGATATACAATACCTACGAGCCAGGAAGGAGCAGTGTCAAATTTCGGCCTCTGGTTGATCTGCATAAAGTATTCATGCCACATCTCAGTTATCTACATCATTCATATACAGTTTGGCTTGATGAAGAACCATGTAAAGTGAACTCGTGATTTTTAGTACATTGTTGAGAAATTTCCAATCATAAGCACTGCAAAAATGAACGACGGGATAACTTTAGGTCCACAGTTCAAGTCAGCTTGGCAGGATAAAGGTTTTAACCATCCCTCTCAGCAGCCAAGCTAGAAGCTTGGGAAGCATTCATGTGGCTCTGCAACAACTTTCTGGGCAACCATAAGTCCATTGCATACAGGGAAGGAGTTTAGAATCTACTTGATTCATACACTTGCAATCTACAGCGTGGTGCAATGTGTTGGTGCAGTATTCAGTCAATTTATTTATTGGAAGATAAAAAAGTAAATGTACAAAATAATTCATATACAATTTAGTATATAATTGTATATATACAATACACAGTAATACAATCTTAGTGTAGATGTAAATAATTTTCAAAAAATGAATGTCAAAAATATAAAGGGGGAAAACAGATGGTAACCTAACCCCTTCCTAGATAATAAAAGTAATAATGGGGAAGTAGTACGGCAAGGCTTAGGGGATGGACATGGAGAGGGTGGGTACAATAACTATGCAAGGATGTATATACTGAGGTTGCAGTCAGGTAGGATGGGGGACAAGTTGGTTTCTCAGCATCGAGTAGGTGCTATAATGTACCCAATGTGCCCAACAGGCAGTACATTTTTCATATAATCATTGTCAAATGCTCTAATTTCCTCTCTTCTCATTATATCATTAACCCTGGTTACCCAATGGACCAGTGAAGGGGGTGTTTGTTTCCAGTAGAGTTTGTGGCCATGGTATAGTGCAAACTTTGAGGGACTTATTTGTTTCAAGGCAAATATTGAAAAACTGTAAGAGGCTTCTCTGATTTCAGGATCATTAGGACTGTTGCCATTATTGGGCTGGGTCAAGCTCCCTAAGCTATTTTTCCTAAAAAAGTACCACCTCACCACCACCTCCCAGCTGCTCTGGTCACATCCGATATAAATCTTATATGGTAAGGAAAAATTACAACTGTCCAACTACCATGGATGCTGGCTTTCATTTCATTTCCTTGCTGTAAGGGCTGTGACCTTTGCTGAGGCCCACTGTGTCATCAGTGCTGTTAAGACCATTGTGCCCATGAGTTAAAGGTATTGTCTCACCTTGAATGACTGGCTTGGAAGCTGCCAGATTCCTCCCACAATTGTAGGCAGCTTCTGTTCTGAAATAGACACTGTTTAAAATTGTATGCTTGCCCCACAATATACACTAAGTCTGTGTAGGGAAGAAGAGACTTATCCAGAATCCACCCAAATCTTTCTGAAAGTACCAATATCTAGATAGGCATGTTCTAATTGATAGAAACCAATCCACAAGCAGAAGTGCTTGAACAATGACTTATGGAGACATCATCTCTAGGAATCTTACCATTTGACTGTTTTCATATTTATGACCAAATCACCTTCATCTGTTGTCTTTGGAATGTATGGGAAAGAATGACCCATTAATCACTTTAAAGTGTAAAGAATATATATATTAAAAGTCCACAATCCCTCTGCAACTAATTTTGAAAAGTGATAATTATCTAATCCCTAGCATAAAGATGGCAATGTTGGAGTGCCTTCATGTTGCATTACAAAACTCGACAACTGCTTCAATGGAGCCAATCAAAATGAAAAATTCCAACTCACTACCTGCCATTTGCCCAAACCATGTGAATCAAATTTTGATTTCTAGCATTTATAATTGTACAACCAAAATGTTGTATGACAGCTTCTTGCCTGAGATTTTAAACCGATCTACTGGTATCATTCAGAGCTTCCACCAGTTGTGAAATTTACAGGGAACACAGAGCTTCACAGACTCCATACACTCCTGTCTACAATACTACACACCTGAATACATGCTCTCTCATACAGATGTGTTTAGAATAATAGCAGGGTGTTTAAAAAGGCAAATAATTATTCTAATAACCTATTTCCAAGCAATGGGAACACATTGTATTCCAAATCAAAAAATTATAACCAGGAAGAAAAAGTTAATAAATTTATAGGGAATGTAAGGCTGTTCAAAATAATAGCAGAGTGGAGTTCAAATTAGTGAGGTCATTTATTCTGTGAAAAAACAGGTGTCAATCACACCCCTCAATTAAGGAAGGATGGCAGCAAATGTTGCACATGCTGGTTATAGTGCATTTCTCTATAAAAATCTGAGTAAAAAGGGTAGTTCCATATTTTTAAATCAAAATATCAATAAAGTTCTAAACAAAGTTGATTGGAGAGGCGAAAACAAAGAAGTGCAGAAAACAATAGGCTGCTCAGCGAAAATTATCTCAAATGTCAACCAAAACCTGAAAGATGTGGAAGAAAACAAAAAAAACTACCATTAAATTCGATAGAAGAATAGCCAAAATGGCAGGACTCAAAGAAGCCAATGATTAATTCCAGGACAATGAAAGAAGGTCTAAAGTTGCATGTGAGTACTGTTACAATTTAAAAAAATGTGAAGACAAGCTATTGGCAAGAAGCCAAGTCCCAATGTTGAAAATCAGATGTGTCAGATGACCCCCAAAGCCATAATACACTGTGAAGACAGTGAAGCATGGTGGCACAAGCATCATGATATGTGGATGTTTTTCATACTATGGTGTTGGGCCCATTTATCACATACTAGGGATCATGGACCAGTGTGGAAAAAAAAAAAAAATACTTGAAGATGTCATGTATGCCCAAGAGCAAAAAAAAAAAAATGCCTTCTAAATGGATGTTTCAACAAGACAACGACCCCAAACACACCAGTAAACCAGCAACGTCCTAGTTTCAAACCAAGGTTGATGTTACAGAGGGGCAAGCCCAATCTCCGGACCTTAATCCAATAGAAAACACATGGAGTGACAGAAATGCAGTTTCCGGATCATTGTAAAATGTACTCCAAATCATCCTGGGCCGATATACCTGTTCAAAGATACCAGAAGTTGGTTAAACAACTAAATATAAGTTCAGGGATTTAAAGAAAAGCAAAATCTTGAAGCATTTTTCTGTTTATACAATGAATGTTTGAGTTTGTAAAAATAGCTTCGTTAGAGGAAGGACACAAACTTGATACATTTTTCTTCTTGTTCCAATTTGAAATAGAATGTGAACTGTTCCAAATGCATATGTCTCAATGTATTACTATTGTATTTTCATTTTTAGTTTGGATTTTGAGCTTTTTTTCACTTTATTAAACATGCCATTATTCTCATTACAAATAGTTGTACACCTTGCTCCTGCAACTTTTTTTTTGTGAAAAAGTGTTTAATCTGACATTGTGTCTGGGGCACCAGTAAAGAGTTTCCTTATGGCATCCATAAACTATATAAAGCTTTCCTTGTGGCAACTCACCAGCTATGCAATAGGTGACTTCCAGGATTCACCTTTTTGATCACAAACACACAGAGCGATTGCCATACCTCCGAGCCACAGAGGTGTAAAGATTTGTGGCTTTGGGATTTTGGGTATTATCATACAGAAATGCCAAACAAACCATCACTGACACAAAGGAAAGGTTACAGTGAACTAACAAGAAGCAGTTGTGACAGCACGATAGTATAAAAGTAATATTTAGTGTTGAATCTGCATTGAACAAAGATGTTTTATTTGGTGCCATTCCAATGCAGCAGGATGATAATGGATATTTCCATAGAGTAAAGGATGTTTTAAACTTTTCTTTAGGTACGGCACATCTTAATGTAATGGCCAGCAAACATTCAAAATCTCAGACAATTTTTTTCTTTCTTTTTCAATTTTCACCATAAACTTTGTCAATGTCGAGGCTTCATCCTCTAAAGCTGAGCTGACAACTGCTATAAAGGTAAGATGGGCCAGATTGCTAAAGAATATTGTTTTTCATTGATAAAGTCTGTGCCTCATAGAATTCAAATTGTTAAAAAAGCCACAGTAGGTGCAAAAGAACCCACCCCCACCCCCACTACATTAAATAGTTTTGTGTTATATCTGTGATTTGTTTTTGTTTTTTCCAAAGGCATACAGAAATTAAGCTTTAAACAAGCACAGCATTGACATCTTTAGGTTCTCATGTTTTAATTTACAGGAATTGTAACATTCAAGTCATGCATTTTTACAAGATTTTCAAAAGCACTGTAACAAACACGATGGGGCAATTTTTTGAAAACTTAGTTAATAGCGATCATCTGAAAAATTCTATTTGACGTAGTCAATAATGACGTCAATAACAAGTGGAAAAAGACTTTTTTTTTTATAAATCAACCTCATGGATAGCCTTTATCTATAGCTAGTATACAAAAATATATACTATGGGTATTCACAAGAGTGACTTGATCTATAGGAATGAGCTAATATATTTTACTTGATTATATTTAGTGCAATCTCAGAGCAAAACAGAACAGAAAAAATATTTGCAAAATAACCTTCAAATGATTAAACTCTTATATGTGGCCTGTGGCTTCTTCAATTCATCACACATATTCTGCATGAACTGGATGAAATGTTATGGACTCATTCACTTATTTGTCTAACATCTGTACAAAAAACAAAAAAAAAAAAAAAACAATCTCAGGACACAGTCATATGACTGCCATGTACTTAGGAGTGCAGAGGAATGAAACATCCCTTTGTTAGTAACAGTAAAAAGTAACACAGTGATTTTTTTCATCACTTTTAATGAAAAATAAGGTTTTCTTTTCCAAGAAGCCATTACATAAATATTACTCTAAATAGTATATTAGATAGCACACTGCAAATTACTACTAGGATTCCACACTGTGGAAATATTTTGTTTCTTGACAACATAAAAACCGATGAAGGGCCAAGACGGGAATTCATCTTTGTTTACTTAAACGTCTATTTGCAACATTACATATATACACATAGTCCTGGGGCATGATTAGTAGGTGGAAACTACTGCTCATTATCAAGAAGGTTTAGCAAAAGCCCAAGAATGACAGTCTGTGTAAAGTTTCAGAGAAGGCCAACAAGTCTCATTTTAAATTAAAAAAAAAAAAATTATGAGCATGGTTCAACCAGGAAGGAGAGAGAAATTGGACATCCACTACAGGAGATCCGAGATGATCTGTACAACTGAGGAACATTTCTGTGGCAAAGGGATCGGGGAAGATGCACCAGTTACATATACCTTCTTGAAACTACAGTGAATCCCAACACAACAAACACAGACCAAGTGCCAGGTAGGACTTGTCAAAATAAAATTCTACTGTACATGTCACGTCTCATAAAAACACAGATATGGAGTCTTCTGGTGGGTCCATCTATTCAATATTATGTACAAGAAAGAGCACAGAAACTCATTGTTAAAGAAAGACCAAGGTGCCATCTCCTAATGGAGTTGTACTCTATAAGCAGAAATCAGCAGCTTCACCTGTGTATATAAAAGAAAGAAAAAAAAAAAAAAAGTTTAGGGCTTGGGTATCTTATGTACAACATACATTTACAGGCAACACTGCAAAAATTAAACAGGATTTGTTTACCACACACACAGTTTCCTGTTACTCTTTAAAAACAATTGGTAGATTTTCAACTATTTTTATAAAATAAAACAGAGAGCTGGTAAAATTTGATGGACAATTGTTTGCACTTTACATACATTTATTTAAAATCAAACTAAAAAATGTAAATCGGTAAATTCTGTCCACATACAACTCACCTTTGCAGTTGGTACTTCAGAGAGTCTTATAAAAAGTTTGTTAGCGCCAGCAACAGGACTGAAGGAATATATAAAGTGGGCATCCTAGAAAATATTTAAACAAAATAGTTAAGCTGATATTCAATTTCAAAAGGATATACCAACCAGACCTAAAATAGTAGATATACACATATATAATCATAAATTCATGTTTTGCTGCTTCACATCATTTTCCAGGTTTCTCAATCATATAGACCAGTCTTCCTCAGGAAGAAGCCTTAAAATGTTTCAGGTCTTAGAAAACCTCGGCTAAAAATGATATTCCAAAGCTACAAGTAAGCAACATTAGTAAACTATGGATAAAATAATACATTTTGGGGCATAACCTAGATTCGACATTGTTGCCAATTACTTTTAATCTATTAATGTATTGTAATGTCCATATTTATTAGATAAATATAGAACTAATCTCACACACAAACAAGTATCACAAAGGCGATGGGTTAAATATCTGGGCAAGTCACAAACTGCTTAAGTGTATGCTAAAGACACACAACTATAAAATCTTACCAAAAATACTGGAAGTTGAAACTTGTCATTTAACACCACAGCCTGGACGCTGCACGGTCCAGATAATCGAACCACCACTTCCTTACCAAAGAAGTTTGCATGAAAAACAAACAAAAGTATCCCAGATTCTGGGGAGAGAAAAAAAAAAAATACAAACTGAATTATGAGATTTCCTTTTATTTACTGAGGTTGATGCAGAATAAAACTGCTGTACATCACCAGTGCAGAAAAGATCAGCTGTATACCAGCAGACTACTA
This sequence comes from Pyxicephalus adspersus, assembly GCF_032062135.1. NCBI lineage: Eukaryota > Metazoa > Chordata > Amphibia > Anura > Pyxicephalidae > Pyxicephalus > Pyxicephalus adspersus. Next base: position 30,604,690 of record NC_092858.1, read on the forward strand.
CAAATGAAACAGATTTTGTTTACATATTCAGACTTTATGGGATGACTACCAAACAATTGATGGTGGCTATATTTCTATATTTCCGAAGCCTAGTCAACGTGGTAGTCTTCATCCCTAGAACCACTGAAGCATTTATGACACATTAAGGGCTTTTTGCTTCAAAGTGGATTTGATTTTCACCAAAACTATGAAAATGCAGGACAAATGCAGCAATCAATGAATATCTAATGAAGGATGATGGTTGCCAAATGTACACATGACCCCAACTCAAAGATTGGCCAACTTCTACATTCTGGGGCAACCAACATACTTTAACCTAAAACAATTTTTACAAACTGCCTTTCTTATTTTAGGGTTGTATTAACTTCTTTAGGCAACCAAAGTTGCACAATCTTTAAAAAAGCAAACAAAAAAGGTTTACACCACAGAAATCTGAGAAATTTGTACCTTCTGGAATATTATAAAGAGGTTTGTAGTTGAAGTCCAGAGAAAAGTCCGGTCCCTCGCAGAGCCTGTGGCAAGCAATAGGGAAGATGGGTTCGAGCACTGCAAGGCGTGTCTCAAAATAATCCTTTATTGCATCTTCCACCACCCTGGAAAGTCTAAAGGAAAAAATTGAGAAAGTTAGTTGAAAAGTTCCAGATACCACTGAGGAGCAGTCTCACTGCACTTTACTCCATGTAAACATAATATTCATAATGGCTTTGCCTTGCTCACAATACACAAATGTAAAAGGAGGAGGAACTGGTGTCATCAAGACAGCACAGCTAGAAAAATGGATTTTGTCCTCTCTTGTGGGCAGGGTGCTCTGTTCCTCCTAGAAATTGTATCCGTCCATCATTTGCAACCCCCATTAAATGTTACAGCGCTGTGTAATATGTTGACACTATATTAATACACTTTAATAATAAACAATTTAAGATTCAGTGAGAATTTTAGAAGCATCCCTTGGACATCGCCCATGTCAAGGAAGGGGTGCAAGCCAGGAAGCGACTGCGGTGACAAATTTGATTAACAAATATGAAGACAAAAGAGATTGGAAATAAAATGAAGTCCTGCTGTAATAGGAGGAATACATGGTAAAAGGAATGGTTTTATTGTGTCTTTTCCACATAGTACTTCATATCAGTGTTTCTATAATCCCTTCCAACTCACTGTTGAGATTGAAGAGTTTGTTACCACTGATTTTTGTTTGTTTTTCATTGTATTGTACATATTATAACAGTGGTTTTATTAGAATATAGTAATTTTGGCATTAGATGATTTGAAGTAAAGGGAGAGTGTTAATGACACTGACTCAGTATTAGACACTAATTAACATATTTACTTTGAGATTTTCCATGTTCTATTTCTGCTTTAACTATTACAAGAGTAATAAACTCGGCACAACAGGTCCTCTATATGAGGACATTAGGGATCTGTTGGACATGGATGTCTACCCCGACAGATGAATTGCACTGTTCCCAGGCCACAGCCAGCCAGGATCTGACAGCTAAGATACAATTTAATGGTCAAAGTGAAATGCTTTCAGGTTTGCAACACCAAAAGACCATGTTTGTTAAACCATTTCTCCACTCACCATCATGAACATCCATAACCACCTTGGCGCTAACCACAAGCATTATGATCGTAAAATGGTAGGTAAACTTGTTATGCAAAGTGACAAAATGGAGGATAAGACATTTCACAAAGAATTCCAAGCCTGAGTAACCCGTAATGCTAAGGAGGTTAAATACAAAAAAACATGGTTCCCAGGGCACTAAGTTTGAACAGCACTGATCCTTCCTGCTTTGTGACATCGCTTGACATATCGCCGGTAAGAAGAGACACACTGGTCTGACCCATTTACATGTTTAAATCCGGATTAATCAACTTTGCTCTATAAATAGGCTTTTTTTTTCATATCAGAGCACAAAAAATGTAATGGAAGCCTAAGGCTCCACTTGCTGGCACAAAAGGTAAATAACATTATTACAAAATATATCAGACAAAAACAAAATACATTTTTCTGACCACATTTGTAAGAAAGCCACATCTCTCTAAATGTTCTTCATGTTATAAACTGGGTAAAGATGTGGTGAACCCTTTCATTGCAGACAATCAACATCTTCTGCCGTGTAAACAGATCATTAAGCAAAAGAATAACTACCCTGTATTGGGTTCAAGGATATCAATAAATCACAAAATACATTTTCCATGTTTCTGAAAACAAAGTTAAGTGCAGAAGAAATACTTACTTTTCCAAATGGCTATTAATCAATTCAAATAGAAGCATATTATTGCTCTGTTTAGCAAACTGTAAAGCATTGCCCTGGTGCTTTGATAGAACGTTACAGTCGGCACCTTGTTCTATCAAGAGTCGCACAATATCATAATTCCCTCTCTTACATGCCTAGAGAGACAAGAAGAAAAAAATCAATTACTTTGTTATATATGGATGTGCAGAAAACATTTTTTCAGACTCTCTTCCTGATGTGTTTTTGGTTTAACATAAAAGATTAACACTGTACCCCAAATAAACATTGCATAACAAATAATGAAGTAAGGTCAGAGAAGGCAGCAAGGTATTTTGGACATGTTGCTTCCTTTGGTTACCCTGCACAAGAGTGCAAAGGGAACAGGTTTGCAACACCCTACAGATCCGGTGGGGAGATGGTTTGGGCAGACCTTGCATTGTATTTGTTCCTCGGGAAGGGGTATAGTTCACAGACAAGGCAAAGAGGATTACTGCACTTACTGGCACACAATCATTATGCTTTATGGTATAACTATTGAAAAGTGATAGCAAAAAGACTAAATATAATCCATATATAACAAAACTTCATGATGGGAATACGAGTATGACACTGAATATGAAGTAGATGTGAGTACTTTTTGCCATCATGAAGACAGTAACAGAAGAAAGGAAATGGTTTTATTCAAAGTTAGAGCTATTTCTGCAACTGAGAGTTGGATTTCATAGGTTCAATATCTTCCAAGGAATGGACCATGAGGATACCATGTAGGCATCTGCAATATTCTATTTACCTTCATCAGGGCTGTTTCCCCAGTGGCTTGTTGTAAATTCACAAAAGCTCCAGCTTCCAGCAGAAGGGAGACAGTTGTCAAATAGTTCTAGAAGAAGAAGAATGTTTTTAACAATAAAATTCAATATTGACATACAGATTTAGGCAATTACTAAGTGGTGCCTATATGGGAACATTTAAAACGTTAAAAAAAAAAAAAAAAAGCAGAAGTAACATCATCAATTATACACCAAAGAGTGAATAGGTCTATGGCAATGCATAAGCAGCAGAAACAGGTCAAATGCACCTTCAGTAAAGAGTCAGCGATTTTAATTTTTCTCAATGACTTACATGTCCAAAGCACACTAAATTTGTAGTTCAAAGTGTTTTGATATCGACCCTTACACTACTCAGCTTCTCCAGAAAATACATGCAATATCCAGAAACACACTTTACATACTGAACTATGCACCCGGAAAGCTCAGCTTTTATTACAAAACCATTTATGATGTGGTATTTATTACATTTGTAACAGTTGGAAATGTTACCCCCATTCCACCACACATGGTACTGGTACAATTGCCCCTTAATGAGGAACTACAGTTAAAATGATAAAAAAATGCATGCAGAGGGGTCCTTCATTGCAGAAGGATATTGTTTTTTTTTTTGTTTGTTTTTTTTTTTTTAATTACACAAACCCATCTTCACTCCAATGCATGTGCTGCCATCTTATTCCAATCCTTTTGGGATCAGACCTTCATCCATTTTAATTGTACAAGTCAGAATTACACAAATCCTGAACACACACATGAAGTTTTTTCATTCCTGGCAGCCAAAGGGGATGCTGTGATACTCCGCACCGTAGACTGATCTGTGCACAGTTCAGTGTATGTTACAAAGGTTTGAATAAGCAGGTAAGATTATTTTACTGCAGAAGCATCTGCCTGCTCTCTCTCTAAGATATTCAACTTCAACTTACAATCACACTTAGTTTTCCCCATGGGGGGGGGGGGAAATCCCCTAATGACTATTAGGAGCAGGAACACACACTAACATAATAACCCACCATTAACTTTATGCAATGCTTCTTATATAACAAAAAGTAAAACACAGGCCTTCAACTTTACAAAATGAGAAGAAGAATGTAATGTAGGGCTTAATTACCACCTTACCAAGCCTCCACTGCATGAAGTACTACATTTATGGTACTGCCTACCTCAGCAAGCAGAATGGTTCACACATTAAGTATTATATAAAGTAGCACAGAACCAGGTTTGCCCCTGCACAAATCCTTGCAGTGTCTATTAACACCTAACTTGATCCACAATGCAATCTACAACACACACACACACACACACACACTAGTCTAAGAAAAAAAAGAAGCAAGTCTCCCCACCTTTTCCGCAGCATGGATTAGTGCTGTGGTGCCATTTTTTTGCCTGGCATTGATTTTGGCCCCTTTCCTGATTAGAAGACGGAGAATGTCATCTTGTCCTGCAGCTGCAGCCATCATTACCAGAGTCATCCCACTAGAGTCCTGCAGCAAACAGGAAAGAGATGTAACTTGTGTTAGTTTAGGAGGTCTATAGGATATTGGAGGTTGAATGTAAAAAAGGTCTAGTAAATAAAAGTGGCATTGAAAGTAAAATAAAAGCCTTTCACAATTCAAGTATTAAAGCAGTCAATATGTAAAGGATGTCCATTTCAAACATCTTGCTTGGATATGGCAGTAAAATGTCTTGTTGTTGAATTATATTTTTTCTAAAGGGTGCATCCCCTCCCCCTTCATTCACTTGTATCCCTCCTGTTTAATGTTCTGATTTCCTTGGGTCTGAGGAAGAAGCTCAGCAGCTAACTTTTTATTGTGGAATAAAATATGAAAACATGGTTTTCCATGAAAAAGGCATAATTTTCCTGCAAATTCAGTGAATAAAGGGGAGACCATATTCTAACAAAACATACCCAACGCTGAATAAGCCCTGCAGCAGTACTGATTCTAATCTAGTTCTACATTCACCTTCACAGATCGGCTAAGGTACATGAATATTTTCCACAACACTTGATCATTTATAAGCAGGGTAGTAATATCAGCACATATTACACATAATAGTAAAGTATTACCTCTTGGTCCAGGTTGTATTCTTCTTTGGAATTAAGTGCATATTTTACAGTTAGGTAGTCACCATTTTTGACAGCATCTTTCAACGTACCTGATTAAAGATAAGAAAATGTTTACTTTAATTAAACACATGAGGATAGTAAATGGTATAAAATAAATAAAAAAATGGAAAAACTTACTACTGGAAATCGTGTCCTTTGGGATAATTTCATCAGATCCATCAAGATGCCTCTGAAAGTCTTCCAAAGTCATCCACTCCAGCTGCAGATCCACGGCCATCCCACCTACTTGGGCCTTGCTCTCTGGTGAAGTGAAAACAGGGATTCCAATCAGACAATCTTATATGTCACAGAATACCACTAACACTGACAACAAAACGGTTCACCTCTACTCATAATACAAACCAATATACAAATATTCCCCAGCTGTATAACCTACTGTAGCAATGTTTGAGAAGAAAAAACCCAAAGTACTGTCACATTGAGACGGAAATGGAGATCATCATGGTGTTTCAGGCAGGGAATTTTGGGAGAAGAAGAAAAACCAAACAGAGATATATGTAAAAAAGAGACTAGAGGTAGTTAGGAAATGTCTATTAGTGTAAGGGAAGAGAAAGAACTACCAACTGTGATGTAAGCATTATAATAATTGATCATTATCCAGTTTATTTTGGCTGTAACATGGTCAAGAGCTGGTGTGGACGTCTTCCAAAATGTAGCTAGAGTAAAACAATCTGCCAAAAATAAATAGTTCAGACAGCAGAATGATTGCAGGCATCTTAATTTGAGCTGTGTGACAAAGAATGAGATTACAAAATCTGCTGATAGAAGAGGCCTGTGGATTAAATCTGGTTATTCTACCTAGAACCATTACTAGAGAAAACCAAACCAAAAAAAACACAATCCGCTTTATTCAAATGTATTGAGTAAAAATTTCGAGAAAGCAAAGGCTACCTCCAGTCTTCCCAGGTCAAGTCAACATCCCACTGGTTGTTATAAGAAAGCAGAATGGAACCAATACAGTATAGATATTTGGCCTCTATATAAATCTAAACATAAGCTTTCAAATCGGATAGTCCCATAAGGATAAGAGCCCAGTTTATGCTTGGATCTAATAAGATATCTGGCAACATCGAAAAAATTCCAGGGGAAATTGCCATTTACAGACCAGGAGGTGAAATTCAGCAGTCTCATCCTCTAAAAAAGCCATCAAATTTATATCCGCGCCAACATGCGGAGAACCTGCAAGCTCGATGCAGATAGTGTCCTGGCCGAGATTAGAACCTGGGACCCAGCACTACAAGACCAGAGTGCTAACCTCTGAGCTAGACACACAAAAACACAGTTGTGTTCATAACAATAGAAGTAAATAAAGCTTAAAGAGGAATTAAAGCCAAAACAATAAAGTCACTTACCTTCAAATCCACTGATCAGTCTGTCCGACGGGAGGTTTCTTCCATGGGGTCCCGGTATACATCCTGGGCTCAGAGCAGAGCGAGCACATCAGGCTCTCTTCTTTCCTGGTTCTTACTTCTATGTCACCCAATCTGGCACTGTGCAGGCATGAGATTGGGTGACGTAGACCTATTGATAAAAGGGCCCCTTCGGCACATACCCAAGATGCTCGGGCATGTGCAGAAGGAAAAGAGCCTCCCAGGATATGTGACGTAGGTATCCCGGGAGGCTCTGCGCTCCCATTCATTCTTGATTGCCTAGGTGCTGCACCCTTAAAACACTAACAAACAGAATTTTTACTTTGAATAAAAGGGTTAACATAGTGTGAACTTCAAAAGTGAGGTCATTTATTCCATGAAAAATTAGGATAAATAAAACAAAACATCCATTTTTATCCACCAATATGAGGAGAACATACAGCACCATTGTCCAACTAGTTATCCTATTTTTTAGCTCTTGAAGGTACATGGGATACACCGATGTCCCTTCGGCAAAAAAGAACTTGCTTGGTCAAAATTTTTTATTTTTTTTAATTTTATTTTTTTTGCCGGGAGGGTATTAAAAGAATACCCATCACCACAATTAGAGGGTCATTTAGCAAGTGGCAAACAAGCTGTTCGGTTTACCTTATTCTGAAAGTTGGGGATAAGCTGAAAAGCTTATCACTTTTCAGCCTGATTTCCTTATGTAAGGAGATTTTCACTTTCAGCAGTAAAAAGGGCTTTTCCCCCCCCATTTAAACCAAGTACCGACAAGTATTGTATTGACCTTGCAAACAGCACCTTTGCTAAAGTAACACTTATGGCGGCAAGAGCTCCTGTTTATTGTATACAAGAGACTGCACTTCTAGAAGTGTATAATGAAAGACTTGAAAATTTGTGGAATATACATGCTAAACATGATTTTCACATTTCAAACATGACAGCTCTCCACCAAAAAATTAAAAAAAAAATAAATCTTTCTCCCCCAACTAGATTTCATGGGACTAGCTAATTTTGCTTTGTTCTTCCATTCTCTTTCAAGACATACCATGTATGTCAAAGAGGGACATGATTGTGAGGCCTGTATGATTTACAAAAACAATTAATCCTAGTAGAAGATTAACAGAGGCTCTAGGGGTCACAAGCTGCACTGTTTTACAAACAGCACAGATAGTGAATATATTTTTCTCTTGTTTTTTACCATGGCGAAATAATCTTAAAACAGGATCTCTAATTCATTCACATACCAGCATTTTCCTGCACGTGATATACCGTGTCCATAACCTCTTGATCTCCTTCAGAAGCTCCAAATGTCCAAGAATCTGTCTCTTCTTGTGTAGATCTCCTCTCTTTAAATGCCGGCTTCACTTCTTTAGGTTTGAAATCCTCTGAGGGTCGAAAGTCAAAAGATTCTTGTTCCTTCCGTATGCTCTGCATACATTCTTCTTTATCTTCAGGAGATATGGTGAATGCATCATACACATGTTTCTGTTCCTTGAGAACTGTAAAAAAAATGTGCAAACAAATAGTAATATCCCACTAGTTATGTACCTGAGACAACATATTTATTGGAAAATCAGAGACATTTTTTATAGGGTAGACTTCAAAATCAATATGTTGGGCTTTATGTTGGGTAAGGTATGGTTAAGGCGGGCTCCAGGCTTAAAAATGGAGTAGCATAACTATGTGGCCACTACAAATATAGAAGTATTTAAATAGAATCCAGAAGAAAGCATTTAATCTAACACATACACTATATATTAGATTCTACACATTTATCTTAGACCTCATAATGATACACTGAAAAAAATTACCAGAAGCAAATATAATGGCTCCCCCACACGTCTAATGCAACTTTAATAGCACACTTTGAAAAAGCAGGCACATTTTAAACTTTGAGTGCACACAAACCTTGTTCAGACATCAACACATCATGACTGGGTGAACAGGCCATTTAACAGAATTTTGCCTTTGAGTTTACTCTCAAGATAATAAGCAACCTTCTAGGTCCATTGTGATGGTACAACTAATAACGGAATTCATCAAAATTGTTTAGTTATCTAGCCAATAAAATGATCTTGTATGATCATGGGCTGTTAAGACAGCCAAGCATATGCGCTGTTTACTTCGGTTACTGTATCCCAAGGGATCCAACGTTGATCGCGATCTACCACTTCATAGCAAAGGCAACCCGAGTCGATCGCAGAGCCCTGCCTTAGCCCTCCCTGCTGTTTACTAGCAGCCCGGCTGCTACGTCTATAGGGATGCTGGGGGTGTCTTTCTGTGAGTGAATGCTCCGTGTTAACAGTGGTGAGTGAGGCAAAGAGAACAGTCTGAGATGAACGGTGCTGGTTAGCAATTCTTTTTCTTGTGCAGCATGTCATTCTCCTATGACAGGTGAACTGTAGTTTTCCTGTCAATATAGTCTTGTAGTGCAATGTTCTGCCATTCAATGTCCCATTAGCTCCAGTCACTTTTGTGTCATACTCGGTATATATGTTTAGCATTTTTATTGTTAGTAGATCATTTCGACTTGGTTGTTTAAAAAAAGCTCGCAAGCCAAAAATGCGTGGGCACCCCTGCTGTATCCCATGTAATGGAAAACAATGCATTGTCGACTGCCCATTTTCCATTAGGGCCAAAGCCATGTATATACTGAAGAACCTGATCCATTAGTTGTACTCCAAGAGAGATCACCTTGGAAAGCCCAACAACTACACAGACTTGAAACATCTGAAACCTATGCACTGCACACTGATAATCACATTGGTTAGATCAGGTCCCATTCTCAATTATGCATTCTCAATTATTAGATATACATATCTAATATGTACAGCTTTGCCTATGAAGCTAATATGTTGCAAAATCTACACATTTTTCTGAATGTTGTGGTCAGAAGAATGTTCAGATTTTGTAACATATATTTGTGTGTATATATTAATTATATAAAATGACACAAAACCTTAAAAAAAAAAAAACAGTCTACATACAGTGAGAGGGTTGTCAAGTTACATACTTTTTACCAATTTTAGATCCTTCTTTACTTCTTTCTCAGACTCATGCTTTTTGGGCTTGGGCTTTTCCTTCACCAGTTCAGCTTTCTTTGTTTCCTTATTCTAGAAATAAAGCAACAGGTTTGAGACTTTGATCAATTAGGAAAAGGATGAGCAGATGATCTAATTCCAAAAATACATAGAATCAAAAGGTATGATTTTGGAAAATACAGAAGCTTTTTTATTTGCTTGGCACACAGCTACTCCATGGCCAACAATTACAGGAAAAAAAACTATTATCATACACTGCAGACACAGAGGCTGGCTAGTGTACCTGTGTGCAGTTGATCTGACTGAGGATTTAGTCAAATTATCTAAGGAAAAGAACAAAAAAAAAGTCCAGCACCCTGGGGGATGGGGATTATGAAACCAAATTTATGAAGATAAATATTGAAACACTGGACACTGATGGTGTTATCATGTGATCTGTAATATTTGCAATATTTGTATACAATGTTCAATGTATTATCTGTATGTGTACAGCATCATCTTTGACATGTAGAAAGTTTCTTTAACATTTGAAGAAATTTGTTTAGCTACTTACTTCTGGCAAGGAGTCTACTGACTTCCTGACTTTGTCATCAGTACTAGACTTTTTCTGTACTACAGCTGGCTGTTTTTCTGCAGCCAGGACTTCTTTAACCTTTTCAACAGATTTTTGCTTTTTCACCAGGCTTTTCTTTTCTGAATGGCTCACATCAACCAATACGGTCTTAGTGTCATCATTTTTCTTTTTGTGTTTCTTTTTCTTTTTTTTCAATTTTACTTCATCAGTCTCCTCATCAAAAGGGCCCTCTAAAGAAAGCTCCTCTTTTTGGGGAGGAGTGATGGCTTCTGTTTTTTTGACATCTGGATCCGGACCCGCTTTGTCTTCCATAATGACATCGCTGCCAACAGCAACAGTCTCTGCCTCAGGTCCTAAAGGAAAGCTTTCATCCTTTGGCAGCTCTGAATCCAATGGTTTTTTTTGTTTCTTCTCCTTTGTATCCTCTTTTACTTTAGTGTCCTTGGCCTCCTCCTTCTTAGACTTTTTTGATTCCTTGGCGTCTTCCTTCTTAGGTTTTTTGCTGCTCAGATCCTCTTTGCTTTCAGACAGTCTTTTCTTTGGTTTGGATTCAGTAGGCTGGCTCTCTGGTTCCACCTCAGGCTTGGACTTTTCTTTAGATTTTCCAGATTTTGATTTTTTAGTCCTCAGCTCTTCTTGTACCTTGTCATCAACCTCCTCGTCCTTAGATTTTTTCTTCTTTTTTTGCGGAGTCTCCTCTTTCGAGTCACTCTCAGACTCTGCCTCAAAAAGATCCCCAAGAGGCAATTTGGGCTAATCAAGAAAAGATAAAAAGAAAACTTCTGAAATTCTTTTAATTGAAAGGGTATATACTAAAAGCAGAGAAAGGGAATTACAAAGAGAAAAACAAAACTACTTTGGCCAATACAAATTAGCTTAGATCTTATTAAAAGACCAAAGTCAGGTTAAAAGCACCACCCCTCCCCTACAGTATTCCCCACTGGTCAATGCAGAACCAGAAGGTATGATAAACCCATTAATTTGTCTTGCTTGAAAAAGAAAAAAAAAATGGCATTGCTCCAAGGCTCTGGCTAAGACAGAAATTGCACACAATGTACCGATTACATTCAGATGGGTGTAATATGCATAACGTAAGCATAAACCAGTCACAAACCTGAGAAATTCAAACTAGATGTATAAGAAACAAATGCAATGATTGTATACAGCAAACACCACAATTGTGAGATGTAGAGATATAGGCAGCTAAAAATGTACTAAAAATGAACAAGGTTTCCTCTAAATGTTAAGTTTGAACACATTCCCTACACCACTCAAGCCTACGTACTGCTCAAACAGGAACCCATTACATTAAAGAACCAATAGGGCTTTGACACCTGCACTTAATTTTAGTTATCTCTTTTCCGAAATTATTAATTATCTTGACCTGCAAGTGTCACAGAAAGCCTTGTTAATGTAATTTTTCTTTATACATTTAGTTTTAATACAAAACCTCTCACCAAAACTGTAGGTTCCAGGTATACATTGCGCAATGCACAATGCATACCTGGACACCCCATGCCTACAAAGACAAGAACTTAGCATAGATTTAATATTTTTCACAAATTTACCGATGTTTCCTTCTTAGCGGCTTTCTGTTTGCTTTCTGCTTGTTTCTTTCTGAATTCAAGAAGAACCTCTTTGCAGTCATCAAGATGAGCTTCTGGCTCCCAAGTATCACCATCAGAATCATATCCCTTCCAGCGAACGCGGTACAACACCTCTCCCTGCAAAAAAAGAAAACGTTTTTAGTTAAACACATTAAAACAAAATGTTGCATCACACAAGGTGTAGCTTTGGCTTTTCCCATGGTCAACAAATTTTGATTCCCCCCTAACAATGACAGATGATGTTCAGCAACTGGTAAGCACAAAACATTAATCAATTCTTGAATGCAACATCACATGGAAAAGTCTTTTTAATTGTGAAATGCGAAAAAATGTTTTAGCAAACCAGCATCGATCTCATGCTGTTCCCAACAGTATAGTAACAGTGCCTGCTACACCACCATAAGCAAAGAAAATGCTAATCAAAAGAGGGAGAGAAGACTGTAAGCCCTGTGTAAGCTTTGAAATCAGATTTCAGCTTTGAGATGGCCCTCTTTCCTGGCCTAACTAGGCCACAGGGGAGGACGTGCTGTTGGGAATGGAGGAAATAAACTGAACTTGAACTCCCTTTCTCCCAGCTGGACCTCTGACAAAAGTTAAATTACAAGAAATTTTACTTATAAAAAGTACCATATACATAAGGACTGTACAATATGATGAGACTACACATACCAAATCTATATAAACATAAAGTAGAAACTATGAACCAATCAAGCTTACAATCCAAGCAGGTTCTATCTGTTTACAACCACACCAGAACTTATAGGGTTACATTGGTTAACCTCACGGATATAAGAGCTGTGTTTAGCTGGTGTATACTGCATGCAATTTTTATTTTAGTATTGTTTGCCGGTTACGTTCTGGTTCCAGGGCACAGAACAGCTTTACCATAAGTAGTGGGTGGTGCCAAGTTTGAATGAAGCAGGGAGCCACATTGCTGGAAAATCTAAAGGGTGGCAATGCCAGACCAGGAAAGTATAATAGCTGTATTCTGTCGTTTTTATATTACAGAGCTACCAAGGGATCCAAACTCTTGATTCTAAACTAAAATAGTACCTAATAATATGCATGTGCAGGGTTAATGTAGAGTATCTGCACTGTGACTATACACCTCCCCCTAGAAATGTAGCTCCTTCACATTTCTGTTAAGGCAGAGTTTATAAAACCAAAACCTGCTCAAAATGTTTTCCAGTTGTGCAGATGCCAAATGTGTCACTTGGTAAGCAGATGCTTCTATCTTTCCTGCAGTTGCATAGTAGTCACAGGTGTTGATCTGCAAATTTCAAACTGGGTGGCATACGTGGGAGCACAAGTGACATTTTTGGGCAGAGGTTATCTTCAATATAAAACAAGCATTTCAAGCACAACAAGCATTCCTTAGTGTGCTCCACAGCCCTTGACCAGCTCATACAGAAAACCAGACATACGTACAAACGTATCGGCCTGTATAGCGCACTTTAGTCAGACAGAGGTCAGGGTCTGTGTCTAAAATGTACAATTTTTGTTTTCAACTCTGCTGAAAGGCAAAACATGAAAACAGATAAGCTGGCATCAAGCAATACCGCCGGACAAGAAAACAAGAGGATCAAAGCAAAAACCAAGCAGTACTCAGGATTCCATCCTCTGTGGCAAACATACAATCAGACTTTTATTACATAAAAACAGTGAGCACACATGACAGATGCATTTTGGAGGAACCTATAATCCAGACATAGGCCATGTACACTTGTGCAAAAATTGTCGTTGGAAAGGATCTTTCAGCATCCTTTAAAAACGACTTACGAGTGCGCGATGCATGAACGGTGCTGTACATATAGCACTGTTCGGCTCTATGGAGAGGGAAGAATGACAGAGTGGCACCCCACTGCGCTCTCTCCCCCTTTACTTCCATTAGGATTGTTCGTCGCCCATCGTCTGTGGATCCGCCAGGATGGTCGTTTGGACGACAGGCGCTGTACACATGCCAGATTCTTGTCCGATATTGGCCCGGAGCCGATTTTCGGATGAGAACCAATGCACATGTGTACGTAGCCTTATGCTTTACCCATGCAGCTAATTCAACAGGATTACTTTAATGTCCCCCTTCTTTTCATCAGTTCATACTGACCTATAACTCAAACAACAGCCAGTCCATTTAGCTGCCAAGAGCGCAGGAAAAGGGGAAACATAACTTTTCTATCAGAAGAGATTTGTATTTCAATCTGTTAATATTGTTTTTCAAACACCAATACCTATTTCAAATAATCTCAGGATTAAAAGTCAACAATTGTACCAAACTAATCCAGTCTCCAGACATATATAGAGAGAGGTACAATACTAATACAGGTAAAGTGGACATAAACTAATATACCAGTGACAAAAGGATCATGAAAATACACAGATTGGGAGTTATTGGCATACGTACAGTGAATGGGAACAGTGAGTAGAGAAGAGAAAAATTAAAGAGGAATTGGGACCCCAGCAGATCCTCAGAGAGAAGAGAGGAAGGGGAAAATCAAGGGGAAAACCGGGGCTCAACAGGGATTTGGCACAGAGATGTCACATGGGGCCACAGAAAATCCTTCACCATGTGCAAGCTTCAACAAGACCAACTTGAAGATAACAAGGAACTTTGCTCTCATCAGGAGTGGTGCAAGCAAAAAGCAAGTATATTCCGCTGGGTTTTTATGTTTGCCCTCATCAGTCATGGGTGGGAAAGGTGCTCTTACTACCATAGTTGTTCACAAAATAATACCTTACTAAGGATAAAAGGTAGCGAGATTAATGAGGTTTGGGGGATGGTGACCAGAAGAGGTGACTTTTTTGGTCAAACTATTTTAGGTATTTTATTTTAACAGCTGAAATTGTCCTTAAGCATAATTAAACCTTCTTATCCTTTACAGCCAAGGAAGCAGCCATCTTGGACTCTATTTGGATCTGTAGTTTGCCAGGCGCACACGTGATTAGCTAGGAAGATGAGGGTTTAAAGGTCAGGGCAAAGCCGGCATAAACATTATCAACTGTGACAGTTATCACAGAAGCATGCCTTGAATTGGAAACAGTGAAAACAGAACTGAAGTCAATGCATGCAGATGAGGTCTGTGATAATGTGCAAGCATGAATGACGCAAGCATTCTCTACTCTCCTGGTAGTATTTTTATCTGGTCATCTTCTTCCAAGTATGCAATCTTTGGCCTCCTTAACCTCCCTGGTGGTATGAAAAATAAGTATTTTTATATGTAAAATCGGTAGATTTAAAAATACTTAGTATTTTAAATTTCCCGCCTGGTCCCTACTCCCAGCCACACACTTGCGAGCAGATGCCCGGCTGGCATCTGCTTTCCCTGGCCTCGCGTCTCCAACATTCACACATCAGGAATGCAGATGCCAGCCGGGCATTGCCAGGGGAAGAAGACCAGGTAAGCTTTTTAAACTCCCTGGCAAATCCACCTTGAGTGTGGCACAGGGTTACTGCTTTTGGTACTAAATTAACCGAGCCACACTTGGGATTACAGCCAGGGGGGTTATAGCCTGGCAGGCATCAGGCAGCTCCCACACAGACATTTAGGCCATTTCATGTTGTGTCGTGACTTTCTGCTCGATTAGTATTCCATGCACTCCCATGCAAGTGAATTGGAGAAAGGGGTAACTGTTTTTTGCACGTGACTGCTGCAAGTGAAAGTCACTTTTTCGCTGCACAGTTGTTGGAAAATTTGCAGGCACAATTGCATATAAATTTTGCTACCTGTGTTGCACAGTGTTCAACCCTTTTTTAAGCTGGGTAGGAGGAAGTTGTAGGTGGGTGTACTGTATTGTGACCCAAAAACAGCCAGGTGGTGCCCCCAGCTGGGGAGAGCACTGGGTGCAGTTGGGCAGTCTCAGGCACACAGCAGCAGTTTGCTATATGCCTACAAGATGCCAGTCATGTGATTTCACACCACAGGTACCCTTACTTGGCTGTATAGCCGATGTAGATTGTACAACTACAGTCTTACATACGTGGGTTACTATAGAACCATCTCAGCTTGATCCAGTCAGCATTATGATAACGTCTGGCCATTTCATGGTATAAGGAAGCCATGCTGAAGCACAGAAGCTGCCATAGCCGGCCTCTTTAAAAACGCCTAACCTAGTAAGTCAGCTATGGTCACCTCCATGTTCCATGCAGAACTCTTGTTTATTGTATGTTACCAGGTGTACAAGGAGTGCCTCGTCCTGCACCACCCTCACAGCATTAATGTCATAGCAGGAAACATTTCCTACCTCTGTCACTGGATACCTCCAGTCATTTTATTTTAGATAAAGAAGAAGAGGTCACAACCCCTCTAGGTTTTTTTAACGACTTGTATGATTCACCTTGTCCTAGTGAAAAGAAATGCAAACAGTTATAGTTGTCACTGGCACAGGAAGTGAGGGGAAATGTTCCAGTGGGGTCACCTGTTCCAATGACAACTAAGAGAGATTTCTCTTCACTTCCAGCTTTGTGGCTTTACCTCTGTTAATAAGGATAACAAATCAGAGAAATTGCTGGCCTCCTCCTGGAGAATCATCATGGCCGTTAGCACTGATTTTAGCACCAGGAGACAATCAGCTCATGTCTTGTAACCAGCTCCAGGTCAGGGACTTATTGCAAGGCTCAGCGTGAGCACCAGGCAATTAGCATGATCAACAATGGCGTGTCAGCAATGGCCGCCTCCATGTTACAGGGAGCCTGGTCCTATGCTGTGTGTCTGACATAGGGGGGAGCGGAGTTTATTATCAGCTCTGGTACATTGCATGCCACACAATAATATAGAAGCATTATACACACACATATAATATAGAAGCATAATACACACATATATAATAATATAGAAGCATAATACACATACATAAATAATATATATTATATAACCCCCTATGGCTGCATATTACCCCAATAATGGAGAGCACTGATTATCAGGAGGGAAGGAATGATGATAATAAATAGGTCACCCCCCCCCCCCCCCCGGAGAGAAGCCTAGCTACGCTGGTACTTGTAGTCCCCCCTGCAGCCATGCCCGCCATGCTCACCCCTTCTATCTTGGAGTCCAGGATGCTCTCCACCTCGAACACGTCCTCCTCATCCTCCGGCTCGCTCTCAGCAGCCTGCATCCGGGTTCCGGCCTGCCCTTTCTCTTCCACCCCTCCCGTCGCCATGCTGGAGGACTCGCCAGTCGCCGCTGCGGCACCGTTCCCATCCAGTCCCGCAAACTCCGCCATCATGGCTCGAGTTGTGCAGACGACAACGGGAAAATCCTCCTGCGCCACACACCTCCCCGATACGTCCCGGAGGGACACTGCGCCCAGCCAATCACTGAACGTGGCGGCGAACAGGGGTCTCCCGCTTTCGTCCAATAGAAACGAAAGAGCAAAATTGCGGCCGTGGGAGATCACGTTGGCCACGCAGTAATTGGTTCCCGAGCGCCCCAACGAGAGAGAATTATCCAATGAGGGATGGGCAAGGCGGAACAACTTGTAAGGTAACTTCAGGCAATGCCAGAGAGTCCTAGACCACGCATGACCGTCTGATGGTATCTGCGCATGTGCCGGGTACATGGGGGCTACCCCATAGATGCTGTCACTAATTTTTGTCTTTGTTATGGGGAGGAGCTGTAGTCTGCAGATGGTCATGAGCTGCTCTGTACAATACAAAGGGAGTTATTGTAATTTTGTCTAAACATGTAGTCACCTGAATGCTTAAATACCTTTCATAGATATTCAGCCTGCTTCCACTTTCTGCTCATTTAAAAAAGAACTAAAACCAATTTCTTCAAACTTGCCCATCCATCTTTTTTTGTCTCTTTACCTCCTAATGAGGTCAGTGTTTTTTTGACAAAAGCAGTAATTGTTAGGCATAACTAAATATGTCCAATAATTAATAAATTTATTAATAAACTTTATTAAAATAAAATAAAAAAACTCAAAAATCTGTTAAAATAGGATTGCATAAAAATACTGAAACCTGTAATATAACTGTACAGTAGCATATAATATAATTATATATATTTTATAGAAGGATTACTTTGTATTAGATTCAATACAGTTATTTTGTATTAAATCTAATACAAAATAATAAGTATTTCCTGCCGTGCTGTCATTTGCAACCCCTTTATAATGTACAGTGCTACGTAATGTTGGCACTATATAAATACTGTTTATTAATAATATTATTATTAATAATAAGGGGAAAGATGATTAACCTAACCTAAGGTTTTGCAATGTGGGAGGAAACTGGAGTACCCAGAAGAAACCTACACAGACACAGGGAGAACCTGCAAACTCCTTCAAACCTGAGACCTAGAGCTGCAAAGGTCAGAATGCTATCCACTGAGCCACCATGCTGCACGTCTTTAAAATATAAAGATGTACAGGCATTCAGGTAGTGTGTATTTCAAATTCCTGAGGATATTACATAAATTGGGTGAGCAGGAACCCCAACAGCCATCCACCTGTCCTTAATTTAGGTGAGTAAACAGAGATCAACATAACTGAAAGAGTTCTACAGCTACAACAGGTCAAAGTATTCCAAAATGTTCAGGAAAAGCATGGAATCGGAAAAAGAAATGCTGAAATGGAGAAGGTTCAGAGAGAGAGGTGAAGGAGTCTAGCGAACCCAGAAAAAAGTCACAATTTAAATGTATGTCCAACCTGTCCTCCTTGGTTGTCCCTCTTGTTGGGTGCATATGGACACCTTCATAACAAATGTCATCATTTAACGATTAAAAAGTATTGATATACACCAAGCCTTCACCTGGTCATGAAATGATTCAATTTTCTGTTTAGAAACTAAATGTAAATGAAAAATAACATGAAAAAACATTCATTTATACCTATTGCTTTTTTATGGTCCTTTAAAAAGGGGCATAGTGCAAATTTGGCTCTCCTGTAAAAGTTGCTCAACTAATGCAGGTGCACAAGAATCATGTTTTAAAGTACTCTCCAAATGGTACCTTGTTCCATCTTCGTCTCCTATGTGCCTTCGTGGTTGTAATCAGTTGGGTTCTTTCTTACATATTTGGTGGGAGTGTCCCGTGGCCCACTCCTTTTAGACCAAAATCTACCGCCTACTCACGGCTCTTTTTGTAGTGCCAATTCCAAGGGTTCCTCCAACAGCTCTGCTTCATTGCAGGCCTCCCTGTCATTCCTCGATTCAATTTAGTCTCATGCAACACATCCTCATAGCTGCTAAACAATGCATAGCACGGGCATGGCTATCACCTCGAATTATGTTGGAAACAATTTGGTCGCTATGGATTAGGAAAATTCTTCCTCCAGCCTTTGATCGTTCTTTTTTTCACCTTTAATGATCCTGTATTTTCTCTTTTACTCTTTTCTTCTATACACCATTCATCCCCTGTCCTCTCCCTTCATCTCTGCTCCCCTTATCCCCTGTCCTCTCCCTTTCCCTTCTCCATCATTTCTGCTTTTCCTTAAAGTAGGCCACCCCTTCCCTCCTGCCTTTTCCTCCCAAACATTAGATTCACCAGGTTACTTTTTTACTTAGATTGATACCTCCTTGTATATATTGTACCTCTTTATCATTTTCAATTTATTTCATGAATTGTTTATTCAATCTTACCTGACTTAATGCCATGTTTACCTTGTAATTCTAATAAATATTTCATTTTGAAAAAAAAAGGAGCATAGTGGGCGGGTGGGTGTCATTCCCCTACATACTTTAAGATAAATAGTGCCCCCTTCCCTATCTCTAAAAATTGGGAGGTACGTTTTTTTATAAACAGTAAAAAAAACCATGATATGCTTTAGTTATAAATGAAAAAAATATAAATGATTAACACAAATCCATTACACAATCCCTTTAATTCTAATTTAAATGCAAAAGAACTGGTTAAAAAAAGAAACCCTCCATAAGATACAAGATACTCTATTCTTGACCAGCTACCTTTCTTATTACGATCCATGAATAGTCATTTATATTATTGCAAACAAGGTTTTGTGGACAGAAGAATTATATAGGCCACATCTCGACAAGACATTTTAAAACCAAAGAAGACAAACAATGTTTCAAGAGAATGCGCGGTGTTTCAGTTATACAATATGTTTAAAATTATACCACTTTATTAGTTGTATGTTTATTTTAAAAGATAAACTTACTAGGTATATAGAGTACTGTAACCTCCTCCTCTCTGATATTCTACTAACCCGACTCTCTCCTCTACAATCTATTATGAATGCTGCAGCCAGAATTATCCATCCCTCCCACCGCTCCTCTTCTGCTGCATATTTTTGTAATTCTCTTCATTTCACCTTACAATCAAATCCAAGCTCCTGTGCTTTGCCTTCAAATCCCTCCACAGTTCTTGTCCCACTTACATTTCTGACCTGGTAAAAAAAGCCGCTCTCTTCGCTCCTCCAATGACCTACTAATGACTTCCTCACTCATAACCTCATCACACGCACGGCTACAAGACTTTTCTAGAGCTGCCCCAACTCTCTGGGATGGTCTTCTATATCCTATTCGGCACAAACACTTACCTTGTTCCGTTGTCGTCCCCTGGCTTCCTGCTGGTCCCTGCATCTCCTCCGGACACGTCTTCTTCCTCCAATCTTCAGCCGGTTTCCCGGTGACATTGGTGCATGCGTCAGTGCAGGCAGGAGGAGCGACAGGAAATTCAAATAATTTTGTATTGGATTCAATACAAAATAGCTGTTTTGAGTCCAATACAAAGAAATCTTTATATAATATATATATAATTATATTATATATATATTATACATGCTACTGTACAGTTACATTACATGTTTCACTATTTTTTTTTTTTTAGCAGATGTTTGTGTTTTTCATTTAAAGTTTAATATTAAACTTATTAAACATTGGACACATTTCATTGAGTTATGCCTAAGAATTATAGTCTACAATGTAAAATTTCCATGCAAAAAAGTAACACTTTTTGCGTGGAAATACGGACAGAATTAGAACACTAGGGGGGTTAAAAGAGCACTCAAACTCATCTTCTCCTGTCTCCTAAAACCCTCACTACTCACTCACCTAATATTACCAAGTGACACAACAATGAGCCTATCATTTCATTTCTGGTTATTTTGTATTTTATTTGCAACTAATAATATTATTATTATCATTTTTATGCTAAAATGTCTATTTTTATTTTTTTTAGATGTAAATATAAACATGTCCTTTCCAGGAACCATACAACAATGCAAACACATGCAGAAAAGGGCTCCCAACTTCTAATACAGCTGAAAAGGAGAGTTTGGGAGTGAAGTTGAGTGTTTGGTACTGGGGTTTCCTGCAAGTCTGAAAGGTAACTGTGCTCATGGGTCTGTTACATAATCCACTGGTGCAAATAAAATGTAACATTTTATTCTTATTTCAAAAGTGTTGTGACTATTCTTCAAATCTGCAGCTTTTAAAAAAA
>NC_092858.1:30626940-30738959 GCF_032062135.1 Pyxicephalus adspersus
TATAAAAACTCACCTCTTCCAGGAAACATATAATCTGATTTAGATCAACCTATTCAGATACCAACCTTCTACCTGGTACACAGGTTACTGACTCCCTTGCCTCTTGTTCTCTACCCCTTGGATCAGTTTTTTGATCTTTTTTTTATATTAGCAAGCCTTTTAAATAATTTTCTTTGGGATCTTTGGGAACTCCTTCTGTAATTATATCCACAGCTCACAGTACATTAGTGTGGTGGTCAGTGGGATGAATGCCTCTTACATTGCTGGTCAGCAGAAAGAATGTCACCCTTATAGATAGCCAACAAAGATTAGTGTCATTTAAACTGACATGAGTGGCACAAATTGCTTACCGCTCAGGGAACCCCTAGAACCTGCTGTAGATTGTATGCTCAAAAAGTCAGATGTGCTGTCTGCCATAATAAAGGCGGCATTGTGAAACTGAAGTCTGACCTTTGCATGCAGTACTAATATTGGGTGCAACATCACTGTTGTTACATAGATGTGCTCTGGATTGTAACTAGCTCTACTTCTATAATTTGGGTTGCAGCCCTGGGATCTAACAGCTGTCCTAACACTCTGAAAATGAATTTACATTTCAGCAAATTAGTAATCAGTCAAACCCCCATCTTCCTCATCCAAAGCATAATACAGACATCAGATGGACATCAGATGACTGTCTCCATAGAACTAGTTACAATCCAGAACACATCTATGTAACAACAGTGATATGTCACCCTGATCTTTTGTGATCATTTCCAGAAATGAATGAATAAGTGCTGTACACACAGTTCCGATCTGTTTAATGGAGAGGGGAGGACAAATGAGAGCCCCCCTGCTGTGCTTTCCTCCATAGGAGTAAACAGTTGTTGTTTCCAATTAGTTGTTCATGAACCCGCTGTGGCACAGATAGCAAATAGAAAAACTGTGTTTGAAATGTGTTGACCTTAGTTCAGGCTAGCCTATATACAATAATTTAAGCAAATTATTCATTGTGAAAATCTAGGTGTAAAGCTGGGTACACACGTCTGATGGTTCTAGCCTGATAATCATCTCAGGGCGATATCGGAGAAGAATCTGGCATAGGTACAGTGCCTGTCCTCCATCGCCCGAACGACCGTCCTGGCGGATCCACAGACGATGGACCATCCTAATGCAAGTGAAGGGGGAGAGCGCGCAGCAGGGTGCCGCTTTGTCGTTCTCCCCCTCCCCTCCCCATAGAGCAGAACAGTGCTTTATGTACAGCATCGTTCATGCATCGTTCAGTCCTAAGTCTTGGGAAAGGATTGTGGAAGATCCTTTCCAACAACAATGATTGCACATGTGTATGTAGCTTAAAAGATGGACATCAGTGCAAATCAGCATTCATTTGTACATCAATAGATATACTTTTTTTTAATGCAAGCAGTGTAAGTCGGTAAATTTAAATTGGCATCAGTCCCTTGCCATCCCTGTACAAAAGAGCTCAGAGTGTAAGAGAAATGCAATGTGATATAGAGATGGCCTCATTACGGTGCTGCTTCTCCTTTCACTATTTAGTCCTAGTGGGGCAGGCCCATGACAACATGGTTTTAGAAGAAGTGGGTGCTGCCCATCATTTAACCCAGAAGAATAGGGACATCTAGTGGTAGAAATAAATTACTTAGATCGAAGGAATTTTTATTTCTTTATTATTTAGTTATTTTTTTACAATAGTTCTGCAATAAACACTTAGCTACAAATAAAAACAGCTCCTACCATGCATATTCCTATTTATACAGTTTAAACTGTATAGTTCTGGTCTAAGCAAACAAAGCCAGACAAGGTGGTTCCTCCTGATCTAAAACATCCAGTAGGACTAGATAAAAAACTAAAACACAAAGTAAATGTATGTGTATAATTTCTATACTAGTGTAAGGTACTCTGATCTATGGCACAATTAAACACTTGATGAGTATTAGAAACAGCTACGGTAGTAAGTGCTGTATTAGATGTATCCATGTACATGAGATATCAGTTTCCTGCTATGGTTGCTTAAGTGATCTCAGTAGAATGCTGCAGACAACCTATGAGTTATATGACACCTGCAGAACCCACCTGCACCATCATCTGCCTACCTGGCCTATCTCCATAGCAATATACATGACACCTGACGATGCCTGCTGCCAGATCCTCTTTACTAAAGGTGCTCAGATCATTTTTGTATGTATTTATGGATTCCTAGCTTACATTATGGTTGGATTGTACTGAACCACTAATCTAATAATCTCTTATTTCTTATTATCCAGTATTTATATGGCGCCGCCATATTACACAGCGCTTTACAAAGTCCATAGTCATGTCACTAGCTGTCCCTCAAAGGAGCTCACAATCTAATGTCCCCCCATAGTCATATGTCATTACTACAGCCCAAGGTCATTTTAGTGGAAAGCCCTTAACCCTAACTGCATGTTTTTGGAATTAATCTAAGTAATTGTGTTATTTTTTTAATGCCATAATAAAGGAGGCATGCTTGGTATTTTTTGTAAACCTGACTGCTTGAAAATTTTACTGGTCAGGTTAAATTTTTGGTTTACTTGCTTTTTTTTGTGAAGTAATATACCAGCCATTCTCAACCTAGGATTCCTCCAAAGGTTGCCAGGGTTCCTTGAGTTGTGGCTTATTATCCTTCCATCTAATGCAAACTCTTGACTGTATGGTATTATAAAATCTGAAGACTACCAAAGAATTCTGGGGCGAAATTCAGGGCCTAGTGTCAAAAAGCCGGGTCTCAAACCTGGTGAAGGAGCGATGACTGGGAGAAGTCTAGACTTTACTAGCCAAAAATGTAAAATATTATCAGCAACACTGATTTAGGCACATTTAGGAAAATGTCCTCTGATTACACATGGCAGAGGGTGTTACAATGCATCTATTCGGTTAAAGGTTTTGTTTTATTCCTGCCAACTCTGTATTGTGTTTGTTCGGCTGCTGGGATGAACTCCCTGATATTGCTTGTGATGCAGGTATAAGAGGAGGATTTCAGTCTGTCTCCTGGCAGCGAGACGAGCTTTACTTGTGGTGTGGAATGACACACTACCACCAAAACATGACATTGTTTGTTAATGCCTTAAAATTTGTGTTCTTCAAATAAATAATTGAAGCAGAAACGGAGGATGACAAACATATGGATACATTTTTATCCAAATGGTATCCCTTTATTCAGCATACCTTTACATGTGCACAACTAATGGAAAATTTTAAGCCTTTTGACCAATCCACATGGTACATTCCTAATATTGCTTGATTTATATTGTTAACAGTTTTTTTTTGTTCCTTTCTTAGACCAACATTGTTAGAAAAAATTATATATTGGGACACAAATACCTGTTAGTAACATTGCATCCCTACTGTATTGCTCCTCAATACATGGTTTTGCAGGATAAATGAGATTATGTTTTAATGGAAGGGCTCACTGCCAATGTTTGTTGGACTGGGGAAACATTCCAGAATATTTGGTTATATTGGATCCAATCCCATAAAGTGTATACCACTTTTTATTCATCTAAAGTCTGATTTTTTCCCTTTCTTCAATACTTTTATGCGCATGGCATGTACATGGCATGTGCATGGTAATGTAGAGGGATAATGGCTTAGATAATGTTACTTTATTTTTGCTTGTTTATTGATAATGAAGCTATCACATGTATATGTTAAAATTTGGTTTGGGCCATTGGCTTAATAATAATACCACATTTTTCTTCAACATTTTTATTGTACTTTAAGTTATCTCTTTGTGCCTCCATTCATGTATTGGGCTATGGTACCCTTATGTTATTTTTGTGTAATTTATGTTTTAAGTCATTCTTTATAGTCTCAAGGTCCATATTACTTTACTCCAAACAATGACATATACAGTATGTATTA
The DNA here is from genome assembly GCF_032062135.1 of Pyxicephalus adspersus. Lineage (NCBI taxonomy): Eukaryota > Metazoa > Chordata > Amphibia > Anura > Pyxicephalidae > Pyxicephalus > Pyxicephalus adspersus. The sequence continues at coordinate 30,630,823 of NC_092858.1, forward strand.
CTTTTTTATCCTACATAATGACAAACCTATTGCAAAATCACGTCACATTATTGAAATTTTAAAATTGCCAATTTATATCATGTGGATAGAGAAGCCCTAGTCTTGAAATGGTTAGTACATTGTGTCCCCTATAAAGGTGACCTATCATTAAAATTTACACACATTAGCAAATCATATAACTTTGGTGGTTTCCTGCTCAAATTGTTTTACTTAAATGCCAGCCTAGGAAGGTGAGATCATTTGAGCACTGGTTGCTGATTATTAAAGATATGTTAATATCTGTCTAACTATACATAGCAAGTTTTATGCATTAAGCAGATAATAGATACATTTATAATATTACTCATGCCCCAGAACAATGATGCTTACCTATTTTTTCCACAAGATGGCACTGTGATATAAGTGTATTTAAAGCCACTTTGTAGGCTTAGCTAGAGTGGTGAAGGGTTACATTCTCTGTCAGGTTCTTTATTGATGGGGAGACAATTCTATTTTTTGTCCTGGTGACTAAATGGAAAAATGTAAAATGTGTAGTTTGCACTGGAATAAGGATAACTTCAGATGGGGACAATTTATTTGGTGATGACTAATAGGAGCTTTCCTTTATTTTGTAGAGATCCCCTAATGTTTCATGTGACAGTAAATATAAATCTACCCAGAACAAGGGTTTCTAAGGATTTCCCTACTGCAAGGGTCCTCAATATTTTAAACAAAGAGCAAGTTCATTGACTAATTGGAATGATGGACTGTGGCCAGCACCAGTGTAAGTAAAAATATGGTTTAGCATCATTCAAAGCAATGGCAGTCGGCAGTCAGTGACCCCAGTGTAAGGGGGAGAATGATTGTCCCATCATTGAGGTTGGCTGGAAGGGTAGTGCCTTGTGTGTAAACCTATGGAAAGAAGAATATCTCATTGTTTATGAAGTAGAAGAATAGCGTATCATTGTGCCCCATTGTTGGTGTCAAGATTGGGATGTTCAGAAGTTACTTACGTTTAAAGAAAATCTATGTCCCTCACTGTTCCTCTACTGTCACAGCTGGTAAATTGCAGGAACCACCAGGAAGGAGATCAACCCATCTGGTGCCTAAAATACACTGCCATGGATCGAACTCTAGCACCCTTTAATTGCTGCCACTTGGCATTTACTGGCTCCCTCTGCCATGCATTTACAAGACTCTGCATGTGGAACCTGCTGGTTGCAGATGCTGGTTTACATTTATCAGGCCATGATTGAAAGCGGAACTAAAGTTCTGGAAAAAAAATCTGTGATCAGGCAGGTTCATGTTTACAATAGGAACAGGTGATGTCTGTTCTGCAATAAAGGCCCTGACTCATCACAATTTTTAGAGGTAAGGGTATAGTTCCACTTTAAATGACCACTGCTCTTGTTTATCCAGAACTAAAAATGTTTGCATTATCCATGTTTTAAATTGTATCCTGAGATACATGATGATTCATACTATGCTAGACGTTTCAGTATTAAAAGGGGATTTCAAGGGGTTGGAAAAAGGATTTATATTTTCATTACTATTCAATGCAGAAACTTTTCTCTTCTGCCAAAAAATGTAAAAATAATGTTAAAACAAACATAAATGATAATATAATATCTACTAGATTGTAAGCTCTTCGGGGCAGGGTCCTCTCCTCCTGTATCACTGTCTGTATTAGTCTGTCATTTGCAATCCCTATTTAATGTACAGCGCTGCGTAATATGTTGGCGCTATATAAATCCTGTTTAATAATAATAATAAAATAATAATAATGAAATGATGGAAATGATTTATGACAATACTTTGACAGCATACTTGCCATTAAGGACAATATTTATTTAGACTTTGAAATTCAGAATGATTGTCAGCTAAGAAAGAACACAAAGCAAACATTGTCAGTAAAAAAAAACAAACACAAAACAATTTTTCTAAATCTGGTAATAAATGGGTTCAGACTACTATGTTTTGTTGAATAACAAGAAGAGGAAAGATTATGATTTTGGGTAACAGGAAACTTGTCAATGTCTTATGCATTACATGTCTACCTTACACATTCATACACTGCCTGTTGCAGATAATGCAACCTGATATTAAAAGACGTTTATGATAATTTCTCTTTATGCTCTTGGTATCACCAAATGTTTAAATTTTTGGGTGTGTGAATATGATTGGTGGCTGTGATAAACATTAATCCTTAGTATTATACATAAGTAGCATTGTTTAAGAAGGTGTATTTCTAGATCTCCAGGTTACAGACATAAAGGAGTAGGAGCAGTCTGGTGCATTGAAGCAATGCCTATATAATAACGTAACAGGCATGAGTAGGCTGCGCACAATGCATATTAATGCATTATTATTTCATTTTAAATAGAGTCTATTGAGACATTGTCACTTTGTGCAGTCTGGTGCCTTGACTTCACTTTAGTTTAAAAATAAAAATTGCAAAAATGTGGGAGATGGCTAGACCAAATATTTGAAACTGAATGTGGAACCCAAAATGAATGTTGTTGTTTTTCATTTTTAGTTAACAGCCTAACAAATGTGCGGACCATGACATTTCATGCCAAACAGCGTTGACAAAATACACAGGTAAATACAAGGCACACATTACAAGGCACCATACGTAAGGCACTTTAACACATAGACACACAATTACTTTGCCTTTCTACTAAGGTATTTCATCTAGCTATATAAAGTTGTAATTGCTAGGCTTCATGCACTACTTTTTGTTTCTATAAGACATTGTAAATCGCAAAATTTATTAAATCACTTAAACTCACAATAGTATTCAAACAACTGTAATAACATGATGGGCATTAATAACCCAGGACCATGGCGAGGTCAGGTGATGGAGTATCTATGTCTAGCAACTGGCGAGTGGCATGTTCCCAGTCCCTGCCCAAACCCAGTCGGCTGCAGATGCCGGAGTGCTGTCTGTCGATTTTCACTGCCCAGTTCACAGCGTTTACAATAGCAGGATATGCTTCACTGTAAAGAAATAAAAGATATGCATTAATCACCAATGACATGGCTAATAACTTTACATCACATGCTCCTGTAAATAAACAATTTCTATGTTGCATTTTGAAATATTCAACATTTTATTGCTGTTACAGAGAGTCATACCTTGTGGAGTCACACTGATCCAGTTTCATTAAATTCTTAAATGTAATACCACTCAGAAGATTAAAAGAACGGATAGTTTGCAGTACAAGGAGCGTGGCAATTAGTTTCAAGACCTCTTCTTTTCCTCTTAAACCTTTAAAAACAAAAAGAGGTATATTTTTTAAGCTTAAACTTCCTGACAGATATAAAGGACAACATCCTATGCATTTTGTGTTAGGAACAATTAAATGTATGTTTTGAATGTATCTAGTGTAACTATCTCTATTTGACTGGCATCAGCCTCCTTGCAATCCTCTGTACAACAGCACTCAGACAGGGGGAGTACTATGACACAGTATAGTAAAAGTTTTTCCTTTTAGGTATACTGCCTCTCAGTGATACTTTGGACTCCAATAGGAGATGAAGCAAGTTTTTTTGTTAGTTGAGCTAAAAAGAGAAGAATATGTGAAAAAGGAACTTAAAGAGCTAACTCTGAAAAGGAGAATATGATCATGTGACATTTTTCTGCTTGTACCCAATAAAACACAATAAAAACAATTGAAACCAAAAGGAGAATATAAACTGTTAGAATGTAATATTTTATATACTTTTAGCCTTTAGTTAAACTTCTGTTAGTTCACTGAGATGCTTAGGCAAAATTTGCTTGGAAATAAAAGATATATATATATATTTATTTTTTTTTTAAATAAAAGGTTCTTACATCTAATGTTAATTTTTAGTTTTGTTTCTGTGTCTTTTATTGTTGTCAAATTATTGTTTTACTTTTTTTTTATTTTGTTGAAAAAATATTAAAACAAAAACCAAGTCCAAATAACTTAACCTTCAATGAGCCTGATTTATTAAAACTCTCTTAAGATTGGAGAAGATACACTTTCATCAGTGAAGCTGGGTGATCCAGCAAACCTCTATACAGATACAGCTACCACTATACACAACCTTAGGTGAATATACAGCTCATAACTTACCCAGAGAGGAGATGCCTTTTTCTTTGAGAAAATGGTCACAAAAATATTCAACGTTAATTTTTAACAACTGTCCAAGCTGTGGAGTCAGCATCCAATATCCTTCCTAAAGTGGAGAAATAATGTTGAAATGCTTAATTGGTCTTACTGGGCTAAACAGAAGTATTGGTGCTGGGTATCCAGGCCACCAGCTTTTGGCTGATACAGTAAAAATATTGCACTGATGCAGGACCACCACAAAAATGTGGTCTATAGTCCCCGCAAAACAGCAATGATTGTGCATATTGCTTATATCATCTCCCTTTCTCCCAATCCTTTTCCAGAAATTTGCATCACTGATATTTGGCAAAGATGATAAGATATCCATCTCCGATTTCCTTGCGGCTCTGAATAAACAGCTATCCCTTAATATATAAATACACAGTATATATACAAATTATGTATTACAATCATTGCCTTTTATGTGTGCCCCATTTGCCCCTTTTTTAAACTCTAGTAGCCATAGCATGATGGCCATTGGCCTTGACAAGTTAGGCTCCACATTTCTATTTCTCTAAAGGTGCCTACAATATCTGGTTTAGGTGACAGATCCCACAACCATGTACACACGTGCAATAATTGTCCTTGGAAATTATCCTTTACAACGACAAAAGACTGCACAATGCATGAATGAGCGCTCTACATACAGCACCGTTATGCTCTATAGAGAAGGGAAGAGGGAGAACGACACCCCGCTGTGCTCTCTCCCCCTTCACTTTCTCTACAATCGTTTGTGCATCTACCCTGCCTAATGCTGACCAGAAGTAATAATTGAGGTAAAATGTATTCTGAACCGATATTGCAATTCTCTCTTTTTCTTGATCAATGTTTATATAAGACCAAGTATACACTGATTGCCCATGAAAAATGCCCATACAGCTGGTCCATGTCAATGAAGCATTTATGGGCATTTGTATGCATTTTTGAACATTTGGAAGGCCATGGGCATTTTAACACCTTCTGTGGGATGCATTTTCTTTACAGTTCATCAAGAAAACACCCTGTGTGGACTAGCCCATTGGAATACATAAAAAGAGAACATGGGTGTTTAAATGCTCCGTTCAATGGGGAAACAGTCTATGTAGACTTAGCCTAATACAGATACTGCTTTATGAAACGATTAGGTGAGAGAGACATTACCTGACTCTGGAGTGGGGAAAAGGAAGACCAGGAGAGATTTTCCAATCGTGAAATCTAAAATGCACACAAAATATACTATATGAATATGCATATTTGTACTAAACATTCCTTAAAAGTGGTAAAATTGGATTTTGGAGGATAATAGGATCTTAGGTGCTTAATCTTGTAAAACAAGACAGGGTTAATCCTGTAACCAACAAGTTCTGATTTTCTCCACATTATGAGAAGAAAAATCACCAGCAGTATTCAACACTGAAATTGGTAGGTTTTATTAGTTGCTCCACTAGATTTGTATCTAAGAAACTCAAACCTTCACTTAACAATGTAAACGCTGGGTGGGAAGAAATTGTAGGCGGGTGGCGGCCACTGTATTGTGAAGAAACTTCTGAGTAACCGCCTAAAAACAGCCGGGTGGTTACTGCAAAGTGCTGGGTGGTGAGCCCAGCTAAAAGAGGCTGGGAGAACACTGACCTGGATATTGGTTTATTGTGGTTAGGACCATGTAGAGGCAACTCCAGTACAGTAGGCTGTAAAGTTAGTCTACTTTACAGCCGCTGGCAAATCCTAGAAGCTGTAAATTATACCAATTTATTAAAGCTCCTATTCTCCTGAAAAAGCAATATCTACTGTGAAACGCGTTAAGATCAATATATGGGAAAGGATCAATCAACTTTTCTCATTATAGGAGCAACACACAAGTATCAAGTTTGTTGTACCAAACATACATTGTTATACATTGTTATACATGCTGTTTTGTATTTTTTTAATATGATCCCAAAAAAAAAATCACGTTTTTTAGGCATGGTTTTGTCACTTTTTGATGTAGGCCTCTGTAGATGTTAATTCTTATTCCTATAGGTTTAAATCTCATTGACTATTGTTACTTTGATTAAAAAAGCTGGCTGGATGACTTTGTCAATCCAATGTCAAGATATTAATGTAACAAATCTTTACCTAAAATTATTTACACATACACATAAAATACTTTTTGGGCATTGTCACTTCTGCTAGTTTGAAAAACATTTTGTAGTTTATCTGCACCTCCAAAGGGTGACAATGCATTGATATATTGAAGCCAGTGCAGGAACTGAGTCAAAGCAGTAGGTTTTATTAGTTGCTCCACTAGATTTGTATCTAAGAAACTCAAACCATCACTTAACAATGTAAAACAATTTAGGCCACCCAGTCAAGAGACAAGTGTTGAAGCTATGGATGTGGTAATCACTATTCCTGGATATTTACCAAATACCACAACACTGAAGGCTGTGTGGTGCTAGTATCTTTACCCACAGGCTTTTGGGTTCAGTTGCGAGCAGGTGTCTGGTGGAACTTGTATGTTCTTAACCACTTCCTGTAAGATTTTTTTCTCTGGATGCACCAGTTAACTTAAACTTTCATATTATTCATATACGTCAGTATATACAATACGTCAGTGATACACATAATAAGAAAATACAGACAGATAATAGCTAAAGCTGTATAAAATAACATTAAAGTGCAATAAAATAAACATATTGTGAATGAAGATGCTACAATATGCTAGAGTGCAGAAGAAAATTAAATACACACACTGCAGACTACATTGAAAGCCAAGTTAAAGCACAGTATACTCACATTTCTTACAGATCGCATGCTCCTCCTTTTCATTTTCTACAGATAAAATAAAAAATGTATGCTTTACAAAAGCTCTTTGTCCTCCTAACCCTAAGTCTTTTAAAACACATACATACAAGCCAGGACCCAAAAAAATCAGGACTGTCCTCTGTGTGGCTGGACTGCAAGTGGAGGGGATTTGATTAAGGTCAGTGCCCTTCCGGCTGCTTGAAGTGCGTCCAGAAGGAGGTTGATCCTCGATGCCTAAATTTCCTTTTTTGAAGTTCGAAAACTCTCGTCTGACTAAAGCTGTGTACACACTTGCCATTTTTGTCGTTGGAAAGGATCTTTCACGATCCTTTCCAACGACAAAGGACTACACGATGCAGGAACGGTGCTGTACATACAGCACCGTTCTGTTCTATGGAGAGGGGAGGGGGAGAGCGACGGAGCGGCACCCTGCTGCACGCTCTCCCCCTTCCCTTTCATTAGGATCGGTCGTCGTTCATCGTCCGTGGATCCCCCAGGACGGTCGTTCGGATGATGGACGCCGCCGACTGTACACACGCCAGATTTTCGCCCGATATCTGGCCGATGCCGATTATCGGGCGAGAAAAATCTGACGTGTGTACGCAGCTTTTTTTAATTTTCATTTGGTTAGTTTTAAGTTCGGAACATGTATACAATCTCAAACAGTAGCCTAGTCAGTGGAAATCACTTCACACTTCTTTACAAGTAAGCTTGAAATTTGTTTTTGTGTATATACTGGTGGAGTAGAGGAAAGCTTAGTGTAAAGTCTGTACAGATGCTAGACTTTCACTTCCCACAACAGTTATCTTAGGAGAAAATCTAGCATTCTTACAGGTGTCCCACCATACCAAAATATTAACCAACCACTCATTATTATTATTACTACACAGTATTTATATAGTGCCAACATATTACACAGCACTGTACAAAGTCCATAGTCATGTCAGCTATCCCTCAAAGGAGCTCACAATCTAATGTCCCTACCTCAGTCATGTGTCTTTATTACAGTCTAAGGCCAATTTTGGGGTGAAGCCAATTAACCTAACTGCATGTTTTTTGGATTTGGGAGGAAAACCATGCAGAGAACCATGCGCTGCAAAGGCCAGAGTGCTAACCTCTGAGTCATCATGCTGCCCACAACTATTGTTGAAAATACAAGTTAGGTTATTTTCCTATACTTAGTAACCATGATGGCCTACTGAGACCTGTTATAAAGGATGTCCCTACCTCGGTCATATGTCTTTAATACAGCCTAAAGCTTATTTTTGGGAGGAAGCCAATTAACCTAACTGCACGTTCTTGGAATGTGGGAAGAAATCAAAGTACCCGGAGGAAACCCAAGCAAACACAGAAATGCAGATAGTGCCCTTGCCCAGATTCAAACCTGGGACATAGCGCTGCAAGGGCCAGAGCGCTAACATATTGAGCCACCATGCTGCCCATCTCATCAATGATACCAGTTGTTTACCATAATGTTTACCATAATAATGTACCAAATTGCAGCTAGGCACATGTCTGACTGTTTATAGAAAGCATTTGTATACCTGTTGCCCAAAACAATCACAAGCATTAGTTTTGAGCAAAAACTGCTGTGTTCTTAGCTTAAGCCAAGCTTAGCATGACCAATGATGGATAATAAAACATATTACTTTTATCTAATAGGTCACTGCACCGCCTGGACCCTTAACAGTCATTTTTCTAATTCTGGTAATAGCTGGAAAAAGTTCTGGAATGCTGACATATTTGCTTAGCTTTCTTAACAGAAAGAAAACCTTCTCGCCTAGAGAAGGTTTAATGAACCTGAACCCCTTTGAATATGCTAATGAGTATTTTCTCCTTAAATAACGATTTGGTCTCTGTAATAATCGTGTATATATAGGTATGTGACAATGAAACCAAGCTTATAAAATGTATACACAGTATTCCCTGGATAAATAATGAAATATTGTAATACCATTGTTAGAAGCTAAGAATGGGCCTAGTCTATGTCTCAGCAGATGAACAATTTATCCATAGCAAACAACGTTATGCCCAGCACAGAAAAAACACACAAAATAACTAAAAAATGAATAAATACTACCATAAATGTTGGTTTAGACAAAATCTGAGGAGCAGAACACGCAAGAGGAGAAGGGAGTCCATGTTCTATCAGGGCTGCTGCCATTTCAGGCTGTCTGTAAATAAAGCAAAACTTTATGTTAAGCTAGTTTAATAGTCATACAACAACTACAAATATACGTGTGTTGTTGGATATGTATGTATAATCTGACTGTCAAAAAAACACTCATTTTAAATTTTACAGTACAGGTATACAAGCATAGGTATATAGCTGCAGTGTTGCCTGAAGATGAAATTGAACATAAAATATATGTTTTCATATGAGTAACTGTACCTTCCCACAAAAAAGAAACAATCCGGCCTTTTATGGACATGATGCTATTATCATGAAACACTAATATAATGGATAGATGTTCTGTTTCACAACACTAATATTATACTGATAATGTTTTTATAATGGGGATGGTACTAAGCCATAGCAGGATGAAAACATTTTCAATAGACCTTTCTATCTATTGTATCAATGAACAGATTGGCACCACTTTAGTCGATCCTACTTTCTGTTGCTTTATTCATCAGTCTTTCCTTGCTGTCAGTCTGTTTTTACTAGACACCCAACACTAAACTACAGTATATAAAGTAAACTACTAGACACTACTACTAAACATACAGTAAAGTTTAAAATTCTTATAAAACTCCTCGAACTCAGAAATCTCACAAATTTCTAGCTATCCACAACTGCCACCTCTGCTCTTGTCTTATCACATCACCATGATCCTGTCTTCCTCACCTCTGGAATTCCCTTCCACAAGCCATTCCATACTTTTAAAGCATGCTTAAACACACACATGAAGTTGGGCTTCTAATGACTTGGCATTTTATGAATATGTTGCCATCATCATGAAATACTTCTATAATGATTAGATTTTGTGTTACACAACAGTAAAAAAAAATCAGCATGAAAATATTGCCCACATTTACCTTATCGTCACACCCCATAGACCCTACTATCAGTTGTATCAATGAACAGATTGACACCGCTCCAGTCAATCCTAAATTCTACAGCTTTACTCATAAGTCTTTCCTTGCTTTTAGTCTGTTTCTACTATAAACCAATTATGCAGAGTTACAAATCCCTCTCTACCCTATAAAACTTCTCTAACCCAGAATATATCAGAAATCCCACACATTTCTATGTACACAACTGCAACCTCTGCTATACACAGCCGTCTCTGCTCTTGTCTTATCACATCACCATGATCCTGTCTTCTTCTCATGTATCTCTCACCTTCTCTAGAATTCCTTCCACACGCCATTCCATTCTTTCAAGAAATCTTAAAACACACCCATGAAGTAGAACTTCTCATAACTTTACAAATCTTCATGTAACAATATAAAGCAACATCATATGTTTTTTTTTTTAAGTTCCACCTTACATCATTAAAAGGTTTTGTGTTGACAGGTTTAGGGCTTGCATGTATGGAAACAGTTTGAGAAGTTTCTTCAGTGGACATTTAGAATGTATTTACAGAACCTTCCTCTGACCCACATTTGACCTGCCTCAAGAGGGTATTGCAATTACATACACCTCTATAGACTTGCAAAACCCCATTAAAGCCTGTCAACACAGATCCTAAAGCAGTCCCTAATCTTCAATTAAACACTGTCCAGGTTAAATTGATATTGTTTATGTGCCGCAGGATTCCCCTATTCTCCCTTCCACCAGTGATCAGACTACTACAATGCAACTTTGTAGCAAGTCGCAGTCTGAGAAATCACTGCAGATGTTGACCAGTTTTAGATATTTGTGAACTCATGTAGTAACTATACAGGCACCAAGATTTACTAGACTATGCAATCTGTACACCTAGCTATCTGTTCAGAAAAATGAATGCTGACATTAGAGAATGCCTGAAAAGAGATGGCCCTGTCTTTCTGGAGAAAAAAAAAAGACCACCCACTTTGATTCTATATACTCTTTACATTTACTTATCAACCTGATTTACAATTTGTCTATTACAATTCACATTGTACAATTTGTGGTTTAGTTGGACTAAAATGGTTACCTGGTCATTGTTATTTCATTTTTTGAAAAACGATTGTTTCTGTAATATTTAGGTATTTAAGGTAAATACCTGTAAAATATCAGAAGAAAGTAAATATTTATGACCATATAGGTTGGATTTATATTTTATGCACCCCTAACAAAACATCTTGTCCGGCAACCCCTTACCACCACTTCAGGTATACCAGCAACACTTGATACATTAGCCTGATTTATTGAAGCTCTCCAAGACTGCAGAGGACACACTTTTATTAGTGAAGCTAGGTGATCCAGCAAACCTGCAATGGATTTCTTTAAAGTTTTTTTGGTATTTGCTATCAAATGTTTTTAATCCTGGACCACATGAATTTCAGGTTAGTTGGATCACCCAGGAAATATTGGCTAGAAATACTTTTAAAGAAATGGAAAGTTCTGAACCAAATATTGTTGATCATGACAGGTTCATATACCTGTATTGTTCCAGCCTTGATGATAATCCGAGTCTTTCATCTTTATATACACTACTAACCTGAGGAAAAGAAACAGAATCTCTTGAATATTTTTATTGCTTTTCACAACATGAAGTCATATACAATGATTCGGGCACACTTTGTCAGATAACACGATCGTTGCAATGCATAGTTACTATTTCCTTTCAGAAATTTACAGATGGAACAATATTAAAGCAATATGTTTCCATTTGCAAACAGGTCAAATAATGCATATCAACACTTTGTAGTAATCACGGTCTGATAACATTTCTAACAAGTCCTTTACTAACTCTTCTACTTTTCTAAAGCACATATATTTGTATTCAAAGTATGCCTTCCAGCAAGCACAACACATCTAACCAGTGCATATATCAATTAATAATAAGTAATGTTTGCAAATATTTTCATGCACTACACATTCCACATGAAAAATGTTCTCTGCTCATATGGTGATCCTCATGTTTTGAACCAATATAGTGACTTTTGTTCAACACAACCTTTAGAGATGTGGATCTTCTGTAAGTAATGTTCCTAGTTTATTGTCACAAAGTAATCTGCTATTCCTCAGCTTTAGATTTCCTTGTAGCTATTCTTTTTTCAATTTAAATTCTTTATTAATTCACTTTTAAAATAATATACAGGAATGCAGAAGTCTAATCCAATGTAGTTACAAAACAAGAAAAAGAGAAAAGTTCGAACATTGATAAAGTATGGATGGTAGTATCAATATGGGCATCGGTTTGAGACAGTATAGTGGCTTTGGGTCAATAAATCCCATAGAGATTTAAATCTTTTATATAATGATATATTCTGTATCTAGATTTATTGTGTTAAAAAGTGTGTCATTCTATCTCCAAAATGTATTTGATGTTAAATACGGAACTAGCAATGCCCTTTGTTGAACATTCACATATGAGGAAATAGGAATGGGCCCTGGGTAGAGAGCTTCCCCTGGAGATCTGGAGGCTTATATGGAACAGTGCTCAGAAGAGTTCTTTTGCACTCTCTCCAAAAAAATGCATATAAAATATTGATGCACTGGTACCTCACACCTGACAGAAGACAAAGACAGATGTAAAGCCAGTACAAAAATAAATTAGGTCTTTAAGTCCAAAATGAACATCAGTAGCCAATTAGGTGCCTATCTAGGCTCCTTTGAACCATTTGTAGAAGTTTGCAAGCCCTGACGCCCATGGGGACCTAAACTCTAGTATAGGAAGAAACTCTGATCAGTAGAACCAGGCAAACAAAACCATTCATAACCTTGAGAGCGCTAGTAAGATTGTCCATAGTTTTAATGTCATTAACCCTTTGCAGCCAGAAAATGGGAGAAACCACCTCTAAAGGACCAGAATGCAGACTCCCCTGGTGGCATTTACCAGGTGAATCAACACCATGTTTATATAATTTCAGAGAGAAGGAGTTTTAAAGTGGGAAGAAGAAGGACAGATGTCTAGGTATTTTTAGGTTGGAAGATTTCTGCGTAATTGGGCCTGATTTATTAAAGCTCCCCAAGGCTGCAGAAGATACAAGAAGATATTTCATTAGTGAACCTGGGTGAGCAATTGAGGGGAAGCAGATGCCGGCTTGGCATCTGTTCACAAGTGTGTGGCTGCGAGGCGGGAACAAGGTGAAAAACCTAAAGTACTAAGTATTTTTAAATGTGCCACTTTTACATTTAAAAATACTAGTATTTATACCACCAGGGAGGTTAATACACTAGGTATGCCCTGCAACATTTCAGAAAAACCAAATGGGATTGAAATGTGTTTCTCTTTTATTTGAAGAATTGAGTTGTATTTTGAAAAGTGGAATTAAACATTTCAATGTTACAGGTACCGTATGTACCGTATGTACTGTAAAGCTTAGTGTAAAGTCTGTACAGATGATAGACCTTCATTTCAGACAACATTCCCCTTGGGTGAAAATCTATCATCCATACAGGTGCCCCACAATCCTTCACCAATATTGGTTACTCTAAGCGAAAGTTGCAGCTAGGCACACATCACTTGCCATCTGCATAGAACCGAACAGACTACTTGGCGTTACCTAACCAGAAAGTATGACTACATATATCGACAATTGCTATAACTGTTGCTTCAAAATATTACTAGCAATAGTTTTTGAGCTGTACTTGACCAGTGAGGAATAATAAGATATGTTACTTTAACTATTAACCTCCTGGGCGTTACACTGATGTCTGGATTTCTGTACCAAAAGCGGTACACTGTTTTTCATGAAATTTTTTTTAAATTATAGACCTGTAACTTACAGAAATATGTCCGAACAAGGGTCTAATAGATATCCTGAATGTAATAAAGTTTGAAACACACAATCATGTAAAAAAAAAAAAAAATAACTTTATTAATAAGATGAAATAAAAAACACACAAAAATCAGCTTAAACAAGAATACATAAATAAATAAAAAATACTGAAAATGCAATAATTCTGTATACTGTATAGTAATATATTTTTCTAAAACACCTCCCTAGTATGGTAAATTTTTAAACAGAGTCCAACGTCACATACCTATAGACAAAACCACATAAATATATTTTGTATTATTTTGTAGTGGATTGGATACAGGACTTTGTATTGAATCCAATACAAAATATTTGAATTTCCCGCTACGACCCCCATCGACAGGGACATGCACTGACATCATCAGCAATCGCCAAGGGACGCGTATGCCAATGCCGAATGTTCTAATTCTTTGCGTACTTCCATGCAAAAAGCGTTACATTTTTTGCATGGAAATGTATTTTAGATTGTAGGCTATAATTCTTAGGCATAACTCACCGAAATATGTACAAAATTTAATAAATTTAATAATAAAATAATAAAATTTATTAAACATAAAAAAAAAATCTTTAAAAAAAAATATTGTGTAATATAATGTAACTGTACAGTAGCTTATATAATATATATAATAAAATTATATATATTATGTAAAGATTTCCTTGTATTGGACTCAGTACAGCTTTTTTGTATTGAATCCAATACAAAGTGATTTGAATTTCCCGCCCCGCCTCCCCCCCGCCCCGACACATGCACCGACGTCACCGGGAAATCCCGGAGATCATCACTGCACACGCCGGGAGAAGACAAAAGAGGACGGATGTCTCGGAGGAGTTGCGGGGACAAGGTAAGTGTTTTTTTCAGTTGTAATCTGATTGTCATACAATGTTGTATGACAATCAGATTGCACTGTAACGCTTGCTTCTATTTTTAGCTACCCCGAACCTGGTATGGGGTAAATGCTTGTAGCAAGTTTTCTTACCCCGAACCAGGTTCAGGCTAACCGCCCAGGTGGTTGAGTCACTGCACCCCTGTTAGTGCAAGCAAACAAAAAGTATCATGGACAGTACCTAATGCTGTTGTTATGGACATATGACAATCAAAACCAGCCTTATAAAATGTATACACCGTACACCATGTCATTGACTCATATTAAGTATCATATTGGAATCATAATGAACTAAGCTTACTGATCTCTTGCAAACTAAGGATAGACCTTGTCTTTAGAAAAGAACTAAGCTGCTGAACTAACTGTCCATAGAAAACAATGTAATGCACCGCACTGCACACATACAAACAAAGAAAAAAAATCTTACCACATTTGGTGGTGTACCCACATGACAAGGAGGAGGAGGAGGAGGAAGAAGAGCAGACTGCAACATTACTGCTAAACGAGGAGGACATGGAGGAAGACATGGAGGCAACATTTGTGCTAAACGAGGAGGACATGGAGGAGGAGAAGCGAGTGAAAACATTATATCTTCTGCCGCCTCTGCAGGCTGTTCTTGTACACTGCCAAACAAATGTTTTATGTCATCAAGCTTGTTCAAAAGTCTTTCATTAACCACAAATATAAGTCTGTGGACAGATATACTAGCTCATAATATACAAGTATGCAATCAGCTGCAGTGCTGCTTGCAGAATAAAATGAACATAATGAGCCTGATTTAATAAATCTAGAAAATCTGGAATGGATACAAAATACCATTGGCAAATGTTTTCAATCCATTACAGGTTTTTTGGATCACCCAGGTTCTCCCATGATAGCCTATATTCTCCAGTCCTGCCCAGCTTTATTAAATCAGACCCAAACTATATATTTCATATGAGTAACTGTATGTTCCCACAAACGTCTTGGCATTTTATGGATAAGTTGCCATCATCATGAAACACTTCTATATTGATTAGATTTTGTGTTACACAACAGTAAAAAAATTCAGCATGAAAATATTGCCCACATTCACCCTATAGACCTTACTATCAATTGTATCAATGAACAGATTGACACCACTCCAGTCAATCCTAAATTCTACAGATTTACTTCTTAGTCTTTCCTTGCTTTCAGCCTGTTTTTTATTAGAAACCAAATATACATAGAGTTACAAATTCATAACTCTAGCATTTAAAACTCCTCTAAACCGGAATATTTTAGAAATCTCACACATTTAATTTTCTATGTCCAGAACTGCAACCTCTGCTACACCTCTGCTATACACACAGCCTTTTCTGCTCCCATCCTTATCACATCACCATGATCCTTGTGGAAGGAATTCTCTAGAATTCCTTCCACAAGTCATTTCATCTCTTTAAAGGATCATTAAACACACTCATAAAGTGGGGCTTCTAACAACTTAAAAAAATCTGCATGAATACATTTCTACAAGTTCTACCTTACATCATTATAACTGTTTGAGTTGATAACTTTGAGCTTGCATGTACTGATTCTGTACATCATTGCATCAAGTTCCTCCTGAACACTGCAAGTAAATATGAAATGTAAAAATTCTTTCTTCACTATCTGGTAAGGCAAACCCTGTTACTAGGTTTATAAGTGCATGACTGATATTGAAATTTGGGACAACCAATCTGAATTTAAAGTTTATATCAAGCCAATTGAAAGTTTAGTTTTGTAAAGAGTAGGACAGGGTTAAGACACATTTTTAGGTTATTTGTTGTTGTTCACAACCATCTGAGGACATTTTCCTTCTATTCCTGTTCTAAAGATACTGGAAATAAGAGGAAATCTCTCAAAAAATTGAACAAGATTCATTTTCAAGGTATCTCACTATATCCACACAAAAAACCCTTTACAATGCACTTTGGTGTGTTAGAAAAAAGTTTGTCAAACATTGTTCACTATTTGTCACACTTTTTCTGTAAACATGAAAGGGTTTTGAGAAAAGAAACTAACATTTTAGCGACATGCCTTTACAGAATGCTTGTTCAGGTCAATGACAATATCATTCTAAACACAATTTATTATACAGTTTGTAGATTTTTCACAAGTAAATGAGAAAACACTGATATATATATATATATATATATATATATATATATATATAAATAAAACATCTGAATCCGAACCAAACAGTATTGATCAAGACACATTTACCTGCTATATTGTCGCAACCTAGTTGGTGGTATTTCAATTACACTCTTCCTAACCTGAGGAGAAACACAGAATTTCTTGACTATTTTTCTTTATCACATATAACAGTATGCAGTTGCATAAAATGATTAGGACACACTTTGCCAGATAACACCACTGCAGAAATTCATAGTTACTATTTAATTGTCTAAAATTTACAGATGGAACAAAAAAAACATTATGTAGGCATTTGTAAATCTACAGATAAATCAATAATGCCCATGAACACTTTGTAGTAATCACAAACATTTCTTGTATACAGTTAGAAATTTTTCCCACTTATTGTAATGTTACTAGTCAAAAAACTTGAGCTATTGAAGGAAAATCAATTGCCCATATTGTATAATAACATCCTATTTCTCTGTGTCACAAATGCTATGAACAGAAACAGTCCCCAAGTGGAGAAGTTTTTAAAGATATAATCCAAGCTTAGCTAAAAAAAATCAAACATATTCAAATAAAACTTTTGTATTGCAAACCAAGAAGTTTATTATTCTGCAGGATATTGTGCAAGATAATAAAAACTTTTTTTGGTTTGGTTTAAAAAAAGTTTTAGATGTTAATATTATGAATTGAGCTAAATAAACTATCCCTTTTTACATTTCTCCACTTGGGGACTGTTTCTGTTCATAGCAGTAATGTAACATATCAATATAATAAACTATAGATAAGCTAAATGTACTAATCTCTTATAAGCTAAGAATGGGTCTTGTCTTTGTATAGGCAGTTGAAAAAACTGTTCATAACAAACAATGTAATGCCCTGCACAGACAAAACAAAAAAACCTACCTTTTTAGCTGATTTATGTAAAACACTAGGAGAATATGAAGGAGAGCAAGGAGCAAAGGAAGGAGAGGGTGAAAACTGCATTGCCTCTGCTGCCTCGGCAGGCTGACGTTGTACACTGCAAATTAAACAAGTTTATGTTGTCAAGCTAGTTCAGAAGACTTAACAGACTGACACAGACTCTAAACTTCAGGTAAAGGCTAAGAAAGTATTGTTTATGTGCAGCAGGCATTTCCTTAGTCTCCTCTCTACTTATAAAATCAAACTACAACAATACAATGTTGTAGCAAATCACAAAGTGAGAGGATACTGCAGAAGTTAATCTGTGTCAGACATTTGTTAACACACATAAAAATTACAAATAGCACCAGGAATTACAAGACTAATCAGTGAGCTTGGATATACATCCAGAAAAACTAATGATGAACCAGGAACATGGCTCTGTTTTCCTGCAAAATAGATGAAGAGGGGGGTGTACTGTGCGGTAACATATTAATTGGCATACGTTTACCTATTATATTGTACATATCTGATGCTGTGTCCACTTTAAAGCCCATAAAATCATGACAGAAAGGGCATGTAACAATAGGTTGTACTAATTCTGAAATCCATGTATAGCTGCACACCCATCTACACACTTCTGACCTGTCATGGCTTTCATTTACCTCCAAACAAACTGAGGTCAAACAACTGCTCACCACCTACTTCTTGGGAGGATAGATCCTGTCCTCCCATGTGGACATATACTGTAATGCTGGGGCATGAAGTCTGGTATCCATTGTTCTTTTTATTTTGGTGTTACATAGTCCCATCAGATCTACCCTCCCTTCAGGGAAAAGTTGACACAGGACAGGTAACCTTCCCTTTCATTACAGGAATTTCTGGTACTTGTAGCAAAGAGCCTTCAGAAAACATAAATACCTAATTAAGTCTCTCCTACACTGCAAGTACTTAAAATTAAATAATAATAGTCTTCATTGTCTGGCAAGGCAGTCCATGTTACTCTATTTATTAAGAGTACACAGGATTAGGATACTCAAACTGAATTTAAAGGGTTTGTCCATTCAGCAAAGGTACAAGTAGCGAACAGGGTAGAAAAATCTCAAAAAAAATGAAAAAAAATGTTGTTCCCCAAACTTTTTTTTTGGGGGATTTTTTCCCTTACCTTTGATGACAACTCAGAATGTTGGGCTTTCTTTTATTTGCCCTAGTGATCACGGTCACTTAAAGTAAAGTGGATCAGTCTATTCAGCAGGGCACAGACAGAGGGTCAAAGTTATCCCTGCTTTATTTTTTTTTATAAAACTAAAAAAGTGCCTTTAGAAAACACTTTACAGTTGTCAGGCATGGTGGAATAAGTCTAAAGATAACAAACTGTAACACTTTTGTGATGCTCAGCATGCTTGTTCAAATCTGTGACTGAAACATATTAAAAAGTCAGACACAACAAGGTCTGCAATAATTGTTGGGTCATTTTAAATCACTTTGCAAAATGTGCAATATGGGCGGCCTTAGAGGCCAACAGCATAAGTTTAAATCTTCTGAACAAAATAATGTTACGCGTGACAGGCTCATATACCTGAAGTATTTTCCTCTATCTTCCTCTACACGTCTAGTCTGTAGAGAAAAACAGAATTTCTTATTAGGATATCAACAAATGAGAATGTGTACAAATATTAACATTTACTACACATGAAAAATAATCTCTGCTAACACACAGATCCCCATGGTTTGAGTCAGTAAAGTGGCCAACACTATATAGTAAACAGTATATGGGTCAACACATTCCTTGGAAATGTGGATCTTCCTATTAAGATTGTTAAAAGATTTGTTATTGACAAAAATGTACCAGTGCTTCTGTTGCAATGTAGATTTTATTGTAGACCCAAACTTCTGGGAAATATTTTTGTGCATTCTGACGTTGGTCTGTCTCCACTCTGTAGTTCCAAGGATATGTTTTGGAGACAGTGAAAATGGGTAGGACTCCAGGCTAAACCAAAGCCAAATTGCCTTTTATACACCTCTGATCCTTCTTTATTCTTCTCCAGTGAGCTCTACACAGAGAAAGCTAACTATTCCGGCTTCCTTAGATTTAAAAGTAAAAAAATAGAAAAAACAACTAGGCTTTTATATTGGCAAATTCAATGTATTATAAATTGAATGTAACAAAATTGATTACACTTATTGGGTCTGATTTATTAAAGTTTCCCAAGACTGGAGAGGATACAATTTCATCAGTGAACCTGGGTGATGCAAAAAAAAAAAACCTGCAATGAATCTGGTCTATGAAACCCATCCCAGGTTTTCTGGATCACCCAGCTTCACTGATGAAAGTATATCCTCTACAGCCTTGGAGAGCTTTAATAAATCAGGCCCAATGAAACAAAGAACAAATAAGTGAAAGTTGCCTTCCCTATCAATTGACATGGGGATAGTGGGCTTGTTTCTATACAGGTTTCCTCTAAATATAAACAAGAGCTTAATCTTATTCTGGTTCCTTAGGTGAAGTTGCATCAAAAACATACCATCTTGATGCGCTATCCCCATGATAATTAATGGGGAGGACAGCCTTCACTTCAAAACCTGTAAATAATTGTGTTACATTTACTGTATAAAACATTGCATTTTCCAACATAAAACCATGGTTCTTTCTTTTATTTTTATTATTGATTTACTCATATCTCTATTTTATTTGTATTATTTAAAAGTAATAACTTTATAATCATATTTTTAAGTGTTCCTGCTAACAGCACTAACAAAGAAATTATATAAAATAAATATATTCAGAAATACAGGGAGCTCTGTTGGCTAAACTGCCCTTCCATCCTCTTCAACCCATTCTTAAGCATTTATTAATATCCTATTTAACGTACAGCGCTGCGTAATATGTTGGCGCTATATAAATCCTGTTTAATAAAAATAATAATAATAATAATAATACTTGAAATGTGGATATTTTGTATACTGCATCTAGATTAAGATTGTTAAAAGATTTGTTGTTGACAAAAAGTTCCAGTTGCAATGTAGATTTATATTATATATATATATATATATATACACAAACATACATACATACACATATATACATATACATACATATTAACTATGTATTACGTGTACATACATATTAACATATGTATTATATATATACATACATATAACTAAATGCAGATAAAAAAACAAAGAAAAGAAAATAACAAATACAATAACGATAGAAAAAAATCCATGTCAGGTATATAACCAGTACCAAAAAAAAGATGGTCTTAAAGTCCAACATGACCAGCATACCCAAAGTAGACATGCTAAGTGATGTAAAGAGGTAGCAGTGGATCTCTAAAGGGGACCTAAAATAAGGTGTGAGAAGAAATTCCAACCAGCAGAACCAGGTCAAACAGAACTGTAGTTGGGAAGGACCGCAATACAGGCTCCGGGGACACTTACAGGTGAATCAAGACCAATTATATGATGTCGGAGAATGAGTTATAATGCAGAAGAAAGAAGGTAAGGTCTTTAGGTGTTTTTAAGTCTGAAGATTTCTAAGTAATTGAGTGCACCAAAGGGGTATCCTGAGGAGAACAGCAATGCCAACAGAATCAGCTTAAGATAGAAAGAAATAATGAAGGATATGAGTTTCTGTCCAGATTCCTGATAATTTTTGCAAATTATGGAAAGAGAGTCTAAGTAGCTTTTACCAACTTGTAATAGAATTGTTTAACAAAATGAAAGCGAGTGCAAGAATAGGCTATTTTTGTTACATTCCTATTCAAAAGGAGTCTGAGGCCTGCCCAAAAGGTGAACCTAAGGAAGAGAATAAAAGAAGCATGTTCTAAGAGCAGGACTAAAGAGCAGTCAGAGAAAGAAAGCCAGGCACCACAAGTAACAAAATGCAGGGCTCTAAATTCTTCCAATTTATACAAAGATTGGACGGTCCTATAATGAAAACCTGCAGGAAAAGGTTTCCCAGGAACAGAAGGATGGGAGATGGATGGGGAAAACAAGCCCAGTCCAAAAGGGTTCTTGTAAGATTAAAAGGGGTAGGATTCAGTGTAGGATCACACCAAGGAAGGGTATGGAGGGGAATCTGTGTAAAACATTGTTCCATAGAGATCCAAAAATTGCCATTTATAACAAGTTCAAAAGCCCAGAAGGGTGAGTCTCAGAATAAAAGGAAGAAGGCTACCTAAATACATTGGTGACAATGGGGCACACTTTAAGGCAAAGTTACTTTGGACCTGTGTAAAAAATGGAACTGTGAAAGCAAAGGCTTGGAAAGAAAACATCAATATTTCCAGGTGTCAACAAAGCCAGAAGATTTCCATTGCCTTTAGAAAGTGCGGGAGCATTTTAATGTTGGGGTGGCTCTCTTAACAGGCTTTGTACTTTTGGAGTGCCGGACACTGTGGGTGGCCTAAGAGCCAGCTGTGAGAAAGCCTTGAAGAAAAAAACTGGCCTGAACAAACTTACAACATATGATTTTGCCTCTTCTGCTAGTTTGGGAGGTGCCCCTGGTAGGGATGGTGGAGGTGCTGTCTGGCCAAACAGACCCAATCTGCTAGAGAAAGTTTGTGAATTCTGTGAAAAAGGTGCATTGATACTTGCTGACAAATCAATGGCTTGTGAGCTTCCCAACAAATGTGACGACGGTCTGTCTTCACTCGGTATTTCCCAGGATAATTGCTGGGGACGTTGAATAGGGGCAGAACTTCTGGATAGACCAAAGTCAGATAGTCTGTTATGCACCTGCGATATTTCTTTAATCTTCTCCAGGAAGCCCTACACAGAGAAAGCAAACTATTTAGGCTTCCTTAGATTTAAAAGTAAAAAAAAAATAGAAGAAACATTTTTTATTTGGCAAATTCAATGTATTATAAATTCAATGTAACAAAATTGATTACAGTTTGGCCCTGATTTAAAGTTTTTCACGACTGCAGAGAATATAATTTCATCAGTGAATCAAAATTAAAATTTCTTGGGAAAGGAATACATTTCTCTATTTTTTTTTCTATTTTAAAAGTAATAATTCTATAATCATATTGTATGAGCATTCCTGCTGACAGCACTATCAAATTAATGATAAAAAATAAATATATTCAATAAATGTGGAGAGCTAGCTCTGTTGGCTAAAGCTCATCTTCAAGCAAAAACTGCCCTTCCATCCTCTTCAACTTTTCCTCATTTTTCTTCCCTTGTGAAGAAACAAGAAAGTTATACTCACCTAAATCTGCTGTTCAGGTCCTTTGACATAGCTGCTTCTGGGTGCTCCTAATCCAGTGCAGCAGAGGTGCACTGATGTCATTGATGTTCCATTTTTCTAAATTCTACCCCACTAGACAATCAATGGGAAGTGTCTACATCAAGACATGCAGTGCAATACATGCAGTGAAGTGAGCACTCGGAACCCTGCCTACAGTGAGCAGAATAGAGAAACCTTGGACTGTACACATGACAGAAGCTTTAGTTTCATAAAGGGCATTAGGAGGGCGAAGGGGGTTTTGCCCAGAGACGAGCTTTAATATACCATATCTAGCATATTTCTTTTTTTTCAAATTTGAAATCTATTGTAGTAATCTTAATGTGGGAATTAAAAGCAGAAAAAACAGTAACCCTGGAGTAATTAAATTCCAACTTTTGATGTAACCAGTCTCCCAAATTAAATAACAGCAAGCATCATTTAACTCACATCTTGTGAGCCCAGGCCTTCATGATTCTGTCCCTAGGGGGGCATCATCCCATATTTAACTTCTTTTTTTGTAAGTGTCACAATTTAATCAAAGATAATTTGTAAACTAGATGTATGTTTTCCGATACTGTACAGATACTGTCAGAGGTCGGGACAGAAAACCTTCAACCCGCAGACAATTGTCTCTTCTTTTTAAGAATGTTACTCAGACTTATACAATTTGAAAGGGAAATTTGCTGATATGGATCCTGATTTCTTTCTGTTCCAAGGTACATGACTATATTTCTGACACAGCACTGCCAATTATACCTGCATAAATAAAATCCCAATTTGACAGCCCTTTTACCAACTTATAATTACAAGCATGTATCTCTTTAGTACCTGGTAAGAGCCCCGGGCCTGATCAGTTTACCCCTAGGTTTTATAAGACGTTCCAGGAACCTATTTTATCATTTCTACTTTCTGTATTTAATGCGGTGTCGGCCACCTCTGTGTTTCCCGTCCAATCCTTAGAGGCTCACATACCAGTGATACCCAAACCGGCTCAGGATCATATTATGTGTAGTAGCTACCGGCCCATCTCCTTAACTAACATAGACATCCGGCTCTATTGAAAGTTATTGGCCAATCGATTGAAAGCCCTGCTGCCTCATCTTATCCATCTTGACCAGGCAGGTTTTGTGATAGGATGAGAAACAGGAGACAATACCCCAAAAGCAGTCTCTCTAATAAATTGGGCTGGAAAATTTATTGGGTTCTCTAATAAATTGGCTCTGCAGTTCCTACATATATTTTATCGGTTGATGCCGAAAAAGCTTTCGACCACGTACACTGGATCTTTCTTCAGGAAACTTTGAAACAAAAAGGACTAGGTCTGAGTATGTTAGGACATATACAAGCTCTATACACTGGCCCATCCGGCAGAATCTGTGCAAATGGTATACTGTCAGAGCCTTTACAAATCTGCAATGGTACCAGACAGGGGTGCCCTCTGTCCTCCCTGCTGTATATTTTGGTTATGGAACACCAGCTAATGCTATAAGGAGTAACCCTGATATTAAAGGTGTGAGGATTGGGGATGACCGATACAAACTTTCTATTTTTGCAGATGATGTGCTTCTTTATGTTACATCACCTCATACCTCTACCAATGATTAAGCAGGAAATGGAAGGGTTTGGTATGTTAAGCAATTTTAAAGTTAATTACAATAAAACAGAAGCCTTAAATATATCGGTACCACCTGCACGGGTGTCTGTTTTAAAAAGTAACTTTCCTTTTAGATGGCAAACTCAAGCCATTAAATATTTAGGGGTCACTATTCCGTCTAATCTGCTGAATTAAACTACAAACCTTTGTTGAGGACTATAGACTCTGCTTTACGCTCATACAATCATTTACACCTTTCATGGTTGGGAAGAGTGGATGTTGTTAAAATTGACATTCTACCTAAATTCTTATACTTTTTCTCCACACTTGCATGCTCCCCTCCTAGTTCTTCCTTTCCCGTTTGGATCATATGATCTACTCCTTTATTTGGCATGGGAAAAAAGCCTGTATAAATAAATGCTCACCAGGAAAACGATTACAGGTGGCTTAACCATCCCTGATTTTAAATTGTATTACAAAGCTGCAGTACTTAACAGAATACTAGACTGGACTCACAATAAGAAACACAAGGCCTGGGTAACTATTGATGAATCGATACTCGTAGGTCCTTTAAATTTAGCTCCTTGGATACGGCCACAATTTAGACCCCATTCACTTTTAATACCACCTACGGTATCCCATGATGTAGACATGACCCCAGCTCTATGTTGGAGTTCTTGCCCGCCTATTGCTACATTGTGGAATAAGATATTTGCAGTCTACAATAAAATCATGGATCTTTCCCCACATCCATACATTACTTTGCTCGCTATTCTTTCTGGCTCTAATAAAGCTATAAAAAGAGGCCTTCTGTGTCACTTTATAGTGGCGGGACAAAGGATTATTGGCCGTCATTGGGGTTCCTCTGAAGGCCCTACTATGGTGGAATGGATTACAGAAGTGGATAGTATAGCAAGCTTTGAATACTGAGCTGCGCCACAGCATAGAGTGGGATATATGGGAAATGTTTAGGCTGTCCTCCGATGTTCAAACATACCTCCAGTAAACAAGACATAAAGTCTTCCAATACAGATTTTGTTGCTTTTCCAACTTAATTTGGTGACTGTGTGATTTGACATTTTTCTATGTAATACAAATTTTTTGAATGATTGTATGATACTATTCAATACTAATATTTCGTGTCCATGCTTTTTTGACCCCCCCCACGGTTGTCTATTTCTGGATAATGTTTTTCTATGTTTATAACTTTGTTAAAGCTTCAATAAAGACATATTATATATAAAACCTCACCTTTTTACTTGCTTCTCCAACACTTTCAGTGAAAACCTTTGCTCTTGGTGCTGTTAGATCACGCAATGAATTTTCAAAACATGGAGCTGGGTGTGCTACCAACCCTTGTTCAAATAAACCCCGAAATCTATTGTAGCCATCCTAAAGCACATAGTATGTTTAAAAAAAAACAACAATAAGTTTCTCAGGAATTGTAAAAAAAATAAAAAAAGCTTTTTTTGGCAGTAATGTTTATTTTCGATCTCTACCACTAGTCACCAGTCTTTCAGTGGGTTAAGATGTTACTCAACCCATTGGAACTGAATTAGTAAAGCTTTCCAAGGCTGGAGAGTATACACTTTCATCAGTGAAGCTGGGTGATCCAGCAAACCTGGAATGGAGTTCTTCAAAATCATTTGCTATTTGCTAGCAAATGTTTTCAGTCCTGGACCAGATCCATTCAAGGTTGGCTGGATCACCCTGCTTCACTAATTAAAGTGTATCAAATCCAGCCTTGGAGAGCTTTAATGAATCAGACTCATTTACTATCTCTGGGGAGATCTCAGTACTTGATTCACATCAGCCCTGAGCTGAGGGATGCTTACATTTGAGTATGTGGGTGTCATGCGGTACAGAAGGATGGACTGCCCACCACCAATAATGATAGGGAAGAGACATGTTTTTGCATCTGACAGGCCAGAAGACGTCGTTTTAAAAGCGTATTATGCAATTTTATCTCTCTAATTTTGAGGTAAGGGACTTTTGGGGGAATAAAGAAAAGATGCAGAAAAATAATAATATATTAATAATAATAATATGTGAAGTTTAACTTTAAAGGGAAAGGGCCTGATTTATTAACATAATAAAAATATTTTAGGAGAACCTGGGTGACCCAGCAAACCTAGGATGGAATTCTTTGAAATCATTTGCTATTAGTTGGAAAATGTATTCAACTCTGGACCCGATCTATTGCAGGTTTGCTGGATCACCCGGATTCTCACTAGATAGTATATCTTTTCTAGGCACAAAATGTAGTATGGGTCGTTTTTTTTCTATTTCAATATGTTTATTAGGATTTTAAAGTTTACAATACAAAAATTTGTGACAATAAAACCAATGTTATAACATGAGACAGAACACACTGTGTGTGCGCAGACACTTAAAACATGTTTCACTGCAAACAATGCTCATAGCATATTATTTGCCTCATCCTGATTTACATGGAATGAAAACCCCTTAGAATCAGATGAATACATACCATATGAGACCAAAAAAGCCTTTGATAGAAAACAAAGCAATACTAAACCAAGTGTGAGCAGTGAGTAAACAAATCACGTGTCCCAGTTATACAGTAAAATTAACAACAAACATAAAACGTGAAAACCATAAGGAAGGGGGAAGGGGAAGGTAGAGGAAGTGGAAAAGGCACACATAACTAATGCACTATACCCAAGATTAAATCAGCATAAGCCAAAATCTATGTGTTACTAAACACGATCCAAGGTTCCCATATATCATCAAATTTGTCCAAGGAATTCTTTAGGGTATGAGTTAGTCTATCATTAACCATAATCCAATTCAATTTCGTGAAAATGGGGTCAAAAGATATCGAGGGTGACTTCCAAGCTTTGGCCAGTGAAACATGACCACCAGATATGCAACATGGAGCCCCTAGAGTCACAGTCTCGAAAACATAAGGGAGAGGATGAGGGGAACATTTTCGCTAGTCTAGCTGGAGTGAGATACCACCGAAGTGCTACCTTGTAGTTAGCTTTCACCACCGCAGAGTTCAAAGAGACCTTGGAAAGGGAGTACACCATATCCCACCACTCTTCCAAATCCCATGTGATGCCCAGTTCGGGTTCCCAATCCCTCATATACTGCAGTTCACTGGTAGGGGCAATTAAGGCTGAGTAAATCACAGAAATTTGCCCTTTAGTGGAAGCTATGGAGGAGCATGTGCTTTCAAATGCAGAGGAGCGCATGGGTCTCGGGGCTTCTTTAATTAGCTTGTTAATATATGAGGTCAATTGTCTATAGCGGAAATGTTCCATTAAAGGAATTTCAAATTTACTGGCCAAATGATCCCATGTAAGCACTGCGCGAATATCCAACAGATCTTTCACCCTTTTAAAACCCTTAGAAATCCACCAGTTAAAGTTATCTGGACATAGACCCGGCGGAAAATCCGGATTATGCCAGAGTGGGGTTAGAGGTTTATGAGGTGAGGTTAGAGTCGGATGATTGCTAAATTTAACCCATACCCGAATGGAATGGGACAGAGCCAGGCATTGCACAGCTCCTCGCATACTTTTTTTACGCCACATGAGAGATTCTATGAAACCCAAGAAACTGTCCTGATTCTCTAATTCAACCCATTGCGGTCGAGCTCTGTGTAAGGTGCTCAATGAGACTTGTGCAACGTGTGCCGCCACATAGTAGTATTTCAGATGTGGAACCCCCAGGACCCCCATTCGCTTGGGGGCAAAAAGAGTGTTTTTTCGGATTCTGGCCTTCTTCCCTGCCCAAATGAACTTCATTATTCTAGACTGGAGGAGTTCAAGCTCCCTTACGGGTACCTGAATTGGGAGAGTACGAAACAGATAAAGTAGTCTAGGGAGTAAATTCATTTTGATAGCAGCTATCCGTCCCAGCCACGACGTGGGGGGAGAGAGACCACCTCTGAATATCCGCATAGAGTTTTTTAAACAAAGGTGCATAGTTAGCCTTATAGAGACCATTGTAAGTGGGAGTCAGCTGGATGCCCAGATACTGAATGGAATCTATGTGCCAGCTGAAGTCAAATGTCTCCCATATCCCTTTTAGCATCCCTAAGGGAATATCAAGGGCCTGAGATTTAAGTCTATTTACCCTCAAGCCAGAGCACAGAGCAAAGTCATCCAAAAGTTTCATTAGGTTGGGCAAAGTAGTGATTGGGGAGGTGATAAACATCAAAATATCATCCGCAAAGAGGGCACATTTATGTTCCACCTGGTCGCAGCTAATACCTTTAACATCACGATTCATTCGCATTGCGATCGATAGGGGTTCGATTGCTAGTGCAAACAGGAGTGGAGATAGCGGACATCCCTGTCTGGTCCCCCTTTTAATTGGGATAGCTGTGGAAAAAATCCCCCTAGGGATATCTTCGCTTCTGGTGAATCATACAAAGCAGGCAGCAGATTAGTAAAGTAGGCCCCAAAGTCCATCCTAGCAAGAACCTGAAACAGATATCTCCAAGATATACTGTCAAATGCCTTTTGAAGATCGAGGGAAAGCAGCATAGCCTGACGAGGGAGGCCCCCATACCAATTTGAGTTAACCACTGAAATGAGATCTATTGCCCTTCGCATTTGATCCAGGGCCTGTCTGTGTTGCATAAAGCCCACCTGGTCCGGATGGATGTACACTCCCAAAAAGGAGCCCAACCAGATGGACATGATCTTCGTCAGAATTTTAAGGTCACAATTAATTAATGAAATGGGCCTGTAATTGGCCACTTCAGAAGCATCCTTACCAGGCTTAGGGATCACGCTAATGAATGCTCTATTGGCGTCCCCCACTTGGGAATTCCCTTCTCGCAAATATTTAAAATAGGCTATCAAATGTGGTGCCAAGACAGGGCTGAACGTTTTGTAGTACAAATGAGAAAAACCACCCGGGCCAGGTGAACTTCCCAACTTAAGAAATTTAAGGACCCTGTTCAAATCCTCGGTCGTAAATGGTTGTTCCAGGATTGCCTTGTGTTTAGGCAGCAATTTAGGTAGGTCAAGCTTACTAAGAAACCCTTCAATGCCTACATTGGAAATTGAGTCTTCAGAACTATATAATCGGCCATAGAAATCCTCAAAAGCTGCCAACATTTTTTCGGGGTGTTGTGATAGCCTACCATCTTTAACCTTAATTTTGGGGAGCGCATGTGACTTGGGTCTGGGGTTGAGTTTATTGACCAATAGGCTGCCTGGTTTGTCACTCCACAGGTAAAATTTGTGGGCCAACCAGCGAATCGATTTTTCTGCCCTTGTAGTGAGAATTAAATTAGGTTCGGTGCATTTGGCCTCCAACCTAGACTTCAGCACGGGCTGGGGGTCTTTCTTATGTTGCAACTGTAACTGGTGATACTCTTTAGGACTGGTATCAATGCCAAAGGACATGATCGGACCAGTGCGTAGACAGAATCCGGGCCCCAAAAATATTAGGGAATATATGAGACTGGACGAATCCATGATCCCCATGGGCTGGGGGGTCTTTCTTATGTTGCAACTGTAACTGGTGATACTCTTTAGTACTGGTATCAATCAGTTTGTTATGAGCCCTCTTACGTGATGCCCCCAGTTTGAATATACGGCTTATGAGCTTCCCAGTTGATAGCTGGGGATGTGTCGCTCGCAACATTAATCTGAAAATAACTACTCAACCACGAATCTATCTCCCCTTTCACCAATGTATCTGAAGCAAAGCTTTCATTAAATCTCCAGCGAAACCCTGTTGGAGGCCGGTTAAAACCCATCAGATACAATGCCAAAGGGTCATGATCGGACCAGGGCGTAGACAGAATCCGGGCCCCAAAAATATTAGGGAATATATGAGACTGGACGAATCCATGATCAATACGAGAATACTGGTCATGGGCTGCTGAAAAATAGGTATAGTCCCTGGCCGACGGATTCAGTTCCCACCAACTATCGATTAAATCATATTTTCTCAGCAAGTGAGAAAGGCCATGATTTTTTTTTGGAGGGTCTCTATATCTGCTTAATTTGGATTTGTCCAAAATATGATCCAGAGCTAAATTAGAATCGCCTAACAAAATAAGGGAACCCTTCACTTTTGGCCAGATCTCGCCCAGAAATGCATGAAAAAACGCCAATTGACCTTCGTTGGGCGCATAATAAGATTCAACCGTAATGAGCTGTAAACCAACAAGCCCAATGACTACCAGAAACCTGCCCCCTGGATCCCTAAATACCTCCTGTGGAGCAAAATTCAAGCTCTTTCTAAAACACAAGAGGACCCCACATTTCTTCTTATCTGAATTGGCATTGTAGTGGATAGGATAGTTTTTATGGAAGTACTTCGGTACTGAATTGTTAGAGAAATGGGTTTCCCGTAAAGCTAGGATGTCAACCTTTAAGGAGTTGTAGTAGTGAAACGCCTTAGACCTCTTGACCGGAGCGTTAAGACCCTGGACATTATGGGAGAGCTTAGTAGCTTAGTAGGGGCTACAGGCCCTGCGGGTGGATCAGTCAACATGGGAGTATGGTAATAATAGAGCCAGCAATGCACTTCCTCTGGGGGTAGGGGTAAAAGTATGGGAACTATTGGGAAACAAAAAAAACAAATAAGACAGACAAAAAACAAGCAACCAGCGCACCAAAGTGCAGTGTAGTAAACCAAAGAGGATTGGGTGCTGCCCTGACCCCCGGGGAACACGCGGTCCCGAACCTCGGGGGGCAGCCTCACCTCTCGTGCTCCCAGGAGCTCCAACAAGCTCCATCTCGTCAGAGAGATACTGGTCGGGCCCGGTCAAATAAATAGGACCCAAACTAGATGATCCCACGCCCCCCCCTAGATCAAATAAAAAATCACAAGGTCCCCAACAAACAGAGCTTAGCAGAACATGTACATAACAACCTAAGGGAACCTCTTGCTTGAGAATGGCTCGGCAGCCAGATAACAATCAGTGCAATAAAACAATATCCAGTACCTCCTAGAACCTCAAAAGAAGTTCAAAAGGGCACAAATTTAAAAAAAAAAGAAAGACAACAATCCAGTTTTGCTAAAAATAACCAAAAACGCCCCAACACGGGGCTACCCCAGTAGGCATAGAAAAACAAAACAGTGTATATTATGAAGACCAGAATAAGGCGTATAAGGAACATAGAGGTATCTCTATACATACCATGCTAAAACAGCTACAAAAATACTGCCCCCAAAAATACTCCAACAATATACAGACATAAAAAGTCAAAACTATAACAGTATAGCGTCCAGTACAACTTTTCAAGGCGTCTTCTGTGTATGTTTCCCTGTTGCTTTGGCTTTATTCCAAAGTGGGTACAGAGAAGCTGAACCTTCCCTGCCCGGCAGAGGTTGGACATCCGCCTTCTGGATTAAGTCTAGATCTCTGAGGAGCTGTTCACCCTCGCCAAAGAATGAGAAAAAGTAACTTTTCCCCTGTAGTTGGAAAATCAGCCTAAAAGGGAAAGCCCATCTGTATTTAATCTTATGATCAATCAAAACTTGCAGTAGAGGTTTAAGAGCTCTCCTCCTTTGGATAGTGAATGGCGTGATGTCAGAAAAAATTTGTATCGGGTGCCCTTCCATCTCGACATGATCCAAGCTCCTGGTTACTTTCAATAGCGCTTCCTTCGTGGTAAAGTAGTGCGGTTTAACAATCACATCCCTGGGCGGGCCATCTTGTCCAGGTGCCATCAGAGCCCTGTGGGCCCTATCAAGCAATAAATGAGAGTCAGGCAGATCAGGTAGGATAGCATGTAGGAATCGCCTCACCGCCTCTGCGACATCCTTAACTGATTCAGGGAGGCCCCTGATCCTAAAGTTATTTCTGCGAGACCTGTTTTCCAGGTCATCAAGCTTAAGCTGCAGGTCATCGATCTGGTCATGTAAAACCGAGATCTCCTTGGAATTCTGGTTAACCCGAGACACCGTTTCATCCACTTTTTTCTCAAAGATATCAATTCTGGAGCCCAAGTGCTGTAAATCCTGTTGCAATTCAGAGGTTATAGTCTCTGTAACCTTGGCCAGTTCTGTCTGCAGCAGGCCAGCCAGATTCAGAAATAGCCGCAGGGAGATCGGGAGGGGGTGAACAAGCCAGGGGCTCTTGTGTTAGCACTCTGAGCCTGGAGCCATCAATATGAAGTGATGAATTTGTAGTGGGAGACATAAAATCCTCTCCCTGCATGCCTGCAGGGTTTTGTGTAACAGGCAAGGGGGCTGGAGGGGGGAGTGCTGGGATGCACATGAGCTGGGGGAGTCCTGATCCGCCAAAATACTAGCTGGAGAGGAGTGAAAAGAACTCCTCTCCCCTCCCCTATCTGCTGATCCCCTGCCCCTACCTGTGGGAGACACCCTCTCCGGCAACGCAGGTCCCTCTGCCTTGGAAGCCGCCATCTTAGGAGCCGGCCGCTGTACTTGAGACCGCGGAATGCGGTCCTTCGCTTTGATCCCGGTTTTCCCCACCATGCTCAATCAGCGCAGGATGAAGACCGGGGCTCGCACAGCCGGAGGGTAGCGTGGCTGCCGATGTCCGCTACCGGGAGAGCTGGTAAGAGATCTGGGAAGCGCCGAGCCGTCTAAAGTGCGACTAGCATGGACGGCGGCGCATGCGCACTCTAAGTCGTTTTTTTTTTTTATTGAAAATGTTTGCAATTAGAAAATACAAACAATAGCGAAAAAAGAAACAAAATAAAATAATACTAGAACAAAACAGAACAGACAAAGTGCCATAAATGAACTTGAGTAAGCTAACTTACATATCAAATACAATAAGATAATTAAAAAAAAAAAAAAGTGGACAGTAATACAAAATCAAACACAATCAATTATACTCACACTGTGCATTTAGGGTGTGCAAACCAGGGAGACCAATATGCATGAAATTTAAGTGTTTTATCTGCATTTTCAGTTCAGTTTCAGCCTCTTTGGCCACACAACCGCCAACAATGTTGTGATGACGACAAATCATATTTTGCTACTACATATGGTGTTCTTTACCATCGAAGTAACATCTTAAGATAGGGAAGTGCATCGTGTGCATATAAAGGCAGAATGAATAGCCCATTTTTAGCCCATAGTTTCCATTGTTCGTCTGAAAAAGTTTTATTCAACTCAACCTCCCATTTCAAAATATGAGGGATCCAAAAAACTTGTTTTCCCTGAAGTGCCTGGTAAATTATCATAATACCTCTATGTATTTATGAGGATCCAGGAAAGATACCTGCTATCTGAGGTTACGTATAAATCAGTGTTTTTAGGTGGGTCTTGTGATAGTAAAATATCCAACAAAGTATAAGCATCTGTAATAGGCATACCAAAATAATTTATTATTAATTTATTATTTTTGTTGAAGTGATAGATATGGTGGACAGGAATGTAGATCCTAAAAAAATTCAGTTGTTACCAATGCCTGATAATAATATCAGGAATAAAATGTAAACAAGTGTCAATTGGTATCGGAAGTTCAGTAGAAACGATATTCGTCTGTATCTCAGAAACCACTCTGGACCAAACCGAAAAAGCAGCTTTTATCCTGGAGTAATCAGGCAAAACTATTGAAGAATCTAATGACTTTGCCATGAATAAAGCCTGATTCTTCTTCCAACAAAAGGAGTACTCCATATTATGCCATATTCTATCAGTAGAATCAGTAAAAAAATATTGTAGAGCAGTCCAAAATCTTTTTTTTAAATTAGACTGTAAATCAGGACCCTGTTAGAGAGATTCTCTTTATGTGCCATCACATTGACAACAACTTCACTAGAGAAGAAGGAAGGAAATAACTTTAAAGCAGCTATGTGTATCCTATTAAACGATACCCATTCTACTACCAATGACATGTGCCAACACATCCTGGCGTTATGGTAAACGTGATCTAGGGGGCTTTAGAGCTTTTTTATTTATTTATTTATTTTTTATGGCTTTTATGCCCTATAACAAAGAGATGTCAAACAGGAGCATATAAGAACCTGATAGTGCTAAGCCTTTTAGCTTCAGGGCTGGTATCGGATAAGAAACTGACGCGTGTACAGCGGCTGTACGTTGACGTTCATGAATCCATATAGGCAGATCCATGACCGCAATGGAAGTAAGTGGGAAGGCAGCAGGGTGCAGCTCGCTCCTTCTCCCCTCTCCATAGAGCAGAACAGTGCTGTAGGTACAGAGCTCATTCATGCATCTTTCAGTCTATTGTCATTGGAAAGGATCGTGAAAGATCCTTTCCAACGTCAAAAATCTTGAGTGTATACGTAGATTCAGACTACTGCAGAGTTAGACTATGTAGACATGCGAGAGGATTCTCACCATATAGTAAGGGTTGTGCTCAATGTACAGTGTAATGTACAGTGGTTGCCTGATGTTGTTCATGGATCCATCAGGACAGACTAATAAAGGATTGATGTAAAGCAATTGCATTTGAATACATATCAAGAAAGGAAAGCACAGCAGGCTGCCATTCGCTCCCACAGAATGGCGCTGTGTGTACAGTGTTCCTTCATCTGTCACTCTTTGTCACTGGAAACATTCATGAAAGATAGTTTCCATTGACAGAAATTTACTGTGTGTACGCAGACTTAATCAACGTTTTTATAAATATGGTTATTAAAAATCAAAGGAACAGCACCAAAGAAATGCCCCATCTTAATTCCTCTCCAAAAACAAACAGCACTTTACCACTAGCAACCAGAAAATATACGCAAGCCTCATCTTGAACCTGCTGTTGCACATATTGGGCCCGATTTATCAAGACTATCATTGGTGAATCTTGTTTATTCAGCAAACCTGGAATGGATCTAGTACAGAATTGAAAAGCTTTTTACCAAATAGCATGATAGTCTATCTTCCCCAGCCTTAGAAAACTTTAATGAATCAGGCCCATTATACACTACACATATCATTAGCACAAGTCTTTTTTCATCCCCTTCCTACTGGCGTCTCTTAGTATTCCAATACCAATGCATATTATACCCCTTTATGTACCGTCCTATAACATTGCATATTTCAGTTTCTCTTTAATTGTCATGAAGAGTTTTTTCATATAACTTTTCAGATTTCACAGGCATCACAGAGGATTCACTTCGATAGTAATCAGGGTAGCTCAGCAGAACTTCCAGCCATCTTATGACAGGTACTCTTTAACCACAGTCATTAGATATAATCTTATACATTAAACTAGGTTCACATTGACAGTGAGGGATGTGTGCACCGCTTCCTCACGCTAAGAACCGCTGCCTCTTGGTAGACTCTATATGGTAGCATTTCCCTACGGTAGCCCCATGTCAAATTCGCAGACACTGGCTCTTTAAGAACTAGCGCCATAGTGCAAGTATTCAAGCTGCTGACAAGGTGCAGGGAGCTGCTTGGGATCCCTCAATTCAAAGGCAATTCTGATTCTGCCCTAAGAAGATGAAAAAGACTTGTGCTACAGTTGTCAAAATAGGCCCACACATGTTATGAATTTAGGTTTGTCCCTTAATTATTAGAAAAAACGTAACATTCTGAAGTTATTTGTGAGGGAAAAGAAACTAAAACCTCATCTCTTTCACCAAAACGTTTTCTTGAACACCTCCAGTAGAAACCTCTGCCCCTTGTGCTGGGAGGCCAAAACTTGGTTGTATATAACTTACTTTAGGTAGTGATGAAAGTCCTGCTGAACCAAAGCCTGCTGAGCTTCCAAACAAAGATGATGTGTGTCTATATTCACCAAATGGGTCTGGAGAAAATGAATAAGTTGGTGCAGGTAGTGCATCTAATGACATTGTGCCACACTCTGCTTGCCCATCTGCTTGCCCGGCTGATGAGTCCATTACTACCATTTTATCCAATGAGGCCTACAAAGAAAATAGATTTGTTTAGGTTTTAGGATAGATAAGAGTTATTATTTTATGA
Source organism: Pyxicephalus adspersus (assembly GCF_032062135.1). Taxonomy (NCBI): domain Eukaryota; kingdom Metazoa; phylum Chordata; class Amphibia; order Anura; family Pyxicephalidae; genus Pyxicephalus; species Pyxicephalus adspersus. The sequence continues at coordinate 30,667,213 of NC_092858.1, forward strand.
CATTATAATTTAAAATTGTTTTAAAAAGGCACTATTACGTTATATAACATGTATATATAATACAGTGATTTTTGTGCTATATTTGGAATCTACTGTAGTCATCATTGAACAGAGAGCCAGTTAAAAAAAAACAGAATTCCCAGGAACAGTAAAAAAAAAAAAGTCTGTTTTTGCTGAAATGCTTATCTTCCACCACTAGATGCCACTATTCTTTCAGTGGGTTGAGAAGTCACTAAGCCCACTTATTTTGAGCCCTGGCTGTCATGAACCTGTCTCGTTTGAAGACGTTGGCATTCGACTCACAGTACTCCCCATCTGAGGGATCCTCCTTTAGGCTAAGTTTAAACTAGCACTTCTTTCTAAGTGGTACTGCCATGATAGAACAAGTAGTTGGTTCTTATGGTATTGAAGTTTATGCTTGCAATAGCATTTCCAAGCAATCAAGCGCTACATGTCAAAGGGCAGATTGCTGCTCCAATTGCCTTTATGAATTGGAATCAAACTAATTAAATTGCATTTGCAAGTGTTCGCAAGCAATTTTTAAAGCAGTTTCAGGGATTTCAAGGACTGTAAGTGGGTAAAAAAGCTTACAGAAGCCTTTGAAAATGCCTGTATAAACCACAATGTCACCACCTGTTGTCTTTCCCAGATGCCTAGTGGTCAAGTAACCAATATTTACTCTGCATGGTGTATGATTATTAGTGGTGCACCTCAGAGTTTATTGTTAGGACCTTTACTTTTTATTATTTTTATACATGATATAGTATTCAGAATAAAAAGTACTATCTCTGTGTTCACAGATGACACAAAACTATGTAATGGATTAAAGTCCTTTAGAGGTCTCTAATTTAAAGAAAAGAGGTCTATAATTTACAAGCAGACCTGGATGTATTGTTTGATTGGGCAGCCAAATGACATTTAATGTTAATAAATGTAACTATGCACTTGGGCACTAACAGAATGCATGCATCAAACATTCTAGATGGATCTGCAGAAATCAAAAATGAAGCATGGGGTGTTCTGGTAGATCACAGGCCTAATAGTAATTTCAAAAGCAAGCAAAATACTTGTTTTCACTAAAGAGGTACACACATAGACATATTCCTACTCCATACAAAGAATTAGTCAGACCTCATCTGGAATATGCATTCCAGATTTGGCCATAACTTAAAAAGGATATTGGATACTCCAATGGAACTGGAGAGAGTGCAGAAAACAGCAACATAACTAATAAGAAATAATAAAACCTCAATATATTCTCAACACGCTTCACGTATCATTTGTATTGTTCATTGAACAAAATGCGAGAAAGGGGTACCCTTGTGTCTACATAGTCCATTAAAATAATTCTGTTAGTTCATGTTAAAATGGACAAGAGGGTATACCTACTATTAGAGAGGAAATCTGAACAGATCAGTAAATTCTTACAGAACAGCAGATGCAAGGGAAAAATATGAATGGGTATATCTGAACCATGTTTGGTTTGTTTATATTAAGGTAAAAAAAAGTTATTTTTGGCTAAAAATGAAGAAAACATGATTTATAGGGGAAGTACAGTTTCATCATTTGATAAAAGTGGAAAAAGTTCATAAACAATGATTTACTTGCAAATTGAGATTATTTGCTAAATCAAAGTACTTTCTGTCCACTAAGTATCATTTAATAATTATTGATCTAAGTTTGCAAAGGTAACTGCAGATTATTTTCTGAAGAGTATTATGGTTTGCCCTCCCTTCGTAATCTTGACCTGCATTATTATACAAGCCCAAAAAGGAAAAAGAAAATAGCTTTTTTAAATAGACAAAAAATGACGCACCCTGAATACTTACAGACATTGGGGAAAAATCATTCTCCGCATCATCTAACAACTCATTATCCTTAAATGACAAGTAAAAAAACAAATAGCAAAATTTTTTAATTTCATTGTCATAATCAGTTTAAAGGCAATTTTTTAAATAGAGTATTATTACTAACATTTAAATGCAGATTTGTGGTTGGTGCTCACAGTTCGTTTGCATATAGTTAAAACCATATTCTCTTCTAAATCAAAAATTAAATTCAATTTGAAATACAGACTGGAAAGCAGTCCACCCACTCATTGCTTTTCTTTTTCATGCATGTATACCTGAAGCACATCAGGCTACCAATTGCCTAAATACAACCTATTGTCAAATTTTGTGTTACAAAAACATTATATACTTTAAAGTGGAACTAAAGCTCCACGTCGAAAACTCAGGATCAGACAGGTGATCTGGAAAGCATGGCGGTGTAAATATTATGATTTGGGGTTTCTTTGCTGCCCCGGGGCTTTTGTAGTTTGCATTTATTAAGACAGTAGTATGCATTCTACAATTTATTTTGTAGAGTTATCCCAGAAACTATTAGGAATTTCTTAAACTGTGGTTTATTGACCTCTCTTTTTTGACAGTACCTGCGCAGTTCCAGCGCAAACACCACTTGGCAGAGTCAGCAGAATGACAAGAATTATCTTTTTATCTGTCTGTAAAAGTGATTTTCTGAACACAAATCTAAGGGGCATTTTGATGAAATGTTTTAAACACAGTTCCCTAATACCTAACTTATTTTGAGGATTCCCCTGGGGTAATAGGGTTGAAAGGGGGTACTGTACCTGGTCACCTTAGGGGATACAAGGGCAAATATGGAAGCAGGTTGTATGAAATATATTGGTGCTTGAGTCACTAGTTTCAGAAACAAAGTCAGCAAGAATAAAGTTGATGGTCTACTAAAATATCTTCCCATTCCCATTCCTGACGGGCTGTGTGACTAAGTTGAACTCAAGCTTCTCATCCAGATACTATCCACAGACTATGGTCCACATGGTTAGATCAGAACTAATCAGAACTTTACCTAATCCTCAGAAATGTCCCAGCTTTTCTGGACCTTTTGTGTCCCAGCTTTTCTGCCCAGTTTCTGCACCTAGGTGACCTTCCATTGCATTTGCAGGCCATGTTTTAGTTTCCAGTGGTACTTCCAGGGAATCTTTTGCAAGATGCACTTTTTATATAGGCTACAGATACATGACATAGTCATGTTAATATTTTTTCTGCATAGATAATAAAAATACACTTTATGGAAACTTCTGAATGACATTATGTCATGTTACATGTGACTATTGGACATTGATTGGTGCTGGTACAGCTAGTTATTCATAATACATAATGCAAATTGCAGTGTAGAAAAAAACTTACCTCTTCCACTTCAGCACTGTCAGGTGTCATTGTAGTATCCTGAGAAAAATGTAATCATTAACATAAAACATTATTGAATAAATATGAGACTATGCACACACTGTATAATCATATAAAACAGTACACAACACAGTGCCAAGCATAGAAATCCAGGTTAACAAGATTTCAGTTTTCTGTGGTTATACCATAGGATATTGTATGGGACTGCCATTTTCTATCTGCTAGCTGAGATGTAACTTTGTAAAATGCATATAAAGTTGTTGAAGTATTTCCTGCCCCTGATAATGGTCTTAGAAACCCCACCAGGATATAAGGAAATGCAAGGAGTACAGGGGCAGAGATGAGAACATGTGCTCATCCCGGGTAGGTGCCTGAATCCCTTCCTTATTACCCTCTGTATTAATGGGGTATATGTGATATCTGTTATCAGAGATTAATACCCTCTGTATTAATGGGGTATATGTGATATCTGTTATCAGAGATTATATAGCGAAGGCCCAGAATCCTCTCTGTTATCTACAGGTTAGTGTCATAGCCTGGTTTGTGAGGGTCATTACATGACCCCCCCATAACAGGGCTACAATATTTTCAGGTTTTAAGGATTACTTCACTTTACATATCATCTCTATTCTTTGCATTGTCCAGGGATGTCTAAGCATTACAAATGCAACCTATTTCAACCTCTCCCTGCATATGCAATTTCCATTTATACATCGGCCAACCAAAGGAAAACCATCGGCAGATTCTATTACATTTAAAAACATATAGGAAAAGGTGTAAAGGTGTTGCTGTCATACCACATTACAAAAAAAACAAAACAGTTAACAAGCACCATTCTCCAGTAACCTCCTGGACTAAGCCCTGAGGCTCTATTTTGAAGGATAAGGGAAATGTATACATATAAACCAAAGGATATCTTGAGGTTGTTCTCTGAGCAACTACCTTGTTCTGGATAGAAATGAATAACAGACCAGATGTTTGGGTTTTGAGACTATTTGGGACAGTGACCTGAATGGTTGCCCCCTCTACTGCTAACTTACCCTGATCTGCCTCTGTTTCATATTGGCAAGAGTAAAGAAACATGGTTAGGAAGATGAATGATTTGATGAATGATGAATTATTCTCAGGTGTAACTTCTGAAGAAGTGAAATGCATTTGTGAAACATGTCAAGTTTTAACACTGAATTTAAATTGACTTACTTTATTGTATTACTTTTAATGGTGTGCATGGGCTTAGATATCCATTTTATATGATTAATTTAAAAAAGCTTAAGTGTGTTTTGTTATGGATTGATGTATATTGTGATGCCTAAAAAGTCCTGTTTCCGTTGCTTGTTTTCTGTTATATTTGGTCTAAGTGAGATGTTGCATCAGTTTTGGGCTGTTTGAGCAATAAGTAAATGTTAACAAGCACTGTTATTTCTTATTTTTTTCTGTTTTACTTCCATTGTTTTCAAGCTGTTAGCTTTAATTCTTAACATCTTTAATTGCTAAATGATGTAAGTAACTTTATTCAAACCAATGCACCAATGAAAAACACCATGTTAAAACCAGTTGAATTCTGTACTATTGCAACTGGTTTTAGCATGGTAGTATTATTAGTATTTTTTTATTTTTTAAGAGTTGGTTGAACTTTTATCATTGTAGCTGTCTGGTCCTCTCTGCCACAACTTTTATCTTATTTTGTTTAACTATTGCGCACTCATAGAAATCAGCTATTCAAACCTTACCTTTTCATCTGTGTAACCCATGTATGGCAATATATCCACATCTTCCGTAGATATGATTTCAGAAATGTTTATTTCAACATTTTGATTTTCCTCAGCACTCTGAAAGTCAATACCATATTGCATTGTTAAAAATTATGTCTGAAATTATATGCAACAGTGAAACAGTGATCGCAATAAGCAAGTACACAGTAAAAACAATTTGTTTTCTGATTTAGCTAATATTCTTTCACTCTCCATTTTTCTCCCTCTCCCAGTCTGATTCTTTTTATTATTCCTATTGAATTCAGCAACATAAATTTATGTATTTTGTAATGGAGCTTCCTGTAACAGACCTGTCACTGTTGCTCTCTTGATTACCCACAATTAAAGATTTCTATTCTGCAAATAGAGGTGAATATATATTAATGTATTTAACTAAGTTGTATTGCTCTATACAAGCTGCCAACATGTGTATTGTTGGAAATATAAAAAGGTTTTTCTGACCCATACCATGAATGTTTATGCTCTAAAGTGCTTGCTTAGAAGCCTAACAGGAACAAATAAAAGTACAAACTAACTGCAAGACTTAAGGGCTTGTCACTGAAGACAAACACAAATGCAAACACAGAAAACAGACCCAAATACATTTATTATATATGTGGGAAAACTTACCCGTTTTTCTACAGCAACAAAGCTTGTGAACTGGGTCACAATTGAATGTTCTTTGCTGAGCTTAATGATAAAAGATTTCATTTTCTGTTTCTCCATCTACATATGATCAAGGAAAATACAGTACACATCAGTGTCATGAAAATGAAATGATATTTATCTGGTCCTCTATTTGTCATAAAACCCAGGAAAATTGTAATGTGTAATATACTAAATATCAACCATACAATCTGGAAACACATGCAGCACTCCCTTTTCTTTTCTTTTCTTTATAGGTACAATCATGAGCATTTTACCAACACAATTAATTTTCTGGCTTATTAGTTTATGTAAAACTAGTTGCTATTTAATTTCAATAGGCAAATTATGATTTAAGTTTATCAAAAATATCCTGATACTAGCAAACAATACCTACATGTTTTTCTCTGCACCTTAAAATGTATGAGGAGCCAACAATTTGGTTCTTTAATTGCTATTGTGTAGGGAAAGTAGTTTAATAAGGAAAACCATTTTTATTTCTGTGTTGCTTTTATAGAGTTCCCTTCATTTTCTGTCTGGTACCTTGTTGTTAACTGGACAGGTGTAGAGATCACTGTACCTGAGCCTCAGCTAGCAATAAATCCTGAATGGCGTTCCAACCCTTATCTATTCTGTCCAAACTTAGGGGAAAAAGATTTTGGCTGGACAAATACCTATGAAAGGTCACAACTAATTAATAATTCATGTGGGGTGGATTTACCCATTTGTTTAAATTTGGAGGCTTGTTTTATTCAATCACCTTTCTGGGCAGAACAGTGAGAAGTAAGGTGTGTATACTGCTGCATATATATTGTTCTCAGTAATAACCCAATCTACAATCATTCTTAGATTTTACATATTAGTAAATATATATTAAAGGTGTTCATATTCAAAACACAACCCTTTTTTACCTCTTAAAAGTCTGTGTGGAACAATGACCCTGTGTTGAAGAACAGTAGCAAATACATATTATATGGACAATTCTCTATTTCATTTACATATGAAAGCATTGTAATTACCCAATTTCACCCTATATTAGCCTTTCGCAGTCCCTTTACAGCAGCTCAGGCTGGGAGAGAAAGAAGCAACACAAGGAGCCAAACAATTGTGCTGCAACATTTATGTTCTAATAAGGAGCAATCCGAAAGTAGGTTTCTTGTCCTGCCATACACACTGTGCTGAGTGAGGGGCCAAATTGTTCTCATTTATGTATTTTATTCATGTTTTAGTGACCTAAAATGACTCTGTATTATATTGAACACATTTCCATCTATAGCCTGAATCATTGAATATCATTACCTCGTTTTCATGTTCTTTCTCATGCAGAATTCCATCTTCATAATCTCGAATGAAAGCCCGAGCCGTGAGCTTGTGAAGTATCTAAATACAAAGAGTTAATACCAATACAGTAGCTGTAAACTAAATTAGAAATTACATTTAAACAATTAAATTACACACAAAAAGTGTTTGCTTTTATTCTCTAACCAGAGGAACAATAAATCAGCTTTGAAATGCACACTTTAACACATGCATAATCTTTGGGAATGTCAGGTTCTACATTTGCTCCTAATATGTTAGAATGACCTACTCTCTGCCACTGAAGTGTCATGTCAGTAAATGGGGATTAGGCTAAAGAGTACAGTTATAATGTCATAACTGTCAGCAGATGGAATACATGTCACCTGGATCAGGCAATATCTGTGCTATCTATCTATCTTTCTATTTATCTACCTATCTATCTCTCTATATATATATTGCTTCTGTTAGCCAAAGAAAAGTGTAGGTAATAATGAAACGTATCACATCATCAGGTCACCACACCTGGTACATACAGGACCACCAAATTACAGGTGAACTGTTGTTCAGTAAAACAGCAGACTACAAGAGTAAGTGATTGTATAGGTACTTAGAAGAGATGATATTTTTAAGTCAACTAATTAGCCAACTTAGTGACTTCCTGAGCTAAATCTTTGATAGGGCAGAACACTAAACCTGTAAGCTTAGTTCAGCTGAACATAAAGTATTTCTAATGGAGAGTATCAGACAAGGTATTGTTGCAAGCCCTAAATGTGCAAAGCCTGTTCTAAGCAATCCATTACATAACCTAATTCTTGTGTATATACCATAAGTGTATGTGCTGATATGATACAAAATTATTAGTGCCAAATCATTATGTTAAAGTACTGTTCAAAATAAAATTGCAAATAAAATAAATAACACTTCTTAGTATAATGCTTAAAAATTTCAGGTTTCAAGATTAGGTCTAACATACTGTTCCAGTGGTCTTCTGAAGATCGGTAGTTGAAACCATGTTCTCAAATTCTTTATCGTTGAATAACGCTTTAAGAGTTGCCTAAAGTTGAACATAATGTCATTTTAATTGTCAACCTTGTATATACCAGATTTAAATAAAGACAGAAAATTACCCTAATCAGCAATATACTGTTCAGCAAAATAACAAAGAAAAAAAATGTTTATAATGTACATATTTTTTATTACATACATATTTTATACACTGCCTTACATTAAAGTAGATTCACCATAAAAATTTGCTGAAAATGCTATTTAACCGTGTGCTATGCTCATTTACTGGATTCAATACTTATTTGAATGTTGCTAAGGGCCAATAAAATAGAAAAAGGGAAAAGAATGGGTTTGGGCCGAACTTAACTTTATAAATAATAGTCAAGATGTGCATATGCCTTCAGCAGCGTTCCTCTATGGGTCAGCAAACCGCTTTCATGAGGACTGTTCATTAAGGGTAACCACTATTTATACCTCTTTTTCATTATATGTTCAGACTGAGTATTTACTAGGTTACTTTTAATATAGCATAAAAAAAGCTTACCTGAGTGCAATGAGGGACAAATCCATAAACAAAGAGACAGTCATTGTTGTATAAAGATGGAATATTGGCAGGGGCTTGCATTGGTTTAGCGGGATTACTACCAAACAGCCTCCACTTGACTGAAACAGCGGTACACGCAGCTGATCCCAGCCTTTCATTCTGTTTCTCCATCTGTGAGGACATAATAAGATAGGAACACATTGCTCAATTAACAAAACTTTATAACAGGAATTAGAACGTTTGTTTTCAAGCATTAGATTATCATTTCAATTTTCCCCAGACAACCCCTGGACAACTAAAAATAACAGCTCCATTTGGGAAAAAAAGATGTCGAGGTGTGTAATCAGTGTTACAATAAAGTACATCTAGAGCCCAAACTTTCTATTTACAGTTTGGATAGAAAGGGGAATGTTTAAAGCTTTTTCAGTTACTTTTTGTCATCTGCATCTCATATGAGATGCAGAAATGTAACTTAACTTCTAATCCTGCAGCAAAAAATGAGGGGAAATCTTCCCAAAGTAAAGGGAATTTTTTTCTAGAAAGTTGTAATCTGCAGGCATCAATACTGGAAGACTTCTTGTCTTGATATTAATTTTAAATGTTGTATTCCCTCACTTTCTGTGGCAGTGGTGATCAGGATAGTAAATCTCATTTGAAAATAAAATTTTCATAGGAGTCTTTGTCATTTTTTTTAGAAATAAAAAAGTTTAGACTTAAATTACACTTCAACATCCTTTAAAAAAATAATAAAACATGTCCAATGTTATCAAGGACTGTAAAATCATCCAGAGGTAAGGAACACTCTATCTATGTACTATATAAACTAAATTTGAGCTTTTCTCATTTAAATCACCTGGCTTTTCCAGCTGCTCTTAGATTTGTCTGCAAAATATTCAAATGCTCCAGCACCATCCTTTGCCAAACACCTCAGCATATGTTTGTTAGCATTAGCCCTGAAATAAAACACAGCAAACAAGGTTACTGTAAACATCTTATGGGCCAACAAGGGGTTAACTATCATTATTGCATATGAATCACACAACTCGGATATTAGGAACTCTAACAAGTTATACGTTAGACTTATTAGAATCAATACAAAACATGAAAGGGATAACCAATAAATAAAGAAATCACAAAGATGTAACCCTAGTTTCACAGTTTTCACTTTAAAGCAAGATCTAGAACAGGCACGGTCCAATCTGCTTATTTCTCTGGCCTGTTTGGTGGAACGCGGCTCGGGCCGGGGCCAGCCCGAGCAGGGTCAGGAGAAGGACCCCACTGGTCTGCCGCACCGGTCAGAGCAATGGAACACGTCCCCCATTAGAACCCATTGTGGCCCCTGAGTCAAATAGTTTGCCCATCCCTGATCTAAAACCTTTTTAACATGAGGGAACCCTTGAAATAATTTTTTAGGTCTTCAGGGTTCCCCAGCTATAATTACTATATTCACAGCTCACAGTATATTAGTGTGGTGATCAGTAGGAAAAATGCAATATATTGGGGTTGTTGGCTAATGGGAGGATTGCAACACTCATAGATCGCCAAAAAGATTATTGGTGTCAGTCAAACCAACCTAGTAGGCACAAATTGCTAATTTCTTAAGGAACCCCTGGAAATTTCTTGAGGAACCCCAGGGTTCCACAGAACCCTGGTTGAAAACACTGATCCAGAATGTAATACCCAGTTACAACATTAAAATCATTCAGCAGTGCAAATGCTCCTTTTATATTAAACACAAATAAGTTTAGTGTTTAGCCATTGTGAATTTAGAAGATAAAAGTTTCATTTAAGCTCTTCTTAGAAGCTCATTCCCCACCTAATATGCCCTAAAGAAACCATTGTTGACCCAAAAAGGCAACATTCTGGCAGCACTTGTTGGAAAAGAAAGGTTGTCAGAGAAAGGGTATTATAGGGTACTTTGTGGTACTTGCTATACAACTGTATCATTTTGATTAATATTAATTTAGAACAACACAGGTCTACTTAATGTCTAATTTATTTGAGTTTACTACACTGGCGCATGTTCTTATGTATATTAGATCCCTGAAAGTTGTTTCCTATGAGAGGCAGAATTTATGCCGGCACAAACAACACTCAGTGTTCTCCTCAGCCCCTTTTAGCTGGGCGCACCACCCAGCAATTTTCAGTGACCATCCGTTATTGGCTGGTTACTGAAGAGTTGGGTCACAATACAGGGGCTGCCACCTATCTACAATATCTTTCCACTCGGTTAAAAAAAATTCTGGATTCATCACTGATGCTTATTAGAAACAGCCTTGTTGGTGCTAAGGTGTAAAAATGACAGCCGGCATCAGAAAAATCTTTAGATAGTTGGGTAGTTTCACAACCTTCAACCACCTTTAGAGGTCCTTGAGTCAATATAATATAAAATCAGTCAGTGGTTATTACTCACCCCACTCCAAGAGTAAACAATTTAATATGGTTTGTATTTTTCTTTATGATCTGAAAGACAAGGTTATCATTTTGGAGGTGCCCATCAGAGATGAGGATAATTTTCTGATATCCAGATGAGGGTCTCAGAAGACAGATGGACTGTAGAGGCTTCCAAAACTCTGTACTTCCCATATTGGGTTTGGCCATCTAGGAAAGGATCAACAAATAATAAAACTGTACTTCAGCCTGGTTGTATTTTTAGTTTAGTCTTTCACTCTTTTTAACCTAACCTTACCATAATCTATTTCAACTTTTACACATCTTAAAGCAGAACTCCAGCAAGATAAAAAAATGCAATTTCATACACCTTTATAATTATTAATACATCCCCAAAGCTTCACTCTAGCACCACAAAACATTTTTTTAAAACATTTTACTAAAAGGCATCTTCCACAGTTAGGGCACTATGATTTTTATTATATCATTTTTTAAAACATGAGAAAAAGAAGAAGCATATGTACAAATATCCATAATCCTACAATAAAATGAAAGCATAGGCAGGTAATTACTGAGAATAGGATTCAAAAAGTAGTGTTCTTCTGAAGTATTACCATATTCTGCTCTATATAGAACAAACATAGCAAATTTTAAAAGGATTTTTCTTACTTTAATCATTTTTTTCATTTCTGACCTGTCATCGGTCTGCTTTGGATATAGATAAAATTCTTTATACGCTAGGAGAAAGAAAGAACAAAGACATGAAAAATGTTTGCAAACATCAGCATGCAACCCTCTACAGAGGCATCTATAATATAGAGAAGAACTGTTAATATGACAGGTGTGTCCCACTGACCAAAGCTGCAGAAGAGCAATGCCAGGGGATGCCAGTGATTATGCTTGTGGAGGAGAAGCATTAGGAAAAATGTCTGCTTCCATTGCGTGATGCAGCCCAACTGATAAGACTGCAAGTTCTCCTAATCACCTAAAGAAGCCCATAGGGGTGCAACGCGTCGGCGTGGGGCCCGCCATGTGACCCTTTGTTCCCACAAAGGTTTGTCAACCCTAATAACTACATAGAACTATGTGAATAGATTGAATATCCCATACTTTTCTCTATGTCGTTTTACTTGAATGTACTAATTTTAATCTTATCTTGTTTATTCTAATAAAGTTACCACTGTTTTTATACATAACTACAAGTTGGTGCCCTAAAAAAAGCCTGCTTTTTCTTTCCCTTCCCCTATTTTACAAAGTATACACCTACCAATCAAAAAACAGTCTGAAAGGCTTTCCTAGAGTGACCTTTACTTCATTCAATTTAACTTTACTTACTTGACCCAAAAGTGATAATGTTGATAGGACTTGAATACAGAGTATCAAGAGCAAGCAGTGCAACCCGCTTAGCACTCTCAAAACAGGATTCCATAGAATTGGAACAATCAAGACAGATGGTAATTCTTGAATCCTCATACCAATTTTCAAACTGAGGCTGAAATATCAGCATGCATGCCTGACAAAAACAGAAATTAATTCCAAGTCAGTAAAAAGATTTAGCTGTTTGGAATAGAAGCAGACAGAAGCACAATTATAAAGTAGCTTGCTCCAAGCCTTAGAACCCCTAAAATTTCAAGTCATCAATATTTTACTGTGTAGTACTAGGGTTATCCGAAACTTCAGTAGTGAGATTTTTTTTCAGTCTGTTTCCAACTTTATTTTCCTAACATGAAATGCCTGCACAAATGTTCTAATAGCAAAATAACCAAGTAATAAAATTTATGCAGGGGGAAAAAAGACCAAGCTATCATAAGAAAAAAAAAAAATACCAGGGATGAGCGAGCAAAATTATTAAATTCGGTCTCACGGCGAACTGGGCCGTTCTCGCTTACCAAACATGTAGGTGAGAACAGCCTTTGTAAATTCGTCCAGGGAGACCGATTTTTTGGGACCTGCAGGACCAATCGGGGGAGCGGAGCTATCAGAGGCATTCTCGCTCAACCCCAGTAGAGACATTACAATATGATGTGTAATGTAATGTGTATGTCAGGAACATACTCTAAAATACATAACCAGTAAATCAGTCACCTTAATCCAATAAATCAAGATGGATACATATAGTCCAAGAACATGACAGTAGGTTTGAAGGTTTTTGGGGAAGTCTTGGGATTAACAATAAATTTATCAGCTCAGAAAACTCAAGGTAGTCTCAAAGTAGTCTTTAGCTCATTGACATTGTTCATGTAAGTCAGCAGGGAAAGATGAAAGTGTGCAAATATTGGGCAGCCTGGATGGTGCACTGATTTTCTACAATTGGAAGGCAGATGAGATATAAGCAGCTTTTATCTGGTTAACATGTTCTTGGCTAGCTATGCTAAAATGGAATGGCTTAGTACACAAGACTATTTTTCTTTAGATTTTTTTTTGGAACTACACAAACATAATTTTCACACTTTTAGTATGTGTGCTATGTTTCCATTCAAGGTTTATTAGTATGGTAATACTGCTTTCTAAGTGCTTATTTGATAAACAAGGGATCAGAGTTACTACTATTGCAGAACAATGATAAGATATTCTAGCTAAAATATGGCGTGTTTTTCACCCTGGAAATAACAATCAGAACTCCTGCAGATCTAAATTTTGTGCAGGAGATAGTGCCATCCTTTACCTCACTGTCTTGGTCTGGGTGGGTCTCAACCCACATTCTCGGGATATAGGCATCTTCAAGTGCTATGGATATAGCAAAGCCTTCATCAGTCAGGGAACTGCCTTCTTCCACCTGGACCACAGCTTTGCATTCTGTTTGCTACAAATAATAAAAAAGAAATCAACAATTCGTACATCTCTAATGATTTATAAGTAAACTTATATGGCATATGGTCATTTACTTCTTCATTTCTTCATTAGTTTTTGGTCCATTATAGGTGGGGTTTTAAAGAGTGCCAACAGATGTATATACAGTAATACTTTATAATGAATCCTTTATAAGTGTAAAAAAGTGTACTAAATGTGTTTTTTTAAAAGTAAAGGAGTTACAGATCTATAACTTACTTTTTTTTTGATGCTGTGTGAAGAACACCATATATTCTCAATTTTTCGAGGCATCTCAACTGACATGTCAAGAAAAAAATTGCTGAATGAAAGAAGAAAATTAAGGTGGAGAGATAAAATTAGGAAACAGTCTTTGCGGTTGAATCCCTAAAAGATTTAGGCTATGTCCTACCACATGCACTTTTTGAGGTTACAATGGAAAACAATAATTTTGGGTGCATTTACCCTGGGTCAGTACTATACAACAGGGCGCTGGGCGGGTTGTGTCTCTGGCTCAGACCTGCGATGGGAGAGTGGGCAGGTTCTGGCATCATGACGGCACTCTCGGGGAAGTTTCTTCCATTTTGAGTGACACACGGCTCCCTGCGCGTGCGCGGTCCAGAGTCTGTAAATTTAGTGGTCTGTGACATCCAAAAGGTTGGGGACCACTGCTATACAAACTATATATCTGAGATACTATCCTATCTGAGAAACCTGTAGTTAGTGAAAACTGCTTGGTGTGACACCCATCCCTTCTTACTAATGTCATCACTGTGGGTCTTTTAGTCCATTCAGAAAATGGCCATGCTAGATGTGAACTAACCACGGTTAGTTAATTGGGATTAGATTTGGTTTAAAACACTTTCCTGTTTAAAATTCATCTTTTACAGACCCTTTTTCCTATTTTCCTTTTTATTATCTCATAAACCTGCTATTAACACATTTCTGATACTAGGGTGACAACACTAACTCAAATGCATTATGTCTGTGGAGAAACAGATGCATTATTACCCTTAGACAGAACTACAGAACACTTCCCGCTCTCCACATCTTTATAAGATAGTGAAGGTATTCTGTGGTCCGCTACCAGAACTGGGGATACTAACCTTTAACAATGCTAAGGGAGTAAAAATTACAGAAAAGGATAATTTCACTAGATTTCTGGTGGGATAAACAGGTATTTTGCATGTATCAGGCAGATTTAACAGAACACTTCCAACACTAAATATATGTTTAACTGGTGGCCCAAACAGGCTAGTGGTTCCCATTTCTTCTCTCATAACAATATTGGGCAAAAGGTGATGGGTTATATTTCCTAACAGTTTTTTAAAGCTTTAGAAGCAGCAGCACTCATTTTACAATAAGAAGTGAAACCTTTAGTGTGACAGAGACAGCCAGACATAAAAACTGGGCACACATTTGTAAAAATTACTGGAAAGCTTTAATTAAGTATGATAACAGCTATGTACTCCACTGAGATATTTAAGCTAGTCCCACCCTTAGTTTTTAGGTGGGGGTGGACAAACACTGAATTTCTTTTAATTTACAATAGTTATCACATATGTCAACATCCACATAATAAAGGTAATGTACAAAATATGTAAATTCAAATTTTTTTTGCAAATCTGTGGCTCTCATAAATTCTTGGTTTGGATAGTGATGTTTTGCAAGTCTGAATTTCAGGTTCACTACAGACTTATGTAGCTGTTGCTGTATGCTGTGATGCATATACAAATGTCTGTCCTTGTCCCATGTTAACTCTGTTTGGTACGTATGTATGTTACTTTAATTTTTTTCTTCAACAAAAGATATTAAAGACATTAAAACAGACTGTGTGTAAAACCATAGAAGTAAGGTGTATCTACAGGAAGTTCCTTTCCTATGATGACAACGCTCATTAGCTGCAGTCTTTTTAACCTTTTCTGTGCACTGCCAAGTTGGACTACAAGCACTCATGCTAACTTACAGTTCGCTGGCTTGTTAAACTCTGAGGTTTTGCCACTGCTAGAGAACACACAAATCCACAATAGTTCCTACAAGCAGTCTTAAGAATTGAATGCTGTAAGTTATATTTTACAAAACTGAATATTCTTTCATGCAAGTTTAGTTTCACTTTAAACACTTTCTAATTCTTACACTTACCCTTGTGCTGCCTTGTCACCCTCAATTCCCACTTTTGCTACCGTATCCTATGAAAAAAAAGGATTTAGAAAATTGTAATATAAATTATAGCTAGTAAAACAATGTGTGAACTCTGGTGGCAGGTAGTCTGATTTAAAAATCTAAGGGCAATGTTCATGAAGAGATCATGAACTTTCATTACTGACATTATATGGTGCTCAGGAAAAAGTACTACCTGTAATGTTTCAGAGCCATTGGATTTCTGGCTACTAGGATTTTACCAGCTTGCTACAGATATCAAATAATTATTTTTGTGTGTATACATACTATAATAAAAGCAAGTAGTACAGTTACCTGGGTATTTTCTTTTAGTGCTTGATCTTCTTGCCAAGAAGCCACCGTGCCAGGAATGGAGAAGGACACGTTGGAATATGAAGAACTCAGTTCCATTACATAAGTGATTTTAATGATGACGGTTGCCTTGGTGGGCAAATTACCAACACTCACAGTAAAAACATCCTACAAGAGAAGTCTGTATAAATACTTTTTTACCATAGATAATCACAAGAAAAGTATTATGCCTAAAACATATAGAGCTTACCAAAAAAAGGTGATAAAATGTTATAATACAACATTATCATTAACATTGATCACACTCTGGGGCTTGTATAATGGTGTAGTGTGAAGTCTGAACAATAAATAACTTTACATAAGCATAAAACTTGCTGTTTTTTCAATATCATACATTATTTGTAAAAATTTAAATGTATGCCGAACGTGTTTTCTCCCTTCGCTTGTGTTTGAAAGTGTTTTGTTGTCCTATGGGGACAACACTTCCCCTCCACTGATACAGTAATGACTGAACGTTGTCACCATATGACAAGGTTGTAATTGCAGGATAACTGGGTAAAAATAAAGCAAAAAAAAAGTTATACACCTGTTATGTCTAAAGACTGGTAAGCTGCACTATATTACATATGTCATATTTTTATTTACCAGTTTTTATGGCAGAGATTGGCTAAATATACGATATATGATTTCATTGATTTTTGCAAATTCACATGAGAAATGAAGGGGCTTTTCATTTACTCTGTTAACAAGGGACATATAAAACTGTGACAGAGGATTGTCCTCTGATATGATTAAAGGGGGCACTTGATGTATTTCTTATTTTTAGACCATGCTTTCATTAACGGATTTATACAGCCAACATGAAATTACCATTTATACATACTTGAATACTGCAAACTGTACATAAAACTCACAGGTGCATCTTGATCCATGAGATAAGCCCCATGACCCTGGCTGATAGCTGTTCTGTACTCCCGATGAGCTTGTTGCTTTTCCTTAACCTATGCACAAAATAGTTATCAGAAGTCTAATACAGAAAATCACTTTGAGAGAATGCATATGCTAAATAATCAAATTAGTTCACCTCTCCAACAATGTGCTTTCCATTGATAAATGCTTCAAATCCACACACAGCTGCTGTGCTATCCAGAGGAAAAACATATTTAGCTTCAATTGGGAAATTAGAATTATTCTTGTAGGTCTGGAACATGACAACCTGTTGGAAGTGGGAGACTAAGTAAGTTGAAAGAAAAAAGTCAGCTGGCTTCTGGGATGCAAAATATTTGAAAGTCACAGGTACCTGAGCAGCAAGGTCCTTTATTCGAGCTTTGACATGAATGCTCTCAAGTGGAATCTGTTCTCCATTCACGTCCTGAAGACCACCTTTTGGGATCTTGGATTCAGGAAGATCCTCAATTGGATCATCTGTTAACAACAAAGGATAAATGTTAAAGAACATATTGTGAAATGGCTTAATATAAATGTAATTTAGGCAGCATAAAAATAGAAAAAAGGGGGCAATGCTGTATAAGTTAAATAACATTTAACGTTACCATAACGTTACTGCATACATTAAGCAAACACGTTAAGCAATGACTGATTTTTTAACCACCACTTAATATTAGATAAACTACCATTCAATCTATGTATATATTTTTATCTTGCTAAAAGATGCATTTCCAATGTGACTTTACTTTTTGGACAGATGGCCCCACATTCCCATTAAGGACACTTTCATATGATGCAGAATCCATAGTTGACTCGATGACTCTTTGCCTACATTTTATTTTAAAAACTTTAATCTAGTTCAAGTTCTTCTTAGACACAATATACTTTTTTCCTGACATGCTACATTTTCTACATGAAAATGCACTTAAATCACCAAAATAGAATTTTCTAGATGTCAGATGACCTGGAGAATAAAAACGAATTCTCTCAGATTGGTGGTTTTTAGAACAATTGTACTCATTGAAACACTTACCCTCTATTTCTGTTCTGACAAAAGTCACTTAGAAAAAAAGTTTTGTCTTTAGATACATTTTAAAACTAAAGACTTAAAATTGCATAGAAAGTTGAGAAAAGATTGGTGACTAATGCCATCTAATATCATTGGGGTTCCTCCAACATGTCTCTTCGGTTTGGGAGCTGTTCAGCTGAAGATGTCCTGAAGTTTGAGTTGTTTTGGGTTGAACCTCTAAACACTACTGACGTCAAAAGGGAATAAATTCTGTTTTTTTGTTATGGTCTCAGGAGAGTCACTACAGTAGCCAGCAAATGCTATGGGAAGGTTATCAAACCTAGAATGTAAGGGCTCTTAGATGGGTCTTCCTGTGAAAAAAATAGACAAATGGGAGAGGACCTTACTAACCAAAAATTAAGCAGGCCTTGGAACAGAGACAAGAGGGATTTAGGGGTTTTCCCAGCCAAAGCAAAAATGCAAGGCTCAGAGCAGTAGAAGAATTTTGATAAAAATAATATTTAGGTCTCATAGCAGGGGCGGAAGGTCTTCTTCAAACTACAGTAGTTAGGTACTTAGAGAAATTAAATACAGTTTATGACCGATTCCTGAGTGTACATTAGTATTTTTTAAATTTCTTACCTTCTAAGGGCTCACAAATTGTCATCTGCTCATTCTCCTCTGTTAGAGTCACTGTGGGACCACTCCTTAGATTAGGAGTGTCTTTGCTAGTGCAAAACTGAACAACATATCTCATCTTCACCTGATTTACATCGTACACCACATATTCATCATCCTGAAAAATGTAAACACATATAATGTGTTTCTTTCTAGATTCTTAACAAGAATTAAAGTTAATTAAAAGTTAAACTGTTTAAAGTCAAGTTTCGGGCCAGCTTGACCATATAGAGAAGTGATTCGGGGGATGAATCACTTCTCTATATGGCAAATGGAGGAGGGTGACAAAAATTTTGGCTCACACAAAAAATCCTCTAATGTGCTCTTTTTCATACTGAGAATTCATGAGACAACCATTTTTATTCCAATAAGAAATCCATATTCTGCAAGCCACTGGAGGTCGCCATGAATTTAAATGTTATGAGACAGAGCCTCGAAGTTAATGTGCATTGCGAGAGGGGGCCTCTATGGGTTTTGTGGCACCAGGCTGTACACCTGAACATTTTTGGACCTGGGAAGAAGTTAAGTATGTTACCAGGTTGGCTGCAATAAGGGAATGGTGAATAAATTAAGTTATAACTTCAAAGAAGCTGCCCATTAACAAAACGTTTAGAGACCACATCTATCTATCAAGAATGCCTCTCTGTTAGCATAAACAGCAATGTGATGATTACACACACTTACAACAAAATGAGAATTTTTCCATACATCATTTCGAACACCGTGTAAACTGTGGAAGCCTTCAGGTGGTTTAATGATACTGTAATCTCTCATACCAACATCTTTTGTTTTGCCTAAAGCCACATCGCAAACCAGTAAAATCCTTTCACTGCTTGATCCCAAGGCTTCTGTATATTTTACACTTGTGCTGCATAAAAAAACACAGAAAACTAAAAATCTGATGCATACTTAAAAATAAGAAATCACTATTTGTTGGTTACAGAAGGGATTGGGTTTTGGAGTTCCTTTTGCATTCATGCAGACTTTCTGCCTTCAATACATTTTATTTCACTAACCCAGAACAAGTGTGTATGGTAGCGTTTTAAAGTTTGTGAATCTTTAAGATCGTTATATAATTTGAAGGTGAAATCAGAGTCTGCTGTCTAAAGGGTTGACAATTGGGTGTGACTAAGAGATCCTGTTTTGTTCATCACACATACAACAGATTTATGGATGCGTATCCTAGCTCAAACAAGAGAGGTATCTGAAGAAGAGTTGATGCCCATAAAGCTGGAAAAGGTTACAAGGCCATCTCTAAATAGTTTTGACTTCACCAATCAATAGTTAGACATGATCTATTTACTTCACCATACCAGTGTGCCTCTGGCTTGTTATACAGTGTTTGCACAAGGATTTTCTCCCACCACTGTATAGAAGTAGCAAATAGGTGAAGATACAGAAAGATGAGCTATCATTGAAATTTATGTCTCTTATGTTCCACATACTTGTTGTGAGTTTGTTGCTTTGATATTATATCTGTTTAACTAACATAGGGATTCCTTCAAGACGTATTTCATATAGCATGACTAAATACCTAGACTTTGAGTTTTGTGAGAAGTACTATAGGTACAATACCACATCATTTTCTTTAGGATAAGTAAGGGTTTTAGCACTTTTGTTTCTCAATCCCTTTCTAATAAGACTGTTAAAACCCAAATGCAGAAAAAATGGTATTTAGGTTTAGGTTTGCTTTAAGGTAAAAGAAAAATCAAGCATAGGGGCCATTCTTGTCAGTTAAAAATATAGTAAGATGGAAAAACCATAGGTAGAAGATTTACTGAATTATTACAATTAGAATTAAAAAGTAAATTTTCGCACCTTATAGAGTCACTGAAATAAATACCACTTCCAAGATTTCCAATGTCAGTCCTGTCCAGCCCAAATTCTTCAACAATTATTTTGGGCAACAGCAATCCACTGGAGAGTAAACACAAGATGAATGAACCTAATAAACAGACTACACACGGTAATAAATGGTAACATTCTAGCCCCCCCAAAAAAGTAAAGGTTGTAGAAGTAAAATAAATCTGAAAACAGTTCTGTGAGTGCTGAGAAATAATACCTGTCAGTCATTGGGCACAGAATCAACATAACAGACTATAAGCAATTTCAGACCTGTGAGGAGCCACAGCAATCACAATATCATCCACTCCCTTTCAAGTTGCACATGGCTTGTGATAGACTGTGGCGTAGTTGTTGTTTAAAAAATTGCACCGTCGGTTTGGTTTGCTGTTCTTGGCACACAGCAGCAGTCTGATGTGTAGTAGGGCTCTGCCATCTGTGTGGTATCACACTGCAGGTATGAATGGGCCTTAAAGTGCATATATTCTTCATGCATGAATGATAGATATGGTCATAAAAAATCAAATTAATGCAGCAGGGTTGGCCCATCTTTAAGAGTGGAACATATTTCACATTTCTATTTTAAATTACAGGAATACTGTATATAAAAATTGTAAGTGTACAGTGTGAACAAAATTGGAGCTTGCATATCTAATAGCAGATAGAGGATACCATAACTTGACTCCTAGCTCTCTTAGCTCAGACTGAATTAACTCAATCAATAAAACTAGCAAGGGTATGAAAGGATTATAGCCCTTGTCTGTTTCTGTACAGATATCCTGGGCTCCTTACTTTCTATCCTATGAAAGTTATCTTACTCTCTTCTAAACAAATCATTTGTATTGCTGTCTGTGTTGCATTAGTCTATGTACAAATGTGCAATAATTGTCGTTGGATAGGATCTTTCACAATCCAAATAAATCGTCTCAGGGCTGAAATCGAACGAGAAACTGGCATGTGTACAGCGCCTACTCTGCTGTTTATAGCTTGTCCCACTAACGTCTTTTAAGTGCTGGCATTGTACTCTTTCCCTATTAACTTCAAGACTTGAATGGCTTTACCAAGATTTCCTTGAAGACTGTAAACAACAGGTAACTAAGTAGCTGGAGAGGGGTAATGTATTGTAGTTTAACATATAGGATTGAATTAGCAAAAGTTTTATCAAAGATACAGTTGTCCTTTAAATATTGTACTTTCCTTCACTTGGCCAGAACACTAATTCCATCTTACCGGGAGAGAATCCCAACAATGTTGCGTAGTGATGAAGCATGGAGCAAGGACTTGACATTGCCCAAGTCATTCCTAAAATTAGTTGCTTCTGTCAATCTTCCGACTCGAAACACACGTAAAATGTTAAACTCTTCATTGCTGTAAATAAGAAATATGATACTTTAATTTTGAATTAATACATGCTATCACTAACTTAGGATAATTATTCTGTAATAACTCCAATATGAAGCCATACCAGGAGCTTCTAGATGTTTTTTGCCAGCTGTGGAGGAGGATAGAGACTTAAATGAGTGCTAGTAGGATCAGTAATATGGGTTGGGATACCTTTGCAGAATAACTTTACAAAGTATCGGATAGTTTTGCTGTGAGGTCTTCTGCCTGCCAGACAGGGCTAAGGAGGGTGAGTGAGATGCAAAAAAAGAATATATATATATATATATATATATATATATATATATATATATATATATATGTATATATCTGTATTTGTTTCATGTAACAGTTTGCTTACAATTTAGCTTTAATAACTTGTTTAGGTTGACTGCTTAATTTGGTGAAGGTTACTATTGATCAGAAGAACTATTGTGCTGCTATCTTAGGCCTGGTTCACTTGTTACCTTTAAAAATTGCCTGTCCAGCCGCAAATAATAATAATACTATGACTGGCAACTTGCAACAAAATTCTTTACCAACAGAACTATGATGATAATATTGTTAGACTTACCATAAGTATAGAGTACTTTACCAACCATGCTGACATTGAAACATAAAACCTAATTCCAGCCACATATAACTGCTTGGTTTTAAATCCTTTTCAGAAACAAAAGCACGTAAAACGCACATTTAAAAAAGCACATGCACTTTATAAATTAGTAGTTATATATAGTACTTTATAACGGTGGCGCTGCATTCAGGTCATACTGCAGCTTTATAAGTTAACCAATCATAGTTCAGATGTTATTATTGAATACAGAATATGTACACATAAAAAAATATATAAATGGTTACTATGGTGAACATTTTTTCCAGTTTTTTGCACAGGATCTAGGTATAGCAATAAATAATTCAATGGACACATGCAGACCCCGATTGTCACTTACCTGTGATTATGTTCCAGAACCTCCCGTTTGACCCGGTGAAATTCCTCTGTGTTGGGATCAACATATTCTATTCTGCACTTGAGTGCCCGGTACATTCCAACAAGGTTGGATGAGTCTAAAGAGTTTGTCTCACTAATGTTAACAATGTCTCTGATAAGCTGGCAGGAAATTTCAAGAAAAAGAAAAATGGAAACAATGATATTCCAGTAGTGAACTGTGAATATAAAGCAGTCATGATAGATGCAGCACAAAAGTTCATATTTGTCTAAATAACTAACATTTTCCATCTAGTACTTGCATTTAACTCCATGAACAAGCCCATTATGGGGTGAAAGTCATTAAAGAGAGCTTGCTGGTGGCATGATCATGAGCGGAGATATCCTGGAGTTCAGGAAAATATCATTTTAGATCAAAAACTCAAATTACATCCTTTTTTCACTAACACTAACTAATGGAGCTATTCAAAGTAAAGATGAGATACAGATATTAATCAGTGCAGTACCCTACTGTATTGCAGAACTCATTTATAAAACCTCTATACCTTGGACTTGCAGTGTCCCTCACAAGGTAACACTTGCAATTAGGAGGATTTGACAAGTCATGTGACTGGGTTTGCCTCCTCCTGGCACTTTTTCCTCTGTTACAGACTCCATCATGTATATGGCCACCTGTACCTGCACACAAACAAGAAGGCATGGCCTTCAAATTCTTCTGGATCACTGGATTGTCATGTATGTTCTTGACCCCCCCTCATATCATAGTACTCCTCTCACGAGCAAGAAGATGCACACATATCACAGATATGGAATACAGATATAATCCTTAAGAGATTTGAAACCGGTCTGGTCTAAATGTGTGCTCAAATGAAGCATCGTGATCATACAGTGGCAATGCAATGTATTTTTATCTTCAGGATGTGCTGATCATTTTTCTACTAATCTGTCTACTATGGGAAACAATGTGCATATCATGCATCAATGCTGGAGAAAAGGGCTGCTACTTTAGGATTGTTTTTGTTTGATTTTATTAAGATCAATGTTTGATTTCTTCTTGTTCAATTGGTTTGCTTTATATCTGCATGTGATTTTGGTGGCAGTAGCAAATGTTTGACTATTAAATGTAAACAAGGATAATCACACTCTTTGTCCAAAGGCAGATGTTTTTTTTTCTTATATTACCCCAAACAATTATTTTTAAGTGTACAATGTACAAAATCGCGAAACATATTTAATAGCAAATGATTATCAAGAAACTTATTCCAGGTATGCTGGATCAACCAGGCTCTCCTATGCTAGTCTCCAGTCTGGGAGAACTTATGAATCAGGCCCTATGTGTAAAATGTATCCTTTTATTCTTAGGTTAACAAACAATTTTGTAATATTATAAAGATGTTTTGATCAATAATTGTTTCAGGTACTACTTAGAATAGAGGAACCTCCAGCCCCCACTTTGGGAAAAGAGTGCAATTATCATTGTATATACTAAATTTAGGTCCGGGTTTCCTCTCAAGGAATGTCAAACATTATATTATATGTCATATACAATCACTACTATTTAAATTGTTGATAATTAACCCTTAATGTTTAACCTTTTTGGTATTAAAACGGTTTTATACAGGGGAAGAGCTAGTGAGCAGAGACCATGTTAGCTTTTTATGTCACACAATATTCTAGTGCAGACAAACACAATACAATAGCCAAAAATGTTAAAGATGAGATTGCAATGAGTAAATAAATATATCATAAAATCAAAAATGTAGTCTTAAAATTGTGCACAACTGTCAAATAGTAATGAGGAGGAGTACCCAAAACTGTCCAAAGGCAACACGTTAAAAGCCTTTATAAGTCATCAATTTAAAGGTAACAAGGAAGTCTCTAAAATTATTGCTTTCTCTCAAACATATAAGGTGATACCCAAAATGTATGACATATAGTTGATTTCCTACTCATATTAATTGCATGTATTTATGCGGGTATGTGCCTTTATGTGTGGAGGTTTAATTTACCTATTTATTATATAAGTAATAGATACAGTATACACCTTCGCCATAAGGAATGAAGGTATACCCAATCCCTCTTTTGAGGCCCCTGACAGCCATTTTGAAAAAAAAAACACCTGTCATGGGCTCCTTGAGTAGCGGGAGAGCCCAGTAGCCACTGGCTGACAGTCATACAGGCAGATGAAAAAAGACTTGAATCAAAAAGTTTTTTTAACTGCAAAAAATAGTAATAAATAGCCCCATTTTTACCTGGCACAAGTCCTGTTTTACTGTCAGAAACTTCTTGTCAACATTTTCCAGCTGTCTTTTCCTGTGGGGAATACATTGGTAGAACTCCAGCATCAATTCCTTAATGTCTTCACCTTTGTTCAAGGCATTGCGTACATTTTGTAAAATTCCTTCAGCTTTACTCACCTGATGATAGGAAGAAAAGGATTTTCATTTTCAGTCAAAGTAAACCAAAGAACATTTACAAAGTATTTTTATGATAAAAGCAAAGAGGATAATAAATTGGTAAGCCTAAAAATGTGTGTTATGTGATCATTACTTGGTTTTGTCAAGAATTCTTCTGCACAGCACTCTGGAAAACAAAACCTGTGAACATTCTGAACTATGTGCAAATATGATGGCGTTTCCAGGGCACGCAGACAAGCATACAAGATCATATACATCTTTGTCTATCCCCCAATTTCTGTTTATGTCCAACTATTGTGTATCAAAACCAAGAACAAACATTTAAATTCTGTCGTAGACAATATTTGATTGTGAATTCTTACATGCACATTAAAGACAGTGTAAGTTCTTATAAGGGGTGAGGAACAGATTCAAAGCACAATTTTTATTTCCTTGTATTTCCAAAGCACTGACATTACGTAGCGCTTTACAAGGTCCATAGTCAAGTCACTAACTGTCTCTCATAAGGACTCAAAATCTAATGTCCCTGCCCCACTTACCTCGCTAAAGAGCCAGTACCTCTCTCCTCCGCATGCAGGCAGTTCTGACCCCGGGCGCCCCTCCAGATTTTAACAACATCACCCTCTTGCTGGCCAAGGAGAACTTGAAATGAGTTTTTCCAATCTTAAAAATTACCCTATATCTTACCCTAATTAAGGGCAACTGATGCATTTGAAAAGGTGTACTTTATTTAAAAAAATTAAGGTATTAATAAAGGATACATTTTACTTTTTTATTGGTGTTCCTATATATTTCAGTGAGTTAGTTGCCTTTTTTTTTTTAAACAGGTATCTTACACTTGCCTGGAGCCAGATGTGCTCAATCTCTCCAAACCTGACAACTACAGAGATGAGTTACCTATCACCATTATCCTGGTGCCAAAGCTCTCTTTTTTTAAAATTAATGCATATGGTTCAGTATCAGGAATAAATGTATTAGCCAAGACTTCCTCTGTTCTGCTCTAGTCCTTCAAGAATGCATATGAAATGATTTTATGCGATGCAATGCTAAAACAGGTTGTAGTATCCACTGTAGTAGATTTTTGTATTCATATTGATATAAATCCTGTATTTAGAGTTCATTAAGGTAAACCGCAATTCTGTTTCTTCAAGTAATATTACCACACTCAGGATTGGACAATGGCAGCAAAAAGCCTGAAGACCAGCCCAAGATAAGCCCTTCTACTACCAGCATGCCTAACTTTAGTATCAAACAGTAACAATAACATACCTGTAAACACAAAAGGGCAATAGGACAAGGAACTGTATCCCCCTATGTGTTTCATGAAAATTGTAGGGAAGACAGACTCACTACAAATAAGCGGGACTCATGAGGAAATATGGAGTTAAGTTCCGCAGGAACATTATACAACCCTGAAAAAAAACTTTATTTTAACCTCTTTAGTTTTAGGATATATATACATTGCTTGTAGAAGTTGATAGATTGTAGATTCTTCTATGTTAAAGAAAGGACGAGAAAGCACCACTTCTCGTCAGATAATCGGCTCAGGGCTGATTTCAATTGAGAATCTTGCCCATCATCCGAATGACCGTCCTGGAGAATCCGTGGACGACGAACGATCGTAATGCAAGTGAAGAGGAGAGAGTGCAGCACAGTGATTCTCCCCTCCCCTCTCCATACAGCAGAATGGCGCTGTATGTACAGCACTGGTTCAGTCGTTTTTCGTTGCAAAGGATCATGAAAGATCCTTTCCAACGACTACATCCTTTCCAAAGTCTACATAGTTTACAATTTAAAGCTGGGAGGGCTGCATCGAAATTAGTAGTAGTCTCTAAGAATAGTGAATGTGTGTGAGAGTCCTATGCAGCTGAGGGTGGTTGTGAGTTGTTAGGTGAGGATGAGCCTATCAGACCGAGCAACCTGCGTTATGGGGTCTTCTGGCTTTATTGTCTTCTTATTCATGTTGGGGTCCTAACAGAATGTCTAAAAGAAAGGTCAGCGTAGGCATGACTGACCATCATAAGATAAGGAGTATGGCAATTCAGTCAAGTGCATTTAGCCGGCACTATATTCAGAACACAAAAATCTAATTTCTCTCTTAGGCTGTGTGCAATAGTACTAAAATCTAATTTCTCTCTTAGGCTGTGTGCAATAGTACTACCTCTAGTGACAACCCCAGAAATAGGAGGCGGACAAAAGAACAAGGATTACAGTCTACCCGAACTGAAGTCTACCAGAATATATTAATGGTCTAGTCTTTTAAATGACACATATATTATCAACTAAATGTATCAATGCTACATAATAAATTATATTAATAAATTCTATATTAGCATACCCAATGTTCTTTTTAGTACCAACAGTTATATTTGTCCACTTACATCATTAAGGCTGATATTTTTCACTGGACACGACAGTACAATTGAAAGATGTCCTAGAGCTGCCCAGAGGGATCCCAAAAAGCCACTGACTTCCGGGGACAGCTGTGTGACATTTAAGGCTTCTCCCAGCAGAACCTTTTGTTAGGAGGACAAAAAATATTTACTATTAAGCACATTCATATACAACTCTATTTTGTCAAAATCTATTGTGGACAACCTGAAAGCATGTTCTTTACCAGAAACTAGTAGCTATTTTTTAACTAATGCTATAGTGTACACAAATTGGTTAGGCTCCCCTCAATGAACTGATAGCACCTATAGGAGTCGGAATGGAAGTTTGATTAAATGCTGAAGAACCCTTTGGGCCAGTTCAGATATACAAATATCAGCTCACAATTTCCTACCATAAATCAGTGATGCTGCTTGTCAAAGATTAATGATTGTCAAAGACTATGATTAATTATAGGGAAGGAATGGTTGCGGGTAAGTTTTGGGGATAGCAGGATGTCTGCTTACTACCAGTGTGTGCTAGTACCCGTAGGGCAGATTAATAAATTTACATGGTTTATGTAGACTAACTTCTTTTCCTTTTTCATTTTCCTTTAAAACATTTTCCTTTAAAACCTACCTTGTATCATGTTTTATTTACACCATACAGACAAATACAATCTGTCACAAAACACATATAAAATAACTTTTTACCAGGACACATATTTAAAGATATAGAATGTATTATACACTGGACACATAAATGTATTTTTATATGTAGCATACAACTGTATTGGGAGTACCATTTGCTTTAGAATACCTCTTCTGTCCACCAGAATTAGACGTTTGAGAGGGCATTTAAACCTCTGCATTGCTGCATTTATTTTAAATGCCACCCCAAAACACAATGTAGTGCGTTGTGTTTAAGTGATGGACCATGTTCTCTTTTTGAACATTAAGCTGTGCTGGTAGTCCATTTATTTGGAGGTACTTTGTTAATAAAAAGGTTAAGTTTTTTGCTGTTACGGTAAGTATGTGACTTGTAAGAAAAAGACACACAAAGTCATTACCTTTTGTAGAGCATGGGAAGCCAAGAACTCAGCTTCAGGGCCGATTTTGTTAATCTGAGTGAATCCTTTATTTTTCAGATCTTTAATTCTTTGTTCATATTTATTACAAGCCTTCTCACTAGTATCAACTAGGTTAAAAGTAAATTCTTTCTGTATTGAAAGAAAAAATAATTAGAATTAAAAAATTAGAATATACAATAAGACTATATTGTCAATATCCGTATTAATGCATGTTTAAAACTATTTATTAAAATGTTTTGTAATAATTTCACTGGAAAAAGAAGGTAGAATTTAGCAAGACATTGCAGGATTGAAAGTTTGAGTCTATATGTATATGAAGAACCTAATATCCAGAGTACAACCACACACACTTATTTCTTTGAGACTTGATTTGCAAGGAAACAATAGATTAACAGTTTAGATATAAACTTAGCTTAAACTTAGATGGTTCATGTTCTCCTTTCAGGTAGAGGACTGGTGTTTTAAGCGCTCATATACTTGTTTTTGATAAATATCTTTTACAAAAGATCTGTTTGCTGTGTTCTTTTGATGACATAGTATCCTCCTCCTTACCATTTTTTTTTTTGCTTAATTGTCTCCCCTCTCTAAGCTACATTTTGTGCCTTAAATTGATTTGCACTTATTTGTGATGTTAATTTGTTTTTCTGGATTTGTATCCTTTTCATACTTAAATAAAGAATGTTAAAAAGAAAGTGTGAGACCAATTAGTAGAGGTGAGAACAAGCCAGGTAGGATTCTTGTAATAGGTATAGCCCTAGCAAGACTGCACAAACAAGAGGAGGAAAAGGAGATTGAAGCCGTTTTGCACTGACGACCTCAGGAGTTTGCATCTATTACAGGTATTAACATTTAAACATTCATGGCCATGGACAAAGCCATAATAATCAAAAGAAGGCATCGGTACATTTCTTACAGGGATCTCTTAGCGCATTTTGTTATCAATACTATACCTGAGATGTTCCTGGTATGCCACAAGCTGTATTTATTTTAAATGGAAAGGCACACTTTTCACTAAAGCAAAGTATTTCCACAATGGCCACCTCTTCACCCTGAAATTGAGACACAAAATGCATATTTATTTCATATAATATATTTATATTGTACGTAGAAGTCATGCTACAAAATACACAAAATTACACTGGGCCTTCTATTTCAAAGTGCCTAGCTTTTGGCTATTTCCTTATGGCCACCTGTCAGGTTCAGGGAGGTGCCTTGCCTGATCTTACATGTGAAATGTGAAAATATTGCTTTATTCATTATATAGGGTCAAGTTTTAGGTTTTACAAATGCATACAATGGTATCCATGTAAATTCTTTACCCCATTTCCTACCCCTTGGTCAACAAGAAAATGTTTGAAATAGAGAATGGTCTAGTCTAGCAAAGTCTTTGTAATAAAACCTTTAAAATATGTAATGTGAAAAAATCTTAACACCTTTCAGTTATACAAATGAGCAGTGTTAATTACATGAATGAAGAGCTTATTTGTACGCTAAGTGAAGTAGTGATCAGCAACACAATTCTTCTTTACCATAGCATATTTTAAATGTGCCCGACATCTAGAAACTGCAGAGGCAGCTGATATTCAAAAAACAAAATCACCTAATCATTTTAGTATGCTAAATTCCAATAAAATTTAATGATTTGATTTGGCTCCGATGGACAATATTAACATATTAAAATATTACTGCAGCACAATTCTGAAATAGTAAGAGTTTCAAATGGAGCACATACTTTTTGAAAAAAGCTGTATTTTGCCACTTCTATGTCATTTGAAAGATTATTTTCATCTTCTTCCTCTTCAAACTCATCATTTGTGAATTCCCTGAAATGAGGAAAAAAGGTAGCTTATTGATTTCTGTACTAAAGGTTAAAGAGAGCAAATTTCTGCTTCCAAATAAACACAGCTTGTCTCTTATTCTATGTATGTCAGCACATGCAGACCAGAAGCCCGCTCTCCTCTGTGGTGAATGGAGGTGTTGGACATGTAACGCAGTTAAAGCTGGTCAGGAGCACAATACAAGCCTGGAAATAGAATACTGCAACAATGGGTCTGATTTATCACTTTCATCAGTGAAGCTGGGTGATCTAGCAAACCTGGAATGGATCTGGTCCAGGATTCAAAACATTAGCTAGCAAATTACTTTTAGGAAATCCATTTCAGGTTTGCTGGATCACCCAGCTTCACTGGAGTGTATCCTCTCCAGCCTTGGAGAACTTTAATAAATCAGGCCCTGCATTTAAAATATATCCATTGTCTGATATCATAGGTTGGACATCTTTCATTCTCTAATCACCTAAGCTGATGAAAAGGTATGAGCAAACATCACCCAATATTTATTGTTACTGGCTTACAGGCATAAATGGGAATGTCACCTGTAAATTAATAAAACTAGAGCTATGACTTCTAGAATATTTTAAGAGTTATACAGACTTGATGTACATTGATCCAAAACCAACACAGGAACTATCAACCATTTACATTATTATACATGGTCAGGAAATCCAAGTGTAACCCCATTATCATCGGGAAAAATTTAATTTTTAGAGGAAAAAAGGGATACTGAAGTATCCAGAGAATTGAACATAAACATTTATCACCTCAATACACCCAGTTGATATTCCCACATTATACCATTCACTGCATGGATAAACTATAGCACACATCACAGAAATAAGCATTTTCTTACTATGGAGTCTGGTTGTCTTGCGCTGGTTTAAATTTAGATGTGCTCCCTATTTTAGACTATGATGTATACATTAGAAGACACCCAGTAGATGTACAATAAGTCACAATTACCTTTCAGCAATGTCAGTTTTAGTGTGTTGCATAAATTTTGCAAGAAACCGACTTCTCTTATCATCTGTCAAAAAAACACATATATAAGGTTTGAGGTTTACACATTTTTGTTTGAAGAACGCACAATTTAGGTTGTATTTATTAAACCATGTATAGGCACCTATTGTCTGTACATCACAAGTGTTATCAAGTCTGTTTAACTGAATATAGATGGGTCATTTTCCCTGAAGAATCACAACACACAAATAGGCAACCAGTTACCAATACAATTGTTACTTTGTTATTTTATGAATCTCAAGCCAAGCTATGCAAATAATTGCATATTGTAAAAATGCAGTAGCTTGATAAAAAAAGCCCCCCATTAACCTCTGTATCTGTAGGTACTATGCAGCAATTGATCCTTAAATCATCACAACAGTAGTGGTGAGTTTTTCCAGTTCTTCTCTAAAGAGTTCAGATCACTATGTTCCCAGCTTCCCATGCTTCTGCTCTTTGTTTACATTACAGCTCAGTAGGGCTAAATCACTGTGAAAGATGAGGTATGAAATAAGCTTCATTTCCTCTTACGAGAAACATTGTGTTTTTTTTATTTAAAAACTATTTGTGGCTTATCTAGAACCCATGGGAGTTGGTAGATTCCAGATAAATGTAGTTTCTGGTTGCTATTAAATAGGCCTAACTAATTCTATACTACACCCATACTATAAACTTTATATTGTCTTAATGTTAATATTAAAATACCCTAACTAAAGGCAAATTAAGACAAATAAAGACAAAGTACTTACTGTAACACAGTTTTACTGTATTAAAAAACAGCTTTGTAAATGCATGTATTCAGGAGGAAGGTATGGAGGAAGAATATTACTACAATAAAGATCTATATTTTGTATATGTTTCTGTTATGTGAATCATCTGTGCGCATTGGTTTCTTCACTTAAAAGTGCATTACCTAGACTGGTGTTTTGTCCAAGAATCTTATTCCAACCTTTATAAATATTTACCTTTCACTTCATCCAGGTTCACCTCTGATGCTATACTGTCGGGCAATCCTAAATCAACTAGTTGATTCTCTTGGAACGATCTCCAAATGAAATCAGGCTTTACCACTGGTATACACAACTTCTGGATATTCTTCTGCTGGGAACTGTTCAGTGTGGCATTGCTTACCACAACAACATGGGTACACTAGAAAACAACAAGCTCTGTTCAAAATATATTTTTTGTATAAAACATAAAACGGCATTTTATTTTTATGACAGCGTGATTTGCCCACTTTAGTACACTCATACATTCTTTTCACTGCAGAAAGTGAGAAACGGTAATGCGTTTTTTTTTCCTTCTATTTACTTAATCTTACATTTTTCTGATTTTCCCTTTCCATGTGATTAACTTACTGATACATTTATTGAAAAAAAAAAAGTTTCTATTACATGTCTTATTTTGGACCAAGTGGCACCAACACTTGGTGCAAGCTCTCTCTGACTTACCTGTAATTCGAATTTAGGAAATGGGAAGGCAGTGTTATTAAGAATTAACATTTTACTAGAAAAGGGAGAGGGGAGAACAAGTGTGTGACACCCCGCTGCGCTCTCTCCCCTTCACTTGTATTGCAATCGTTGGTGGATCCGCCAGGACAGATCCATGATCGACATCAGACAAACGCTATATACACGTCAGATTCTCATCTGATACTAGCCCTGAGGCGATAATCAGATGAGAATCATCTGACGTGTGTATGTAGCCTTACTAATTTAATCAGGTCAGTATTGCCCCTGGGGGGGCATGAACACAGGAGCTCTCCTAGCCAATTTGCTATGGCTATGGCTATGGTATAACATCAATGCATGATGAATGCTGTCAGCTGCTACACATACCTTTTCATTGATCACCAAGGAAATAGTTCCGCCATTTGAAATTATGCAGGTTTTGAGGTTTGCCTTTTCTTTGAATGGCAAAGTGTTGACTTTGAGGAAAAAAACACAGTCTGAAAAGATGCCTACACCCATTCTGGAAATAAGAAAAAGTGTTAAAAGTATTTAGTAAGAGCAGAATGTATATTGTCAGTTTCTGCTATCAGAAGCATATGTTATCAGCAGTAAGCATATGTACAGTGGTCCAAAAATTATATAGTTCCTGGACCTTATTCTAGCTTAATCTGGCTCTGATTGATGTTTACTACATTATTCAATTAGTTCACCCAAAGTTGATACAACAGTTATGGATAGATGCTTTTGAGCTGAATCATCTTCTGGCCTTCTACATATGAGAAATGTAAAATTCTCCTCCTCTACAACCCTAGAGTTTGCAAAAACCATGAATTTATCACTGAAAGATAAAAGTCTGTGTAGTAAATCAGTTTTTAGCGAACTATGCTAAGATGACTATCTTTTTGTTGATGGTACATTAATCTTATGATTCACTTACATACTATAAAAGCATTAAGCAGGTACTCGTTCTTTGTTATGGTATCCATGGCACGGCACAACATTATTGAGAACTGCTAGTTTTGGCACAAAGCCCTTTGACTCTGGGGACAATGCTTATCAGAAGAGCATGAGGAGTGCCAGCAGCCACACCAAAAACTGCTGTATTCCACAGGAAAGCTGGCATAAACCTTCTTTCAGTTTGTAGTCATTGGGTCTGATTTTTGAAAGCTCTCCAAGGCTGGAGAGGATACACTTTCTTAAGTAAAGCTGGGTGATCCAGCAAACCTGGAAATAATTTCTTAAAGTTTTTCTTTCAATCCTGGACCAGATCTATTCCAGGTTTGCTGGATCACCCAGCTTTACTGATGAAAGTGTATGCTCTCCAGCCTTATAATAAAGCGTGCTATATATAATAAAGCGCCCTATAATAAAGTGTGGCCTAGTCAAAGTCCTTTTTTGAACCCGACTGAAACACTGTATAGGATTTCACATGACTGCAACTGAAGGAACTTTGCATTTTGGAAGAGCCAAAAATGTCTTTTGTCAGACTGGTGGGAAGCCACTTCTGTTAAAGGAAGCAGTGCCAGCTTATGGGGCCAATGGTGCTCTTACCTTTTCCACAAGACACTAATACATCTATTTATAATTTTGTTGAATGAATTAAAAGGTACTTTTTTATTGTTTTTCATCTATACCGGCTTTATATGTAGGCACTGTATAAATCAAGATGTGATGTTTATGGGTTTAAATACATTGAAAACATTTTAACATATTTAGTGGGGAGTACAGCTAGCTTTGTCTGTATAAAACCTCAGACAAAAATGTCTAATAGATGAAGGTGAATAAAGGGGTGGCCTTCTTCTTTAAGTCTGAATTAATTTTCCTAAAAGCTGAGAGCTGTTTAATAAGGACTCAGTGCTGAAAGCCATTCTTACATGTGTTACATTTATTTAGGGTACTGAGCTCTGTAAAACAAAAAGCTTTTTACATCAAAGGACAGAAACTTGATTAAGCAGCCCATCTTTTTAAACTTGCCTACCCATCTTCTTCTGTCTTTTAAAACAGGTACTGAATATGAAAACAAAGAGAAGCTAAGGAAATTAGGAAAATTATACAGAATATATGGATCTGCTAATGTAGTAATCAGGATTGGGAGCAGACCATAAACTAAATTTTTACTTTACATAAAAGGGTAGATAACCCTTTTTTATAGGGTAAAAATTATCATCTTTTTTTTTTGAGGAGTTTTAAAACCCAGGAAACCTCCAGAGGCATAGATGGACCTGCTTGTAAAGTAAGTGAGTTTTTTTATATTTTAAGTTTCTTTCTGCTTTAATGTGAACTCTTGGTTACCCTATAGAAGTGTCAATGAGGCATGGGGAGTATGAAGAGCATGATTTATTGCTCAAAGATTTATGGAACACCACATGTATATTTAGCTAATGATTCATTGTAAAGGTTACATAAAACCTTAAAAAGCATTTAATGAACATTTCATTTTTCTGCAGTTATCTATAAACTACTTCCCCTTCCTGCCACAATATTTACCTGCAGTTGGCCTGACCTGCTTGTGTGCTAGATGCGCAAATTTATGAACTCCTAACATGTGGCAAATAAGCCCTCAATGACCTATATAGATGTAGACACTGTGATGTAAATCTTCCTCAAACTTCAATGAAAACATTCTTTTCTTCTCAGAGAAAGTTCCTCTAAGCTGTAGTTCAATCAAAGTTGTAGTTCAATCAGCAGGGTACATTTGCATCAGACAGAAATAGGTTTGATTTAAAGCAGAAGTAAACTGAAAATAAAAAAAAAAATGTTTTACCTTACCTTTAATCTCGCAGATCCTTTGATGGTGCTGGACCTTTCCTCGATAGTGTCATCCTAGAATTCTTCTTGGCTTCCGCGCTGGGCGCTATCATCTTCGGTTGTCTCTCCCATCTTCTTGCTACGCCACCCTATCTCGCACAGTGCAGGTGAAGGATCATGTGCAGAAGAAGCACCCAGAGCACCCCAGGATGCGTGATGTAGGTATCCCAGGAGGCTATGCGATTCCACGCGGTGCACCCTTTTTTTTTTTTTTTTACAAAGCTTGTTGCACTTATACATTTACTTTACATATAAGAGTTGTCTACTATCTAAAGTAAGACGTTTAGGTCAGCAAAGGGTGTTTTTGACCTCTGGAGGGAGGCTACTGCTTCCACACAGAGAACAAAATATTGTTTCCACAGTATACTGAGAGGGAACAGGCTTTTCTATAGGCCATGGCTGCTTCCTAAAAAAAAAAAAACTAAAAACAAAACTTTTCACACCTTATGTTTTGATACGTTTAGAATATGTTTGGTTGATTTATAATGTATGTTTGACTGGGATTTAGGATGCCTACAAAATATATTTACCCAAGTTAGTAAACACCCCTGTGTGTAGGTCCACTCAGTCCTACCGATGCTGTCTCAAATACAGATCACGCCACAGGCATCCATACCTCCTGCTCCTGCATTCTGGACAGTGTCATTTGTATATAGTTTGCTGGTTTATTTCCAGGTATGTCATGGTGGTAATTACCGCACACCACTAAGCGCAGTGATACCGACCATTCACCAAGCACCCATTGCATGGAGAGCACCTACCATGAAGTGACAGATCTGGATTTCAGAAGGAAGGGTGTGTATTGACATTGCAGACGTAT
The DNA here is from genome assembly GCF_032062135.1 of Pyxicephalus adspersus. Lineage (NCBI taxonomy): Eukaryota > Metazoa > Chordata > Amphibia > Anura > Pyxicephalidae > Pyxicephalus > Pyxicephalus adspersus. The sequence goes on from NC_092858.1 coordinate 30,703,930, forward strand.
TGCTGCAAGATACAAATATAAACTTACAAATGAAGGCTTTTGAGATCTGGTAGAGAATTGAGACGCACAGTTGATTAACCCCGGGATTATATACAGTTTTCTAATTAGTCTTCTAACTAATAAAAACACAGACATTTTTTACTTACAAAGTATGATGGAATGGTTATTGTTAACACGTAATAAAGCTGTCATAAAGACAAGCCTGGAATTATCTTACCTTTTATCCCCCAAGCAATGTTCCCACAAGCCGAATTATTGAAAGAGAATCCAGTGGCAGCGCTTCTATGTGAACCAGAGAAATGTATTGATAGGGAATGAAATCTTCACCACTTTGTGTGAATGTTGTTCCTGGTAGGGAGGAGGGACTAAAAACACCAAGTACTTCCTGCTTCTTTTTAAAGCTACAGTGCTAGTGAATCAGTGCTGTGTGATATAAGAAACTACTACATCCTCACCTACTAACAATATGAAAAGAGAATACAGTATCTATATCAGGGTGTTCAACTCCAGTCCTTAAAGAGGAATTACATTTAAAATCCCCCAAAACACAAAAAATACACTTACCTTCAATCCCGCAGGGCAGTCCTATCTATCGGGAGGTCTCTTCCATCGGATCCTGTGTTGTCCCGGCACCGCCATCTTTGCCTCCTCTTCCTACGTAACCTGACCCAAGCGCGAGATCGGGTGGTGTAGGATGGAAAAAACTTGCGGATTTTACTACGCATGCGTGAGATCAGCAATTTTTTTCCCTTTTCACAAAAAGGCTTCTACTGCGCATGCTTGAGATTCTCGGGCATGCGCAGAAGGAGCATTCAAGAGCCCACCGGGATGTGTGATGTAGGTATCCCGGAAGACTCTGTGATCCCATTCAATTAGGGAGCCGTGCTGCACCCTTATTTTTTTTTTTAAAATAGGTGTTGCTTGAGGGCTTGGTTGGCGGAAATGGAAAAAATACAATATATGGAGAGATTAATAGCTGAAGACGAGAATAAGTTGGAGCAATACAAACTGACATGGTCGACTTGGGATTGGTTCAAAGAATCGCCTCAGTCCAGACCACTTTGGCAATAAAATATAGCGAAATGCGTGGGAGTTGAAACCCCTGTTATGCTTGAGGGCTTCTTTAATAATACGAGAGTTTGTTTAGGTGAGAGGCCAGTTGGTTACTTACTCCCCCCCCCCCCCCCCCCGCTCCTTTCCCCATCCCCTGCCTGTCCCTGGGCTAACTGTTTTATTTCAATACCGGTATATGGTTAGGACTATATGCCGACATTCCCGGTGGCTACCGGAGTTGGGTTGGAGAACAGCTGCGCTGCTCTCAAGCGTTACTATATTATTGCTGTCCTAAAGTTAGATTGGGCTCGAGTTTAGATAATACTAATGTTTGTTATTGGATGTTCACTTCCTGTGTTATTCTTCCTACCTACCTTGCTCCATCTTGTTTTTCTATACAGGTGACTCCACTTTATTTTCAGTATTGTTATTCTAATATTGCACTGTTATTATAAAATGACACTTTTTGTACCATGGAATTTTGTAATTGCAGGCCATGTGGCCTTGTGTTTCTGTATGTGCCATTTTATGTATGAGCCTTGTTTTGTAATTATTACAACAATAAAAAAGGATTGCAACAAAAATAGGTGTTGCCTTTAAAAAAAAAAAAAAACAAACAACAGAAATTTTACTTTACATTAGAGGAATGTCTATCCCTTTTATGTGAAGTGAGTTTAGGTACACTTTAATATGGAACTATAAATTCAAACTTAACAATAACGAGCAATGTCTCTTCTGCCATAATACCTGCCTGTTTTTTTAGAATGTATACCAGGTATTTCTTGAGGTTTCCAAGTTTAGCTTTAACTCGTGAAATAAAAAATTGTGACCAGGTAGCTTTTTTTGAGAAGAGACAGGCAATGCCCTTTCTGCAAAATAAAAATAAAGTTACCTGCCTGATTGCAATTTTTTAATTATATTTACCTGTCATTGCTTTTTCATGGGCGCTGCCATCTTCACCTGGTCTTTTTCTGTGTTTCTGATCTTCAGCCAGAATTTTATAATTCTCATGCATACACTGTGGAGTTCAATAAGTCTCAGCAGCTCTGGGGGATGCTGGGATATTTGGCATATCACTGCATAATAAAAACAGAGCTGCACATGCCCAGTGTACTTCTGTTTACTTCAACCAAAAGACTCCAGACAGACATAAATGTATGTTTTATTGCGGGGGGGGGGAACATCACTTGTCCCATTCTAATTAAAATTCTGACTGCTTGCAATTTTTAATTGCAGAAATACATATAATACTGCTTTACTACTTAGAATCTCTACACATATTAGGTGTTTATCAGTGGTCACCAACCTTTTTCGGGCCTATGGACAACTAAATGCACAGATTCCAGACCGAGCATGTGCGGGGAGTCGTGTCACTCAAAGGGGAATAAACTTCTCCCAGAGTGCCGTCATGATGCCAGAACCTGCTCACTCCACACACCCGCCCTGTCCTGAGACACAACCTGCGCACCTCCCTGAGCTTGCAAACCTTGCGGTAGAGGTGGTCCGCGGCTCTGACCGGTGCGCTCCCCCAGCGAGATTCGGGGGTCCATGCTGGGGGGCACGCCGGTCAGAGCCGCAGACCACCAGTTTGTGAGTGTTGTTTTAAAGGTAAACATATAATGTTTAGATTCCCACTCAGGAAATTACAAATATAAATAAAACGAGGGGAATATAATGACATTAGCTACCGTGTTTCCCCGAAAATAAGACACCCCCCGAAAGTAAGCAGGATTTTCTGCTTTTTTACAGCAAGCTCGAAATATAAGCCCTCCACCCGAAAGTAAGCCCTAGCTTAATACCGTAGAATATCTTCAGCACATACTGTACATAGTGGTGGGGGAGGAAGTAAAGGACATCACAGACTGTCACACGAGTGCAGGAGTGTCACAACATCACTACCCCATACCTACGAGTAGAGGGAGGACACAGCACACAGCTTACTTACAGAGTTACCATGATGTCACAGAATGTGATAACGTTTGAAATAAATGTTAATTTTTTTGCAGTTTGTTGTTCTTCTCAAAATATAAGCCCTACCTGAAAATAAGCCCTAAGGCATTTCTTGGAGAAAAGAATAATATAAGACAGTGTCTTATTTTCGGGGAAACACGGTATGTAACTGTAAGGAATGTAATTTTGCTGAGTCTTGAAGTTAAGTTGTTTTTGTGTTTTGTCGAAACTAGTTGTATCCTTCTTATCAGTAGGTCAATATTTGCTCCATCCTTACCTTGAGGCTTCTTACCTTGAAACATCTTGCTCAGCTAAGTTGTTAAGTTTCTTGATATTGACTAACTACTAAATTCCTTCCATCCTGCTGTCTGACTATATAAACTGAGATGTGATAATGTTTTGAGAAGTGATATACATGCTTGAGCTCTGTGTGTTATTCATTGCTCCCAGCGCGCTGAAAACAAAGGCCACGATAAAGAGAGAAACTGATCTGGGATCAGCAGAAATCACCTTAACAGTAACTAATCTATTGGATTAAAGGCTATAGAAAAATTCAAGAGTACTGCAGTAGTATTCTGAGCCCAATAAGGTTGTGTATTACCAGGTGAAAGATAATCTGGGTTTGGAAAAAACTATGAAGGCTGAGAACATATAGTGGTACCGTGTTTCCCCGAAAGTAAGACCTACCCCGAAAATAAGACCTAGTGTGTTTTTGGAAGCCCAAAACAATATAAGACAGTGTCTTATTTTCGGGGAAACACGGTAGAAGGGAGTTACTTCAATGGGATATCTTTGGATACATGATGAATATTGCAGCATTTCAAGAAGCTTTGCTTTAAACTCATCCTATTACCACATGTTAATATTATTTAGTATGTCACTACTCTAAACAAAAAAGAGCCATAATCAAAGACAAATTTTTGCATTTTTCTTTATTTTTGACAAGTTTTACATTCATAGGTTTTTACCCTCTGTGCTGTAAAAGCTTCATTATTACATTCCTCCATGTCCCTGATTTGGAGGGACTGTCTTTTCTTCAGAAACAAGTCCCTATGTCCTTTTTTTCCGAGTGGATAGATGCAACGCTGGAAAAAATGAATGATTTAAATATTTCAGTGTTATTTTGCTGTAATACCTTTCAGGGATCGCCCGACATAACAACTATACCCCCAGCTCACAGTACTGGTGGTCAGTGTGTAGAATGTCTCTTACATTGCTGGCCAGTGGGAAGAATGTCACTCTTATAAATCGCCAAACATAATCATTGGTGCCACATAAATGGATATGAGAGTTGCTCCTTGCTCGAAGAACCCCAAGCAACACCTAGAGAAACTCTAAGATTCCACAGAACTCAGGTTAAGAAACACTGAGCTAAAGTGTAAAATATACAGGATTAAATGAGCAATGAAAATCCAAATCGAAACACTTCAATGGGAAATGAATACTAATTGGGGTGGTATATATTATTGGTTGTACAGTATAGGCATACCTAAACCCACACAGGGAAAAACATTGAATCTGACACCGCATAGATGTAACGTATCATTCACCCTACTCATCATGACACCAGACCTGTACCTGTAGAACTGCAGGTCCAAGGTGTCCCAATCCTAAATGTCCCACACTTCTGTATATCTACAAGTCTCAGATGTACCCACAATGCACCTCCTGTCTGTGTAGAACTACAAGCCCCAGATGAACCTACACTGCTCCTTGTGCCGCTATAGCACACCATTACTGGTATTTTCGGATAACATTTGAGGGATAATTGGGAAGAAAACAAGGACTAAGTGACTTCCAAACGATAGGGGGCCCGGTAAGTTGCGCTCCTTGCACAGGCCTGTAGGTAAGTACACAAGTTGTTGTTGTGGTGATACAGCAATTTACATGACAAGCAGTCGGCACACAGGAGAGCCCAGCGCCGTGCATATTACTGATAACACCAGAGCGCCACACAGACCTGACTCCCGCCGGCTACAACTCCCAGCATGCTTTGAGCTCACCAACGTACTTTCCGCTAAGCTTGCTGGGAGATGTAGTCACTTCACCCCTAGTCACATGTTGGAGTGCTGCAGGGGAGCTGCCGAGCAGGACTGCATTCCCATCATCCCTTGCGGCGAGCTGGTTGGACAGGCTTTGTTTGCATTGGGTTGGGTTAGCACAGCCGGGTATTTAATATTTGTTTGAGTCGCCTGGCACCTGGGTGACTGGAGAGCGCTGCAAGTATAGAAGGTACGTCTTGTGTGTCTGCAGGTACATTAAATAGGGATTGCAAATGACAGACTAATACAGACAGTGATACAGGAGGAGAGGACCCTGCCCCGAAGAGCTTACAATCTAGTAAGTATATGAGGGGCCCCCTGTCTGTGTGTCTGCATGTATGTGAGGGGCCCCCTGTCTGTGTGTCTGCATGTATGTGAGGGGCCCCCCTGTCTGTGACTGCAATGCTGTATGTTTACTTGTATCCCTTTTTATGGTGGTCATGGTGTAGAGGTGTATGCAGAAATGTCAGAAAGCAGCTGTATGTCTGTATTGTACATATTCTATGCTTGCTTCTTTATCAACCTTTTTAACACAGGGGAACCTTTAAAAGAACGTTGAGGTCTTAGAGAATCCATTCTATAATTACTGTATCCTAATCTGGCAGTAGATTAGTGTGGTGACCAGTAGGAAGAATGTCATCCTTATAGATAACCAAAGTGATCAATGCTCAAGGAATGCCTGGCAATTTGTGGAGGAACCCTGAACTCCACACTATATTAAAGATCAATATTGATTAGTTTGTGGTTGCAGTGGGAAAGTTGTACCTAAAGCAAGAGAAATCTCTGCTTAGGCATTTGTAGTTTTCATCCAAAGTTCTCCAGATTTTGGCTCTATTCTGGTGATAGAAAACTAATATTTAAGTTTTTTCAGAATTTTTATTTTGGATTGAGGATGATTCTCCCCAGTGGGAGTAAGCCGGGATTCTAATTCTTCCCACACCATGCTAAAGCTGGCTATAGATACACCTAAAGCCCAAATTGATTTGTAAAGTTTCAAATGTTTTAGTATTATCTACACCTGCTTGAAATCTTCAGCAGGAACCAATATTGCCAAGAGTGTTGGATTACCTGGTTCTCTGCAGGTCCCAGTAAGAAGGTTGGTGGGAGGATCAGGAGATCAAAACTGACACTTCAGAAGTCTTTAGTCTGCCATATCAGATCAGAGTAGCAGACAAAGTAATTAAAGGAACAGCTTTATTGGTCAGTTTTTATTTCAAGATATCATTTGCTTTATCAGGTGTACCCAATAAAAGTCGGTCACACATTTCTGAAATTGTATTTGCTACATAACCTGCTTGCTGTAAAACTTTTTTTTTACAGTTTGTATCAATTTAAGCAAATTGCTAACTCTAATTCTATTTTTTTTTTCTCAGATTTTTTTTTGCACTGGTAAAAACAATGGTGTAATCACCAGAGATTCTTCAGAACATCTGTAACTTCTGGAATATGCCAGAAATGATTTCCTCTCCAGAATTTGGAAGTGAACCCAATTTCATGACACAGTACATGCCCACCATTGCACGTTCTGGTGTTATTGTGAATGCCGCTTTCCCAAACTTGGAACAAGATGGGGGTTTGCCTCGGAGGCCCTCCAGTGCTTTAGCAGGGCTACGCGTGCCAACGCCATTTGCAGGAAGTTCCAGCCTGCTAAGTGAGGACTCTTTAGAACAACACGATGCCAGTTATAAACAACCAGAACTGAGGGCAGACATGAGAGGAAATATGTCGATGTATTATGAAAGAGAAGGGAGCAGAAGCAGGCCACAGAGTAGAACCATGTTTCGGGAGGATGAAGTCTTGAGAGAAGAACTAAATGACCCACTGTTGAGAAAACTCGAGCAGGTAACTAATCATCTCCTTAATAAAGTATACGTGGTTAAAATAAAAGGATTGCGTGCACTGAATGTAAAGAAAGCTAAAGCTGACCATATACATTTTAGCACAATCTCCTTTAGATATTCTGCCAGCTGTATAGCATGAAAGTCTCACTGATTACATATAGATTTGAATGGATGGGAAAGTTTGACCCATCACATAGATCTAAAGGAGATTTTACAAAGACTGTATTAACTCCAAACACTGAAAAGTTCAGTAATTGTATAAATTCACAAGGTAACAAGCCAGATGCATTTATAAAGATCATAAAACTCCTCAAATAATCCTAAAAATGCCTTGAAGTGAAATGCAAGGTCCACTTATAATGTCTGAGCCCTCCTCCTGTATGTTCAGCAATGTAGAAAACCTGGCACCTTTTGGACATACTACTAGCAGATTTTTTAATAGAGTGCTGGCTCAGATTTTTTAACTTGGTCCCCTGCATTGTGTTAGGGCTTGTTCCCAACTGTATGTTGCAGTTTGAGTACTGCAGTTCACATCACATACATGTATAGATTGCCATTTCAAATTTCCCACTGATATCCACCCATCCATCCATCCATCCATCCATCACTTTTCGCCATGTTGCAATGTTCCCATGCCACGCTGTTCTTTTTATCAGAGCTCTTGTGTAAACTCCATTATTATTAATATTAAACAGGATTTATTTAGCACCAACCTATTATGCAGCACTTTACATTAAATAGGGGGTGCACAGGTACAGACAGTGGAGGAGGAGAGGACCCTGCCTAGAGGAGCTTACAATCTAGGAGGTGGGGGAAGTGTTACACATGTTGGATATTGCCAGTGAATCTCCTAGCAGGTTCAACAGGTGATAAAACTATGCTACAGCGGTGAAACAGAAAAACAAGAAGCGCTCTGTTGATCTGTACTGTACCATATGCCATTTTTTGCACGGTTATCCTTTTATAATAGAAGGTGTGTTATTTAACAACTTAACATCGTCCAAATATTTCAAGCTACATCCCTACCACTGTCTAAATATTTGTAAAGAACAATACTGGAGGAGCAATGAACGTGTTGTGTATTTTCATACTGTGTTGTGACATTTGACCTCCTACTTGATATTTAATTATGCCTTGTGCGTTATATTGTTTACTTTGTAATTGTAGTCAGTAACGCTCACTTTTCTCATTGTTTGGTCAGAATTAAATAGGGACAGCATTAGCGAACTGCAGGATTTAATTTGCTGATGTGTTTGTCATGCTGTCATCAGCCTTATTGTTCTGAATTTTTACAAAATATACCCGGCACGCTCCGTGTAATATTATTTAGCCTGGCAGTGAATTTCTTTCACAATTTGTCGCTGATCACCTTTGTTACATTATATTGTGTTAGTAAAGATGAGGCACCTAGCTAATAGGTGGAGGTTTCTGTAACCTTGCAGCATTCCCTGCCAGGTATAAGAATCCAAAGTACCAGAAGGCTAATAAAACAAATGTGGTTGGTGGCGAAGAGTTCTATTTTTTTTTTTTTGGTGTGGTCATTTCATTATGAGTGGATTTAATATTGATGGTGTTTTAACATCTGTTATCACTTTGATATAATTTATACCATTTACTGCTCTGGTCATATAGTATTAGGCTACGTACATAGGTCAGATGATTCTCGTACGATAATCACCTCAGGGCTGATATTGGACGAGAATCTGATTTGTGTACAGTGCTCGTCATCCGAATGACTGCCCTGGTGGATCTACGGTTGAGGAATGATCGTAATAAAAGTGAAGGGGAGAGAGCAAAGCAGGCTGACGCTCCATCGTTCTCCCCTCTACATCGAGCAGAATGGTGCTGTATGTACAGAGCTCGTTCATGCACCGTGCACCGTCTTTTGAAGTTGGAAAGGATCTTGAAAGATCCTTTCCATCGACAATTATTGCACGTGTGTACACAACCTTAGTCCAAGGTCCATTTACACCACAACACTTCCAAGCATGCATTTTTCAGACCATGAGATGCATTGTGATAGAAAATCATCAATTTGCAAAAACATGGTAAAGTCTGTATGGGATTTCATCTATTAGGTTTATATACACAATAGATTGTATTCTATAGTACTAATATTAGCCCCACATCTGCAATTTTGTCATTTTTCTATGGTGTCCACCTTTTGATGGGCTTATTATATAAGGGGTAATTGGTCTATTTATTTTAAATATACCTAAGCCCAGAAAACACTAAAGTTGCTGCTTGTTTCTAGTCTCCTTTTTTCAGTGTCATGCATAATGTATTCTAATATTTCAACTTCATAGCTTAAAGAACTACAACACCAGAAGCAAGAGCAGCTAAAACAGCGGCAGATGGATCAACTACAGAAGCTTATGGAAGAGCAGAAAATGTTGCTTCATATGTCACGGCAGCCGCTATACTCTGGTAAGTCCCAGTAATGTGCTTCTTTGTCACTTAGTAACACACAGAATGTGGAAGGATTCTTACAGTCCAGTTATTTTCTTCCATATATTAATCAACCAAACTTATGTTTTGTAATACATTGTGTCTCAGCCTTCTTTGGGAAACATGTATACCCGAATAATAACAAATCACCAAATACACATTTTTACAATTTTTTTTTTTCTCATTCCATGTCCCTTTTAAATCAAACTTCTTGTTATTTAAACAATAGTTTTACAGTGTTTTGTTGACAAAACTATTTATTAGCAGGTGTCATTGGATACAGATCTGTGGGTTGTCTTCTTCCCAGACAGGATAAGCTCTGTACTCCAAGTTATAACAGCAGAGCAAGACTGAGAACACTGGTGCCACTTTATTTCCAGAAAATGTAATATTGTGTAGAATGTAATAAGGATTATTTTGTTAGTACATGAGGGTAGTACTCCCTCTCTTGCTCTGCACCTGACACTAAAACAGCTTACATATTGTGTTATCATTATTACTATTATCATTATTATTATCATTACCCATCTTTGTAACTATGTTCATAGGGTTTTATCTGGTATATGTTTCTTTCCCTAGTGGTTGAACTTGATGGACTTGTGTCTTTTTTTTTCAATCGAACTTACTATGTAACTATCTGTGTGCAGCCCAAAAGGGTTGAAGACAATGAAAATTGTTATTCATTATTAATTCCCATTATTATTTAGTCAGCATCAGGTACAGAGCTGACATGCTGAAACCGTTTGAGGTAAAGGGATAAGCACTGCCACCCTTTTTTTTTTTTTTTTTTTTTTTTTTTTTTCCTCTCCTAAAGTTTTATATTTTCTTGATCTTGTTTTTCATGCAAAGATTACAGGATGGCAACATTATTTGCTGTTTACTGAAAACACTAAGTAACCGTTCCAACCCAAGGACATTGTAGTTTTAGTTATTGGTTTTATCTTGTATTTATTTGGCACTGGCATATTATGCATTACCCACAGTCATATGACTAACTGTTCCTCAAAGGAGCTTGCAATCTAATGTCTGTACCATAGTCATATGTCATTAACACAGTCCAAGAACAATTTGGGGGTAAGGCAACTAAAGTAACTGCATTTCTTTTTTTGAATGTGGGAGGAAACCAAGGTACCCGGAGAAAACCCGCACAAAACACAGGGGGAACCTGCAAACTCGATGCAGATAGTGTCCTGGCCGAGGTGCGAATCTGGGACCTAGTGCTGCAAAGGCCAGATTGATAGAAGGCTTTGTGCTGCCTGTTGCAAAAGGTCTTTAACTTTTACCAAAAGCTACAGCTAAAAGCTTTTAATTCAGTTACAATAAAACATGAATATTTAAACTAAATAAAAGTTCAATGCTGTTGGTGTTATGACGACTCTTTAACTGAGACAGGATCAACACTTGGTAAAACTGCTAGTAACAGTCTACATCCCGTATGTCATTTTTGATTTTGCATAGTTTTTGGTGGACCCAAACTGAGGTTATGATGTATATTATGCAATGTTGTGTGCACCCTAAAGCACAAGGGATAGGTGCCTACTAGTTATTCAAGTTTGAAAAAATTCAGGGGCTTAGAAGTAAGGTGGATAATCAGGTTCAAGTAGGATTAAGGGTTTAAGGTAATTGTTGCTTGACTGAAATCTTTACATATGTCAATCAGAAGGATTATAGTTATGGCCAAGTCTTTTCAGGCTGACCATTTCCTTTTTTTTTTTTTTTTCCATGTTCCTGCCCTTATACAGCCACTGTTGCTCTCCCCACCTCTCTCTCCTGTGATTGTCATCCCTATCCTTTGCCCATTATAAACACTTTCATTTTTTGTGATTGGCTAGTTCAGGGCTGTCAAACTCTGGCCCGTGGGGCAAATTTGGCCCGCATTGTAGTTCTGTTTGGCCCACGAGAAAATACCAAATGTTTACTGGAGCTGGCCCGCTTGTAGACTTTGTAGACTGGCCCGCTTGTAGTGCATTCACCACTAATACTACAAATGCCAGAATGGTCTGCTGGCACGTCAGTCATGACCCACAAGCGCCCCCTCCTTTGTTGACATTCATTAGCGACCTTCCTCAATTGTAGATATTTTTTCAATAAATATCAAGGTTGGTCCGTGACTTTGTCCAAATTTTACATTTTGGCCCACTGTGTATTTGAGTGTGACACCCCTGGGCTAGTTGGTGTGTGAGGGAGGAAGCTGTAGTAGCAGCTTCTGGCATCCGGTGGTCTGATTCTGATTTGGGAACTTTATCATCTTGATGCTTCCTAATCATGTAATCGCTGTGAAGGATATGACTTGCATGTGACAAATTGTTTAAATACAAACATTATATCTTGCAGAGGTTACCCCAGCAAAAGAGGACCTAGGTGTCCTATCAAAATGCATTTGAGCAAAATTCTCAGAATCCTGATCATGTTTTGTGCTCCAGGTACAGAAAAGTACCCAAATGATCCTACTGAAAATGGTTCAATCTTCCTGTATTGGGCTCCCTCTGCTGCACAAAAATCCCAAACAGTGTCAGCCTTGTCTGACTTCTCCCCTGCTGGACTATTATTATTAACAATATTTTACAGGATATATACAGCGCCAACATATTATGCAGCGCTGTACTATAATTAGGGGTTTGGAAATGACAGACAAATCCGGACAGTGACACAGGAGGAGGTGGGGACCCTGCCCAGAAGAGCTGAAATGCATTGTAATTTGCTTTGCTTATAAGAATTTGTAGTGAAGTGTTAACAGTTCTTTAATGACTGGATCTATTAATTTGGCACACCAGTTGTGCAACTACTGAGGGAATTGTTTATTTTCCTTTAAGTGCTGAAGTCAGCAAAGGGTGAAGGCAAAGCTATACAAGAAATGTAACAATCTACAGTTTAAAGAGAACCTGTAAAATAAATTAAAACCTTCTAGCAACTGCCACTGCTGATTTGTTTATTAAAGGCTTCACCTCTGAGACTGCTATCCTTCTCCTAATTTTCTGTATTTATTAAAACTGTGTAAATGTATGCTACTGGTTATGTATTTGACTGTTTTGGCATTGCACTTTAACAGTTAAGTATATTCACCGTTAGCCTTTGTTGCTTTGAGATTGTATACAAAACCTCTTCACTGGCAGCCATATCAACCAGCAGTAAGCTGAAACCTGTAAAATTATTACAGAACAGGCCAACTGCAGCGTGGGGGTAATGTAGGAAAAACAACTTTGCTGGATTTGACATTTATTACACTTTTCTTGTTTGGCAACAGCAAGAGTAAGAATTGTTTTTTTTTTTTTTTTCATTGACAAACTTGTAAATGGGGGAATTATTTACGTAAGCACAGTTGGAACAAGAATAGCAATTAAAGTCCCTGCCTAAGGCAACTTGCAGTTATAGGTTGCTTTTATCTAAATTGAGCAGAAAGATAGTTTAGATTAGGGCTGTTCACACATGATCAAGTGATGAAGATATTTTGCTAGGTGGTTGCATGACAAAGTATTCAGTAAAAGAGCAACAGGATGTTACATTTATATATGAAATCTTCGAATTCCCAGGGATGAGCAGACCTCTGAAGTTGACCTACACATTACAGTCTGCTTGCACAATCTTCTTTTACATTTATTAACTTTATAGTTTGGGCTCCTATGTATTTGGATAATAATTACAATGCAAACATAATTGGAGCTCCCCTAGGATATAAGCATGTCCCTGCCATATGCCCAGAAAAACATTACTACAAAAATAAAAAAAACCTCACTCCACATGTAGAAGTGGGTGAACCCAAAGGGAAATTACTGGCATATCCATGAATTAAAAATTGTACATAAGATTTTTGTAAAAAACTGTATTTTAACATTTACAATGATAAAAAAAGAAGAATTTCAGCACACCAGCTTGAAATCACAACATAGATTGAATAAGGAAGCATGTAGCTCGGGGGTTAGCATTCTGGCCTTTGCAGCCCTAGGTCCCAGGTTCGAATCTCGTCTAGGACACATGGAGTTTGTGGGTTTCCTCCATGTACTCTGGTTTCCTCCCACATCCCAAAAACAGGCAATTAGGGTGACCCGCCACAAAAAATTGACCTTAAACTTTATTAATGACATATGAATGAGGTAGGGACATTAGATTGTGAGCCCCCCTGAGGGACTGGTAATGACATGACTATGGACTTTTGTACAGCGCTGCGTAATATGTTGGCGCTTTATAAATACTGTAAAATAAAATTAATAAAATAAGCTATCATTAATTTTTATATTGGTCCCGACATGTTTCAGGGGACTTTTTGATAGCAGAAATACATATACAGATGTCTAAAAACTGGACACTCACTTATAAAACCGCTGGGATGATGTCTGCATTATCAGGTCAGGATGACGTTTCCTCAAAACATTTTTCAGCACTGCATTCTAATAATGAAAATATTCTCTGTTGGCACAGATCTGACCTGACACTGTGACAGCCAAAATGCATACAAATTACAGGCCCCATATTTACAATTTTTAATTGCTTGATATGCCAGTAATTCCCCCCTTGGGTTCATCTACTTCTACATGTGGAGTGACTTTTTTGTTTTTGTAATAATTACAATGGTGATAAAGCCACTTGTACTGCTTCCTAAATCACAAACACGCCACGTATTTTACAATCTCATTGTTCTATGCTGACAACCATGTAGTGCAAGTGTCTGTTCGATTGGATAGTTCAAACGGGTCTTTATATTCCATATTTTGGTAAACTGTAATGAGTATGTTGATATTTAAAGGATTTGTACCGATTACAATCTAGTGGACCGTCATAAAAATATGCTAGCCTTCCTTTCATCTTTGGAGAAAACACTAACAGGAAGTGTGTGAAAATGTCCCTAATGGAGGCACAGAAAACAAAAATACACTAGAAGAAATACAGAAGGTTTAGCACTTTGGACAAAATTTCCGTGCCTTTCTTTTGCACCCTCACCAAATTTTTTAAGCTTAGGAAGTAAAGGATGATCTCGTAAATAGGGGCACAGAGAGTATGAAAACCTCATAAAAAGGTTAAACTTTTTTTTAACTAGGCATTATAAAACAATATTCAGTCCACCCCTGACCCATATTAGTTTACCAAGCATATGGTCTGGAATTCCCATAGCAGATTTTAGTAGAACAACTAGATTAATAAGAGTAAAAAACTAGAGGAAAGGCAAAGGCAGGTGATTTCTGTTGCTCCCTGGAGAATTCCACCTTTATATTTTCTGACATTCAAAAACATCTACTACAGTCTGTTTCCTGACCTGCTAAAAATCCACCTTATCCTTTTTTTGCTGTTTTTTTGTGCAGTGATAGAATTGTGTTTAGTAGAAACAGACCAAAAAAAGTAATTTCTGTTTTATATTTTTATGTTTTAAACTGTTATTATTCCTTTGCTCTTGTGAAATTGAGGTTTAATTTTTACTTTTGTATCTCAATTCACAGAACATGACCAACAGAACCTCCTATCAGGACAAGTCGATGGCTCTGTAACACAGAAAAATCTTTCCCGTCTCATGTCTCCCATCAATGTAAATATTCCCAGAGAATACTTCTACAAAAAACATGAGCTGGTCAGAAGTTCCTCCCGGCCACCATCTGTACTACTTCATGAATACAGTCCAGAGAAATCCAAAACTTTGGAGGATTTGTTAAAGGAGGAGGTTGCAGAGGATTTGAGTGGTGAGTATTTTTTAATGTTTCTGTGTGTCTTCTTTAATTAATCCTGTTGTAATAGACTTATGGATATATTTTTCTAAAATTTATTTGGGGTGAATGAGTTTTCATATGTGAAACTCCCATAAATACTCATATTTATTTACTGGGTAATTTCAAATTTGAATGAGGAGTAATGTTAATTGGAGAGTTTTCCTTCTACAGTATCTTTGGCAAATTTATAAAAACTTTTCTAGTTTTTGGGGCATCAGACACATTGAAAATTATGCAACTCGGTTGGGTTAACCCCACTTCACGTCCTATCGGCATTTCCATATGTTCAGGTTGTGATCCTTTCTGCACCCGTGCATTGGGTCATCATTGTCCTAGCTTGCACTATAATGTGGAATTATTGTTTGTCTGTTTTATTTCTTAAAAATTATTTTTATTGTATTCAATATTTTTCTATGAACTGAAGACGATGAAGGTGACACAGAAGAGTCAGCACATGATGATTCCTCAAAGGAATTCAGGATTAAGAAGAACATTGTGGAAGCTGAAGAAAGGTGAGAATCCCATCCTGACTTGCAGAACAGGCGGGATTTATCGGTTCTTTATAATTATTAGCAGTCTTATCCCCAGGCAGATTGTGTTGTTGTTGGCAGGTGTTCAGCTTTATGTTAACCATTGCACTTTCTAGTGTGGGGTTCAGTGAAGCATGTTTCAGTGTTCGATTTCACTGTACTGAATAACGACGACTAACAAAAGATGATCAGAATAATTTTGGTGAAAGATGCGGTTTTTCTCCTTATTTTTTAAATTGGCGATTTACTTGATGGCCAGTATTGGATGACCCCTAAAACTAATTCAGCACACCTGTGGGAAATACACTTGAATATATATTCTGCAGATAACATAATTTCTTAGCTTTACATGGTCAGATACAATTTAGAATGGATAACGTGTTAATGGATAACAAACAAATTGGTGCATGGTTAACTCCACCAATAAATAAAATGTGTTCTTTGATTTAGGCTGTTTGAGACTGGATGTTATTGTAACCTAGATACCCAAGTGCAATTTATGTAATTGTACAACAAGCACAATTTTAAATTGCGATCACTAACACACTGCTAAATTACCAGTCATTGGTGGGGAGTTGTAGGTGACAACTAGTGACCACACATTGTGCTTGCTTAAAAATTACCCTAAAATTATCCCTAAAGGACTTTTAACCACAAAAAGTCTGGATGTAAGTGGAGTGTATATAACTACACATACACACAGAAATCTTCAAAATGTTAAATGCATGATCAATGAATTTTACTTTACTTTTCAAAGATTAATTTCCTAGTGAATTAAGCAAGATGTTATTGAGTTTAGTATGTATTTAATTGCTAAAATAAACTTGTATAAAGCAAATTTTAGAATTATTGTGCTGGATTTTCCAGAATTAAAAAAACAAATATACCTATAGTTCAAAAGTATAAAATGTTTGTTTTTGGTTTTCTCTGGGCTGTCTCTGCCCCACTCTTTACTATGTATTATCTATAAGCCGTGCAGCAATATTGCTCTGCTGATAGCTGAGCTACTACAGACCAACAAAGAAAATATATATACTGTGTGTGTATATATATGTATGTGTATATATGTGTGTGTGTGTGTATTTGTGTGTGTATATATATATATATATATATATATATATATATATATATATATATATATATATATATATATATATATATATTGACATTTAAGCAGTTATATAATTAAATATGATTATATTTTCATCTTAAGACCAATAGTTTCCAGCATCAAGGAGAGAAAGGCTTCATTTGAAGAGTTCTTGGAGGAACAAATGAGGATTGAAGAACAACGTCTTCAACAAACTGAACACAAAGAGGTACCTTAACCTAAAACTTTGCAGTGCTGTAGTAATACAAATTCTGTGCATTATAAGGATTAAAGCAGTGGTCATCAACCTTTTCGGTCCAGCGGACCACTAAAATCACCGGCTCCCGACCGCGCATGCATGGAGAGACGCGTGTCACTCTAAAGGGGTAGAAACCTCCCCCAGAGTGACCTCATTATGACATAACCCCGCCCACTCCCCCATCACAGATCTGAGCCCGCAATGGGAGAGTGGGCGGGTTGTGTCCAGGAACACAGCCCGCTCACTTCCCTGAACCTGGGACTTGTACGGGGGGCGTGGTCCCCCAGCTCTGGCCGGTGCATCCTTCTCCTGACCCCGCTCAGGGTGCAACAACCAGAGACACGGCCCCCCAAAATTTTCTCACGGACCACCAGTTGGCGACTGCTGGCCTAAAGCCTGGTATATTATAGATTCCTAACATGGTGGAGGCTGGCATCATAAGAATGTAATAGTGTTTACATTTCAAGATGTATAATAAAAGTAAAACATGAAATGAAAGGTATACTTTGTGTAATGAGGGGTTACTTTTTAATTGAAATGGTGTTGGAGATAAATAATTTATGATTGCATTATTTATTTTAAAGCTCTCTGTTTTCCTCTGCTTGGGTAAGTAGAAGAACCGCACCATATCATTGTGCTCCATAAGCTCATAGTGTGGTGATTTGTATTTAGTTGTATCCATTGTTTGCTGAGCATGAAATCTTTTATTTATTAATTATTCACCATTAACCTCATTTATTTTATATGTTTTATACAGTATGGTATAAAATGTACAATCTATATGATAAAGATATTTATTATTTCTGAAGAGCACAGATAAATTTTCTTTCTACTACAGAAAGTTTTATATCTTTGACAGGTATACATATAAATATATTTACTTGTGACTTACAAAGCAACTCAGAAAGTGCTCTCATATTGTTTTCCTTGCATGCTCATGCAGAGAATGGAAATTGGATAATCATATGTATGAGATGATGTTGATCAGGAAATTATGTTACTAGGAAACTGATAATTGGAGAAATTTGGAGGCTGCTATTGCTGACCTTTACTCCTGAAAAAGCTAGTTGCACCAATACTCTGAATTGCTGACCTGCCACAATTAGGCAGATTGTGATGTAATTCTGACTCTACCCCTCTACATTTTGGTTTGGATTAGTGGCTTGGGAGATAAAAAAAAATAAATCTACCAGATTCAGAGGACAGTTAACCAGCATTATCAGAGGGAGGCCTGTTTCTCTCTTGGTAAAATTAATTACTATGCAATTATTATTTTTTTTTATTATTTATGAACCATTGATGCTGAACCAGTTTGTGCTATTACAACTGGGCCACCTGGATTGGTCAGCTAGGATCTTTGATGTGTTGCTTTTTGGAAATTTCTTCTAAAAGTAAAAAATTATTTATTGCACTTTTGGTATTTTCTATAGGACGCAGAGGGACAGGCAAAATGCAAACCTGTAGTTAAAAAACCATTTCTTCGACGAGGAGAAGGTCTGGCCAGGTTTAAAAGTGGAAACAAGAAAATTACTAAACTTAAAGAGATAAAGAACAATTCTCAAAAGTCAGAGATGAACGCTCCTCCCAAAGCTGAAAAATCTCAAGTTCACAGAAAAACTGCATCCTTATCCAAGGAGCAAGGATCAGAAAATATTGGCACAACAAAAGCAACAAATCAAACAGCCAAAGAAAAACCAGAATTGGTTAATAAGAGACTGATGAAAAACAGTAACGCAAAAAACAGAACTTCTTTATCACATGGGCAGCAGGATAACAAGTCTACCTCAAGTGGGAGAAGTTCTGTGACTCTGGAAAGGCATGCCAGTTCAGAAACTGATAAAGAAAACATTGACAACACTAAACCATGTGAACCATTAAGAAAACACAGTGCAGTTCAAGAGACTGGAAATCCAAATGATTCTCCACAGATCAGTGACTTGCACACTAAGAGTTCTAACCCAGCAGAATTTTCATTTGAAATCTCCTTCCAAAACAGGAAAGCACAATGGGACAAGGAAAAGCAAAATGAAAACTTTGAGTTAAACGAGTTTCTACTTCTAGAACAGGCTGCTGAGGACATATCGTTCTCGAGCAACTCCTCTTTTGTTCAGAAGCTTCTTGATCGAGACTATGTAATTGATAATCAGAGGCGCAGGTTGTCCTCCACCCCTGTAAAAGCTTCAGAAAGGTATCAGGAAAAAGGAGTGGGCAATATTAGGAGTCTAAATGATGGCAGACTGAACCAGAAAACTGAAGAGTCTGGATGTCTTCTAAAAAATCTCTCTGGTACCTCGTCTGCTGGGATTGGTGAACAGACTGCAAAGAATACAGGTGAAATAATTAAAGGTCTAGGAGATGAAAATAAAATCACATCTAAAAATTCTGAGTCTGCTTCCAGTGAGGGAGACTATGCTTCCTCATGTGACGAACACAACAATTCTGGGTTAAGTGAAAATGAAGACCTGGATAGTGAGGATAGCAGAGAAGATGATCCTAAAGCAGATGACCTAAAAGTACCTTCTAAAAAATTTAATAAAGATGCTAAGGGTAGAGATCTAGATTTGGACTTGTCAGATGGAGAGGATCAGGAAAATGACAAAACATTGTTGGCAAATGATAGCAAAATTTCTCTAAAAGATGACAGCTCATCCACTTCAAGCGAAAGCGAAGTTGGCTTTGATGATGAACGAACGTGGGATGACCTTGGCAATGTGCCAAGCCTTAAAGGTGTTTATGAAAGCAGTTTTGCTAACAAGGAGTTTATTCCATCTGAATATACCAGCAAAAGCCCTACAGATGTTACAGACAAAGCCATCACAAGGAAGGTAGCGTCTAAAAAAGGAGATCCAACAAAGAATGGAACTTCTGGTACCCCTGATGCTCCGGCTTCTGAATTGATGATGAAACTGTTTCCAGCTTTAAAACCAAAAGCAAAGCCAGAATCTCAGGCTGTGCCTAAGCCCGCATCAGTTCAGGAAGGTTCAGGTAAGGTAATTTGCAGTGATATTAGAGCTGTGTTTTTGGAGTAATGCTTTGCACGGGCAAAATCACATTTATGTAAATGTTATAAAAGCTTTATCATTATAGCAGTTCAGGCGTTTGAGTGGTAGAATGGTGTTGATTCAACCAGAATTTAGTAAAGGGAAGAGCAAAAAAAGTACAAAGGGAGAACTTACAGAGACTAGTATTCAGACCAAGAGACAAGTGCTAAATTACCTTCCAGTCTAAGGCTACGTACACGCGTCAGATGATTATATAGCTGTATTGAGTCCAATGCAAAGAAATATTCATATATTATACAAATAATTATATATATATATATATATATATATATATATATATATATATTATACATGCTACTGTACAGTTATATTACATGTTTAATTTTTTTTTTTTTAATTTTTTTTAACAGACTTCTGTATTTTGTTATTTAATGTTTATTAATAAATTTGTTCAATTTATTAAATATCAGTGAGTTATGTCTATTATAGCCTACAATGAAAAATAAATTTCCATGCAAAAATTTGTACTGCTTTTTTCATGGAAATTTGAACGGAATTAGACCAGTAGGGGAGGTTAGGACTTGGATGACCATGAAGTTCAGACATGCCTGCATCCTTGCTTCAGTGTTAACGCAGACCTTTCACTGAGTGATTCTGTAAATGACCTTTTCTGATTCTAAAAACCATTACTTGTCTGGTCAGTGTTCACATTCTTTTGTCTTTTTATTAATTTCTGAATACCTGGCCCAGAATAAGTTTGCAGCTCAGGTTCAGCTATTTTCTACAGTTGGCTGCATGCTTGTTGTGGGTGTGTGTGAAACCTAAAGATCAGCTTTACATCCAGTCAGTTGGCATTCTTTAGAATAAGTTCAGCAGTGGCAGGTTAAAAAATCTCTCGGGGATAAATCCACTTTAAGCTTTGTCATTGCTGCTATGCCTTCACTACTTATGGAATGTTAGAAAGTTAGTTTATAAATAATCCGAATGGTGATGCTTCAAAGCACCACTCCTGCATACCTTCAGATCACTGGTGATGAAATATTTTAACATATACCAGAATGATCTTGGAAATCATAAATAATATTTAATGTTGAAAAATGTAATAATAGAGAAACTAAACCAAGGAACAGCAATACCCCTCTTAGCTCGAAAAAATTGAGCTGGAGAAAGTCTTGGAAATAACAGCTAATGATAAGTCAAGCAGCAGAACTTGATTCCAGACAGCTGACCTCCCAAAACATGGCATAAGCACAGGCAATATAATATTATCTTTATAATTTGCTAGAAAGGTTTCTATCTAAATTGGTGTCCAGTTTTGGATACTACAATGTAAATGGCAGCATATGATTTTTTGAGAAACAAAATGAATAAAAGGTTTGTAATCTACACGAAAAGAAATTTTAAGTATCCTAGCTCATGCCAAAAGTTGTGGAATTAGACCTTGAAATTAACTTATGCGATTATAAAGCAAACGTCGGCTAAGCCTTCCATATTGCAGTTTTACAGTCTTCTCTTCTGTACTGAAATCTGTTACTAAGGATTTACTGCACATTGTAAGCCTCTCAAAGTGTTTATTAAAAGCTGGAGGAAATCCACAATCATCTAGCCTTTTCCTCGTCTATCTCGCCCCTTCCATTTATCCCTGCCTTGAATTTTGTATAAAGGGTAATGTTTTACACTCCTAATAATAAGTTTTGTTTTGCAGGAGATTTTGCTCGATCTAAACTTTTAAAAGAGAAACTGGTTGAGTTGGAAACAGAGATTGAAAGATTTAAGATGGAGAATGCTGCATTGGCAAGACTCCGTGAGGACAAAGAAAAAAGTTTGGAAACTCTCAAGTATGATTTTTTTTTTTTTTTTTTCTTCTAGCTTGTTACTGATATCTTTAATGGTTTTCTATTGATATGTTACACTTTGGCATAAGGACAAAGCTTTATTTATTCCCTATGCATTCTTTACCAAAACTGCCTTGACCTAATACTCTTCCCTCTCGCATTCTGAGCTCAACACATTTTCTTAAGAAAGCCAAATAATTTACATGGGGGCTTAACCACAATGAACTAAAAATTGTACGTTCCTTGTTTTCTCTAATGTAGTACACTGCAGTGCATGGTAGTCGGTTACTGAGCATTGGAAGGTGCATTACAGTTCCCTTCAAAATGCTGTTTACATGGCTGTAAAAATTTTTTAATTTGGACAGAACATTTTTTCTCCATAACATGCTTGTTAAAAATTTGAGTTACTGAGTTAACCTTGAAAAGTTATCTCTAGTTAATGTTATTTTTTCCTTATAGAAAAGAAGTTGCAGACTTTGAACAGCAAAAAGCTAAGGAGCTGGCCAGGATAGAAGAGTATAAAAAGGAAGAAATCAAAAAGCTGCAGAAAGAACGGAAAGTATTTGAGAAATATGCCAACGCAGCTCGTGCAATGCCCGACAAGAGAGAGCGAGAGGAGATCCAGGTGAGAGCTGGCTGTCAATTTATTGTAACATGGTCATCTTATCCATGGGAGAGATTTACACAGTTGTGAAGGCCTGTTTTATTGCATTGTTATTCCATGGTAACCGTTTACTGGAAGAGTAGAAAAGAGTTAAAACAGGGATGGACAAACTTTTTGGCTCAGGGACCACAATGGCCCAGTATCTAAAAGATGGGAAAGTTTGTATAAACAGATATGAATTATCTGTAAGCCATTATCTAAGAGTTCAACAGTCCCAAATCTTCAAAAGTAAGTTTTAGAGAACTGCACATTATTGGGCAATTTACAGTAAGTACTAATAGGAAAACGAGATTAGGTCATAAGCAACCTTTCAACGTTGCTACAGGCATTTTTTTCATTTGTTCACCTTTTAAAGAGAAGAAAAGGGTAGAAATCCCATGTTTAAAATGTCAGTAACAGCATAGGTCTCGAATAACAAAGCCCTTTCTTTCAGTTAACAGGTATTTGTGCAAATATATTGTGGCCCTGTCAGAGCAGAAATGTAAGTTTGTCAGACAATAAGACCCACATTATAGTCTGTAGTAAGGAAAAACTCTTTTAACCTTTGATCCCTTCGTGTAATCTTGACAACTCCTTTGTTATAGTCTTAACACTAAGCATAAGACTTGTGATTTGACAGGCTGAATTCAAAGAATGGATTGGAGATTCTGAGCATTACAATTGCTGGTTGGAAAACAATGGCTGTTTTTTGTGACACCATCTTTTCCTGTACCTGATCATTGCTTAGTGGTGACCTGAAGACATCTTTCACGATCCTTTCCAATGACTAAGCACTGTACACACAGCACTGTTCTGCTCTATGGAGAGGGGGAGAATGAAGGAGCGACACCCTGGTGTGCACTCTCCCCCTTTGCTTCCATTACGATCGTTCATCATCCATCGTTTGTGGATCCGCCAGGATGGTTGTTCAGACCTCGATGGCGTTGGCTGTACACACGCCAGATTCTTGACTGATATTGGCCCTGAGCCGATTATCGGGCGAGAACCATTGGAAGTGTGTACGTAGCTTTAGGTATAGGTTAAAACCAGAAAAGGCATAAACAAAAAAGAGTAGAAACAGAATGTAAAGGGAAAAATTAATATTATTACACAGTATTTATATGATGCTGACATAATTTGCAGTGCTGTCCCTCAAAGGGGCTCACAATCTAATGTCCCTACAGTAGTCATATGTCATTAACACATAGGGAGAACCTGCAAGCTCCATGCAGATAGTGCTCTGGCCGAGATTCAAACCTGGAACCCAGCAAAGGCCAGAGTGCTAACTACTGTGCCGCCCCTATGTTTGTTTGTTACTTTTTCTCCAGTTCTGTATTCGACTGCTTGAGTGCCTGAAATTTATCAACTTAGAACCAGAACTCTTAAGAACCAGATCTACTTTGCATTCACCTGTTCCTTTTTTATCTATTTTTCAGACTTTAAAGCAGCAGATAAAAGACTTGCAAGAGGAATTAAAAAAGAAAGAGACAAAATGGTCCACCACACACGTGCGTCTCAGAAATCAGATAGAGACCTTGACAAAGGAGAATGGTGAACTTCGAGAAGAAATAAAATTTATGGAAAAAGTTCGCCTGGAATCTTGGAAGAAAGCTGAAGCAGGAGAAAGCAAAAAGAAAAGTGATGGACCTGCAACACTTTTGAAAAGATCAGAATCTGTCGTAAGTGTTTTCTACAACTTGGTTTCCATATTATTCTTGAGCCCCGTTTAGATATGGTAATAAAATAGTGTGTTGAAAAAATAAAGTAGCCAAGTACAGATTTGCTACTGCCAGCTGATCTAGGAACACCCAGGTATTTGGATAGGTGTTGTTCTGATAGCTTCCTGTAATAGGAAATGGCAGTAAGCTGTATTCTTTTATTACTTAAAGCGTACCTAAACTCAACATTTTTACTTTGAATAGAACGATAGACAACGCTCCTATGTAAGGTAAAAATGTTTGTTTTTTTTTTTTTTGCTTTTTTTTTAAGTGCAACACCACCACAAAAAAATAATAAAAAAAAAAAAAGGTGCCGCACCGGCCCTTTTAATTCTTGATCGCCGCGGCAAACAAGACTTGATTGTTTAGGAGCGATTGGGAGTGCAAAATGGGAAATTGAATGGGAGCGCAAAGCCTCCTGCGATACCTACATCATGCATCCCGGGAGGCTCTGGCTGCTCCTTCTATGCATGCCCTGATCTCGGCCATGCGCAGAAGGGGCATTTTTTCCTCCTAGGGGAAAGGGACACCCATCTCACACATACGCAGTGAGATTGTCTTTTTTAAATTTTTACTCCCTATTTACAGCGGCTACGTCACCCAGTCTTGCACCTGCGCAGTGCGAGATCGAGTGACGAGGAAAGAGTAAACTGAATATGGCACTTCCTCTGTGCCAGGACGACGTGGGACCGGATTGAATGAAGGACCAACGCCATCGAGGGACTTGCTGGATTAAAGGTAAATGTGATTTTGTTTTTAATTTAGTTCCGCTTTTATGTGTTCATATCTGGTTTATCATATATCACATGGTTTTCTGGTTTCGCTCTAAAGAACTTTACAGTATGGTCAAAATAGTCAAATCATAATAATTTAGTATTTTATTTACAGAGTCCCCTCCATATGTTAAAACAGAGGCGGACATCTATTCCTGAACCAGAAAAGAACACAAAGGTTCTCAGAAGTCATTCTCCAATTAAAGGTGGGTCTTTTTGATGTTTATCTCATGCTAAATGTCACAATATTTTTATCACATTTGAACAAGCATCAGGTCTTTTATTTAAAATGTGCCTACAGATAAATGTAATATATGTAAACAAAGGGAAAGGTGTATTTATTTTCTATTGAAAAAAAAAACTGCAGATCTGTAATGTGGAAAAATTAATACATCTGTGCATTTACCACCACTTTGAATCTATTTAATTAAACTCTAATGTTCCAGAATGAGTGGCAATAATAGGAACCCCATTTGGAAAAATTGCTGGTGTAACCTTTTCCAATAAAAACACATATCAAAGGTCTGATGTTCTCTTAGCTGTTGTGTGTTTTGTCTTTAATATGACATCAAAAATTCTCCAAGGTCCCCAGAATGAATGTTGTGGTTTCCTTTGAATTTAGCAAGGGATTTTTAAAGACCACCTAATTAGATTTCAGTCCTTTCCCTGTGGCAAAGTTTGCAAATGACCGCTAATTTGTCTGGACTGGCTTGCCCAGCAAATTCAAGCCTAGAACAGCCTGGCTAATGCTAATAGCAGGATGTGCTAGTGACTGTTGAAACCGTGCATCTATCTACAATCTTCAAATTAAAACTTTGAAGATGTACCAGAAAAAGCTTCTGCTGTCCAAAAAGAACACTAGATTCTGTTTCTGTAAGGCACCAGAAGTTGTTGGCAATTCCATCTTTTCATGCAGCTTTACAAAAACTATAGTAAAGATAGGTTTGGGATAAAACTAAGGGAGGACACGTTAACTAAAGTTGGGCAATAAATAGATATTCCCTGAAGTACCAGTGAATGCAATGGTTACAATACAGCAAGAATCTGGCACCAGTGTGATTGAGAAGGCCATCAAATAAGTTATGGAATAAATAGGACATTAGCCAGGAAACGAGCCAAGGCCAGCTGTAGCGCTGACGGATACAGTAGTAGCCCAGGTGTTGGCAGGAGAAATCCTAGTTACTATTGTTGTGGCTATGGTTGAACTTACAGTATGTTCAAAATTCCATTACTCCGTGTTGCATTTTGTTTACTGTGTGGAGGGATCATTCTCTGCTGTTCTTTTGAGAATTAAGGTATTGCAGTCAACTATAATCCACCCATGGTTCTAAATATAGGTCTATATGAACCGATTTTTTTTTTTTTTACCTATTCATCCTGTAGGATTGTCGTCAAGGAGTTTTAGGCAAATGTCACTTGGTGAGTCTAGTAATTCAGAGCCAACAAGAGTGAAGATTTCAGAGCCACCAGTCAGTACCATTTCCCAGGTAAGTGTACTCAAATGGAAATGATTTTTCCATTCAGTATGCACCAGCAAAGGTTTCATGTTGGTGGTCTATAGACTAAATTGTAATCTAATAATACAATGAATTACATTTTCAGGTCTCTGACAAGGTGCCGCCTACAACAGCAAAAAATGAAAGCCTTCCAGGGAAAGAAACTGATGATGTGCAGGGAGAAGTATCCTATCCAGATGGAAAGGTGAGCAATTTCCTATTTCTCCTTTAACAATTGTCTTTATATGTAGCAGAAATGCCATCAGATTACCATGCTTATGCTTTAACCTCCTGGGCGTTACACTGATGTCTAGATTTCTGTACTAAAAGCGTTACACTGTTTTTCATGAATTTTTTTTTTTTTTTTACATTTTAGACCTGTAAGTTACAGAAATATGTCCGAACAAGGGTCTAGTAGATATCATGAATATAAAAAAAAAGTTTGAAACACACAATCATGTAAAAAAAAAATGTACTTTTAATGAAATCCTTCCCTTTTTTTTTTTGCATAGAAATTTTTGTTTATATTGTGGGCTTGTAATTCTTAGGATTAACTCCCGGGTATGATAATTATATTTATTTATATTAAAATCATAAATTATAATATAATACATAAATATAAATAATAATTTAAAACAATAATGAAATAATAGACAACAATGTAATCTAAAAATAAAATTAAAAATGTACTTTTATTTTTATTTCATGTTGTGTGGTGTTTTTGTACTGTAAAAACCATTTAAAAGCAGATTACATTGTAATCTGCTTTTTAAATTTCCCTCCCTGACACACCCCCATACATCACCAATCACATCACCCGGAAGATGACTCATCCTCCGAGTGATGTGAGGGGAGGATTTCCCTGCCCAGCTCACACAGACTCAGACAGAGACGCTGGAAGCTGCTGGCATCTCCGGAGAGATGCACAGCACAATGTAGGATTTCTGCATTGTGCTTGACATCTCACTGCAGATGCCAGCAGCAATAGCAAATCTTTTATTGCTGCAAGAGGAGCTGCGGACACTGGGTAAGTATTTCCTTTCAGTTGTAATCCGATTGTCATACAATGTATGACAATCGGATTGCAATATAACATTTGTTTACATTTAACCACCTGGTGAGAAAAACTCGGGGTTAACGAAAATTGCAAAAGTTTTTACCCCGAACATGCTCGGGCTTAACGGCCAGGTGGTTAATGTCCTGCAGATAAGTAGCTTTTAAATGGAATAAATAGAGTTTTTTTACACATTGGCTTTCTTATGTTTACAGAGCTCAGTAGCCTAAACTGTTCTGTTTGAAATTTTCCCAAAATTTTTTAAATAAAAATTGCAGTGTCTAAATGAAAACAACTTTTAGTGACCACATAGTGCTGTAAGAATTTTTGTTCTTGTGTGAAAGAACACTTATAGACAAAACATTTTAAATTCAATATGAAAGGGTTAAACTGCTGTCTCTACATTGTGATATTACATGGATGACAGGTCCAGGGCGTACATCCATGGAGACCACAGCCCTCCTCATTGAATGTAAACTCAATGATTGAATGTAAACTCTGCGCGTGCACAGGAGTTACATTATCCCCAGTGGCTGGCTCTGTGTGCCATGTGAGCACTAATGGTGCAGTTTAGCTTCCATGTCTCTTTTGTCAAATAGTACAACCTCCCTGGTGCTTCTTATTTCGGTTTAGGTCTGGCAAGGGTGCACCTAGTTTTTCACACACTGCTTTAGCATTTTGACTTTGTCTTTGTTAAATAAATAAGGACACATATGTAACATGTTATGTGTTTGCTTATCTAAGGTTGCACTTACCTGATTCTAGGACCAAATTAAGATTTTCATATACACTTAAAATGAAGAGGGTGTGCTTTTCAATTTGTTATGACTGTGTGAGGTTTATGGCAGCAACTTTATGTGGAGAAAGGTTAAGGTTGCCGAGTAGGCTGTCAATTACAGTTTGACTGGTAGGGTTGCAAGACATACTCTTTCCCATCAATGGCGATTATGTGTGGTTTGGTTGCAAAATGCTGCTTTTGGGGACCATAAATGTAATAAAATATCTTAACAAATGCACCAAGTGTCCCTCATATTTAATATGTGGATACCCACTGCTGTTATATAAAGCAGTCAAAGTTAATTATCAACAACAGAAGGGGATTGAATTTGTTTTGGTTAGGTTTATGGAATTGCCACTTTTTAACAGGAGGAGCAAATGACTTTTTTCACTATTTAAGGCAGCAGTTTTCGGTGAGACCTAGTAGTAAAGAGGCATTGCTTGTGTAAATGGAATATAAGCTATTTAATTCAGTAGGGCAATTCCAGTTTGGTATTGAAAATCTGCTGCAGGTGCAAAAAAAACAAAACATTTTTTGGAAGTGACTGAGAAATCGTATGATCCAGCATAATAAATCGCTGGTCCAGGACCTTTTCATGTGTACTTTCAATGCTTGCTGTAAAACTGGTGTTAATTTCCCTCCCTCTAGGTAGAGAGGATTCTAAAAAATGGATGTCATGTTATCTTGTTTCCAAATGGGACACGGAAAGAAGTAAGTGCTGATGGAAAGTCCATAACTGTGACCTTCTTCAATGGAGACATCAAGCAAGTGATGGCAGATCAGAGAGTGGTAGGTATCTGGATTAATAACTTATTTTCATGTGTTTGTTTTGTGGTTGTTCTATTTTATTTTTTCTTTCCAGATTTATTACTATGCTGATGCTCAGACTACACATACAACATATCCTGATGGAATTGAAATACTTCAATTTTCCAATGGACAAATAGGTGAGTGATTTTACAAGGCTTCTTTGCATGTCCATAATTTTATAAAGTACTATTCCAGATGCATATAAACATTCTGGGGCTTACATGTATTGTAAATAAATTTCTGCTCCATCTTTTGTTGTAGTTATGACAAAGGGCCAAATTTATGAAAGCTCTCCAAGGCTGAAAACGATACACTATCATCAGTGAAGCTGGACTAAATTCCCTAAGTCATTTGCTATTTGTTAGCAAATTTTTTCAATTGTGCACCAGATTATTCCAGGTTTGCTGGATCACCCAGCTTCACTGATAAAAGTGCATTCTCTCCA
Organism: Pyxicephalus adspersus; assembly: GCF_032062135.1. Classification (NCBI taxonomy): domain Eukaryota; kingdom Metazoa; phylum Chordata; class Amphibia; order Anura; family Pyxicephalidae; genus Pyxicephalus; species Pyxicephalus adspersus. Next base: position 30,733,390 of record NC_092858.1, read on the forward strand.
GCCTTGAAAAGCTTTATAAAACCAGGCCCTATATGTCCATAAAATTCTTCATTATGCTGCAATGTTTCATCTGCCAGCTCCTATCTGTTTTTAATGTTTGCTGTGTAAAATGCTAGCTAGGTAAATTTGTATTATACAGTATAACCCACTTTCAACATTTATCCTCTACACCAGAGGTAGGCAAACTCTGGCCTAGCCAGTATTCCAGTCCAACCTAACGCCCCTCAGTTATTTATTGTTGGATCTGGCCTAATAGAGAGTTCCTGCACAGTAACCCCAATTACTGTGCCTAAAGAGCAGAAGCAACATGCAGCTACCAGTCTCCAGAAGGTTGACCTTCAACCCCGCATGGACGGATGGATTATTCTTCGTCCAAAGCGGCAACAAAGCCCTGTGTTTAGTGTGCAACGACACAAACAGCACTTTCAAGCAGTTGAATCCCAAGGGCATTTGGATGCCAAGCATGCGCACACGTACAGACTACACCATGGATGAGCAGAAGGACTGAGGCTGCTTGCTTGCAGTCACGGTTGGAAAAAATCTTTCCTTGGACACCTTGTTTCATCCGGCCTAAGGAGCCTTCTTGACCTCCTGAAATGGCCCAGTAGTCCAAAAAGTTTGCTAAACTCTTGATTGATCCTGCCGAAAAATAGGTATCTTTATTGTAAAATCTCTGAAGGACACAGGAATTCTTTTACTTATGTGTTAAATGGCCAAGTACAGGAGGACTGGTCACTGGAAATCAAAGAAACTGTAGGGCAGCCTAGATACCTCCAACTACTATCACTTTTTCTGTTTTGTAGCAAGCAGAGGTCCTAAACTTATATTAGATATAGGCTAGAGAATCTAGTAAACTTTGCATCTGAAGGATATCTGCTTGGAGCTTTGGATACATTTGATGTTGCTGTAGCATTGGAATATCTTTTAAATGACATTTCTCAAAAAAAAAAAAAATTACTGTTAGTGGCAATTACAATGATGGGGTCAAATAACCTCACAGGTGTAGGGGAACCAGGGAGATATTCAATACAGAAGAATTTTGATGATGTCTACACTATAAGAGCTTGTGTACCTGTGTTATGTATTATTCAGGCTGGTTTATTTCATGGTTCCTAATTCTAGTTCTAAAGTTTGTGTGTGGTACAAACAGATTGCTGTGGTACAAGTACAGCGTTCTCCCCAGCCCCTTTTAGCTGGGCGCACCACCCAGCTATTTTTGGGTGGTTACTGATGAGTTAGGTCACACTACAGGGGCTGACACCCAGCTTTCAAAAGTTCTGGGTTAAACACTGAAGTAAAATAGGTGGTATTTTATATGGAGGTTAAAGTAATTTTCTCTATTTTAGAAAAACATTTTGCAGATGGAAAGAAAGAGATTACATTTCCTGACCAGACAATAAAAAATCTCTATCCTGATGGAAAGGAAGAGAGCATATTTCCTGATGGAACAATTATAACTTCCCATGTGTAAGTATTTCTCACACATCTATCATTCCAACCATAAATACTCCTCCCCTAATTTACTTGTTACACACATTTTCCCAATCATTACTTCTTTCAAATATCTCAATTTGTATCTAAATGTACCAAACGTATTCCTAGAGCTTTAATTACAATTTGTCATAAAAGGAGAATCTTCACCTTTCTCTAGCCGATAAGCTTAGTAGTGGGGAGTACAGGCTGTAGGGGAAAAACAGCATTTCAGTGAACCTGTTTTTTTGTTTGCTGCCTGAGTTCACCTTAACCAACCCCCAATTATGTTACTATTTTTTAACAGATTTTTGTTATTTTTCTATTTAAAGTTTTATTATTAAATTTAATAAATATTGGACATATTTCAGTGAGTTAGGCCTAACTATCATAGGCCTACAATGTAAAATAAACTTCCATGCAAAAAAAAAAGTAACACTTTTTGCATGGAGATACGCACAGAATTATAACGCTGGGGGGGGGGGGGTAATATACCAAGTGCTTTATTTTCTGACTACATAACATATATTCTCACACGCCATTATTGTTCAACAGTGATGGAACCAAAGTAATAGAATTTGACAATGGTCAGCGGGAACTGCACACGCCCCAGTTCAAAAGGAGAGAATACCCAGATGGGACCATCAAGACTGTGTACACCAATGGCCAGCAGGAGACCAAATATGCATCTGGGAGAGTTCGGGTTAAAGACAAAGATGGCAATGTCATTATGGACACTAAAATGTAATAACAAACATTACTGAAGGCATCCCTATTTATGAAATGTAATTATTTAAAAATTTGCACTGAATGTGTACATATTTTAAAGTAGATTGTGCAATTATGTACTTACTGTATATATAAGCTGTACATATGATTTATTTTTTAATAAACATGTATTTAAATACATTTTACTAATGGTTCTAAATAATAAACTACAGAATATCTGCATGTAATAAAACTATTGCTGTAGAACAGTTTTAGTAAATGTTTCCATTTACTGCATTTGCCACACAGCAATACCTCAGACAGACAGCCAAGGCAGCTCTGTAATACAGGATTGTATGACAGCTAATGCATTCATCTACCAACAGACTTGTTTTAAAACCATCTCTAAGGCCTTGTTCCCACTGTGGCCAAGACATGAATATATAATGATACCACCTCTGCATTGTGTTTATCAATGCACAGCTACACTCTTTTCTGTGTAATACATTTAGGTATCACAACAGACAGCCATGCATCCTTTATTGGAAATGAGGCCTAAATATAATTATTTAAGGATAACACTTTTGTGCATGACATGGGTGTAAAAGAGCTTTTAGCTGATGAGACCAAATCATAAATCAATATATAACAAAAAAAAAAAAAGTTTAAATCAATTTGACACATTTATTCATGTTTTGTGCACAAAAACAAATAAACAAACTAACTGCATGTCTTATGTAGAACTGCTCAACAACATTCAAAAGGTGAAAAAAGAAACAGAAGTTTTGGAGAAAGTGACACAAATGACTACATATCTAATGTAGAAATGTTTATATTCACCCATAGGCAGATATATAAAGTTCCAAAGCAAATAACAAAGCACAACTCTTTTCTTCAGAGTGGTAAATATTCAGTCATATCTGTAACAAAACAAAACACCTTTTAATCGTGTTTATCACAAAGGCAAACTTCACTTTGTTATATATACATTAACAAATGACTAAACCAATAAACATCATCCCCTAGTCCAGCAGTCGGACACCGGCCCAAACCACAGACCATGTTCCGCGTAGGGATTGCAGGCGGAGGGAAGTGGGTGGGATATGTCTCTGGATCTGCAATGGGAGAGTGGGTAAGTTCTGGTATCATAACGTCACTAATGGGGAAGATCCTTCCTCTTTCAGTGACACCCGGCTCTCTGCGCATGCGCAGTCTGGAGCCAGTAAATTTAGTGGTCCTTCGGTCTGAAAAAGCGAGGCGGACACTGCCCTATCCATTAAGGGTAAAATGACCTTATCTATGTAAAGGAATGCTAACCCACTGATACTTCTCAAACACAATTCTGTGCAGCTGCTTTCTCCGTCACAAAAATTAATAGAATCCCTACCAGCGGAAAGCTGGTATCCGGTGCCAATATTACTCAGTGACACTTCTCAGGCTCAGCAGCTACTTACTGGACCCCAGAATTATAACTATTAGAAGCACGCTAATATTAGCACTATAAACAGCAAAGTTTGTGCTCGAGTGCCCTGTGCTTGAAGGCTTCGACCCATCCTAACTTGCTCCAATTTTTTTAAGTCAGTTATTGTAAAGTGCCTTGAATTCAAATCTGATTTTGAATTGTTTTTGAGTAGTTACAGATTCTATTTAGCTACAAACATCTATAATAATGGTTCTGAAACTGAAAAGCACAATTTCAAAATAGAAAGAGAGGACTGTCTGGTCCAACCAGCTGCTTTCTCATTTTTTTTTTTTTTTTAATGCATTGTTCATTGGTTTGCCACCAACAAAAAAAGTTCCTCATTTTAGGAAATAAACACCTATTACTACTTTCAAAAAATGGAGCTGCTTGATTGCCACATTTTTGGGTATTTTAGTACCTCTGTTCTCCACTTTTAGTAGGAACATTGCTAAAGAACAAAACCTGCTCCCAAACTTATATAAACTGGGCAAAACGTTTTTCAAAAGTGTTCAACTAAACACGAGTTATTTAAAGATACGTACCAAATTATTTAGGAGCAGCCAAACCCATGCTTATTAAAGGCTTGTGTATTGGTTCCAGCTTTTCATCAAGCAAACAAACAATGTTTTCTGCAGCTTTAGGCTAAAAAGAAGGAAAAAAGGGTCAATAATATTTAAATTTCTACCCATATGTCATTCATATTGTACAAGCAACACATCAGTTATGGTTTTATTAGGGTTTGAAAATGCAGAATTATCCTATTGCCATTTCCTTTTAGAAGTGTTGGCCTGTTCCTGTCAGCATGTTACATGACACAGGAAGTAGCAGCACTGTGGGAGGTAAATGGGAATTGCGGATTTATGCTGAAGGGTCTACAATACAGTGAAGGGGATGAGAAAAGTGCAAGCAGTAATTTCCATAATATCACCAAGAAATCAAGTTCTTACCCAACGTTGAGCAAAGAGTGTTTTTCTCTGCACTAAATCCATCATTTCAAACAAGGATTTTAAACTCCATTGTGGTCTGTACGGAAGTCGATCTTTTTCAAGGTCTTCTTTAGGTGGCCTACATCCAGCAAGTTTTACTTTTATAGCTTTTGCAGGGTAATCAATAAGGCACGCAGGAAGCTGAAACAAGCTATAGTAAAAAATATAGTTACTACAGGAGTCAAGGGCAAACCTGGGATTTTCCAAAAACATGCAGTTAGGTTAACTGGCTTCCCAAATTGTGTTAACGATATATGACTATGGTAAGGACATTAGATTAGAGCCCCTTTTTGTAAAGTGCTGAATAATATGTCGGCATTATATAAATACTGGATGATAATAACAGTAATTTAGGAACCCTCAGAACCAGGACTGAGGGACCACCTTTAACCTGGGATTAAAGAACTGATAGAAGCAGGGGAGAAGCATCACTTTTGACCTGGGCTTCTCCACTGTGCTCATTTTAAAGCACCTAGGCTACACCTATGTTATAACCATTTCCAGCTCACCTTCTGAGACTGGCAAATATAGGAGAGACTAATATAGGAGGCAAATGCAGCCCGCTGATGATAAGCAGAAAGTTATAACTCTCTGATATATTCAGTCAAGAACTGTACCCAAGGACAAAACCCCAATGGTTTTTCTTGTCAGGAACTAAAGAGATTTATTCTAAATAAATTCAACCGATATAACAAATGTTTTGGTGAAGATTGTTACTAAGACAGAAAAAAAAATATTACTAAAACAGGAGATAAAAACACGAGGTTTAATCCCTGAGATAGTCCTTGTGCTTTTAACCTCCTTGCAGTTAAGCCCGACCTTCGCTCGGGCAAAAAAAAATTGCAAGGATGGTTAAGCCCGAGATTTTTCACATCCTTACTTACCTGGTCCCCCCTGTGCTCATCCAGCGTCGTCCTCCATCGGTCATCGTCCGCCGATCTCTC